>NC_042615.1:38654122-38965907 GCF_901001135.1 Rhinatrema bivittatum
TAAACAGATTTAAAAAAAAAAAAAAAAGTGACTGTCCCAGAAGTCTTTTATGTGCACAAAAAATGAGGTTTTGTGTGCTATAATCACTTATGAGAGGCTTCCCTGTTTCCCCAGTTGAAAATTGTGCATTTAGCCTATTTTGAGCACACAGTTTTAATTGTGTTTGTGTGCACAATTTCTAGTCAGTGCACTTTTTTAACCTTCCGATGCATTAGCACTCTCATTAGCTTAATGCATCAGGAGTTTATAAAATTTTTTCTACTTGCGCATTGTGCTGCGTTTCAATACATAGTTTTAACCTACATGTTACTGCATCAGCCCCTAAGTTAGACAATCATCCCTTTTTTGAAAATTGACCACATAGTTATTTAAATGCCAATCTCAAGAAGAGCACAACCCTGTAATCCTAACAGAATGCATGGGATAACTTGCATGGAGTGGCAGTTTTACTACAATAACGAAGCTGCTGGGAAGCCCTGATGGATCATTTGGTCTTTATCTGCCATCATACTATATAATGTTACATTTAGCTTCAATGTTAAAGTATTTTTTTTTAATATGAACATGTTAAAATGGAGAGACTACACAGTAGACAGCTTGTTCTGTGGCACCAAGAAAATTCTGCATTCACTAGATTGCAGGAATACCATGATTATACCCACCATTTTCACCCACTGTCCGGCCAGCAAAATTAGCTGGATATATCTATCTGGCTAACTTTGTCAGGATATACAGCAGTGCACCTGCACCACTGAATATACCTAGCTATCTTAAAGGTAGCAGGATAAGTTTATCTGGCTAACTTTAGAGCGACTACTCAGCAGTCCTAAAATTATCTGGCTACGTTAGAAGATTATGCTGAAAACATTGGTGTTTATCCAGCTAATTTATACCTAGAGCCAGTAAACCACAATTTTTTTTTGTGGGAAGGGTCTCATTATCAGTGGGCGGGGTGTCACCATGATAGTGGGCCCATCTCTGAAAAAAATCCAGGGCTCGATGGCACATTCTTGTCTCACAGCCAAACACTGCGGGACAAAAGAACGTGGCTAGCGGCCCTTTAGGTGTGATGGCGGCCCCCACCTTAAGGGTCTGCTATCGCCTTAAAGGGCTGCTGCTAAAACCAAAAATTTGCCACGGTGAAAAAAAAAGATTGTAAGGGAGTCAGGGCTGACCCCCTGCTCAGCAACCCCAATTCCTCAAAGTTAAAAAAGTAACCATATCTCACATGACAAAGGTGCCGTCCCACCCCTCAAAGGTTAAAATAAAAGTCATTAGGGCTCAGGCATACCCCCTACTCCAATATTAAAATTAAGTTGTTGTAAAGTGCCCCCCTGAGCTTTACCTCCCCCCAAAAAGTATCAAAATAATCACTGGGTCCAGTGGGGGTACCCCCTCCCCTTTCCCCCTCCAAATGTATCACAAAAGGTCATTGGGGGATACCCCCAACCCCAGCAGCCCCAGGCACCCTCCTACATCCACTGAACCTTAAAAAGTAGAAGACATTTCCGCGATGGGGCTGGGGCATTCCCTAATACCCGGCTCATTTGACGCCATTTTTCAAAATGGCGCTGACCTGACCTTGTCCCTGGTGTCAACCGGGCTAGGTACTAAGGGGTACCCCAGTGCCATCACAGGACCTTCATCTACTTTTTAAGATTTATGGGGGTGTGGGAAGGGGGTCAAGTTAGGGGGGGCTCCCTTAATACCAATGACCTTTTGTGATACATCTGGAGGGGGAAATGGGAGGGAATGACTCCACTGAATCCCAATGAATATTTTTATACCTTTAGGCGAGATGTGGGTGCCCAGGAGGCACTGTACAATAACAATTTTAATATTGTTATTTTTATTTAAATTTTGAGGAGTTGAGGCCACCTCAAATGGTGGCCCCAGGTTGAGTTGGGGGTCATTCCTAACCTCTTCTCCACCTTTCTGTTTGCTACAGCAAAGTTTTGACCCTTTACATGGACCTTTAAATGAAACGATGGAGCCTTGGACCCCATGTTAGGTCCCAGGTCTCCTGTGTTGCATTTATTGAAATCCTAAGAGGTGGTGTTATTTTATTGTGGCTGACCACTTTGTTGGCCACAATAAAATATTAACATTAAATTGCATATTAAATTGCCATATTTGCATTATTCATGTATGCAAATTGCATGCAAAGCAGGTCATGTAATAAGAGAGGGAACCTGGGCAGGGCCATGCAAGTTATTTCGAATACTGCAGGATATTGTCGCCATAATGCTCTATATTCCTGTCCATCTTTTACACCACAGTCGTCAAATCACATTTTAACTTTGAAAACAATAATGAAATTGCAACAAACTGTGAGGTCAATATTCAGACCCTAGATGGCCGCTGAATATCCAGTTATGTTCGGCGGCTGCTAGACAGCCAGATAATGTTTTAGCTGGATAATATATTATCTGACTATTTTGGGGCCGTTCAGCATGGTGTGATTTTCAAATCTTAATGTTTGTCTCACTAAATCTGAACTTAGCCAGACAAATGGCACTGAATATTGGCCTCATAGTTTTTGTAAAATGTTCTCACATATTGTGGCCAGGTGACAGAATAAATATGATGATTTTGCTTCCATATAATGTAAACTTACCTGTACATAAAACATTCCTTTAGGCTGGGCATACATCATTAGAAAACTATAGTCCAAATTCTGTTTAGTTCTCCACCTAAATATTGAAAAAGAATTCTGTTACAGACGTTTTAACTGACAGTTTATCTAGACACTATTGGTGTATAATTTTGTGCAAATGAATGGATTTTGAATTTTTCACAATGCTTGGGGTATTTATTTTATCTTCAGAAGGATGTCACCCAGAAAGGATCAGATTTAGGTGGTTCAAACTTCCTTGCTTAGCTTATCGCCATTACAAAAGTCAAGCTCCTCAAAAACTGATGCTGAAGAGACTTGACATTAGGACCATGGTGCCAGAACTCTCTTGAAGAGCAGTGTACAAGTCCAACCACAATATTTTTTGTTATGAATTCACTCTGACTATTGACCTAATTTAAGAAACTTTACAATTTAGATTATCATATCAACTTGCCTATTTTTTGGTTCATTCAACTCTGTTTTGTGGAGCTCAAATCATCAACCTCCTCATTTGTATAATATATATTATATTTATAACTACATGGGGCTTTTTTGAATAAAAAGCATACCCCATTTTATTTATTTAAATTTAGTCCAGCTTTCCAATCGCTCAAGGTGAGGTTATAAGGCAACATAGAATAGTAATGACAAAATGTGAACATAGTAAAATAATAAAATGCAAACAAAAACACAAAACAGTAATACAATCAAGAGCAGCAGCAATGGCCAAAATGCATTGATGTAAAACATGTAAAATCCATATTCAAAGCAAAGATTCAAAGTATATACAATATAAAAACATAATCAGGAAATAAATCACAAAAATAAGTAAACTATAAACCCTTTTATTTATAATATGTCCTTCATGCTGGAGCACTCAAGGATTGATACAATTTATGATAACAATATAAACAAATTTATCAATAATTCAAATTAAATAAAAAAAATCAGTTACACACAAAACAAATGCAAATTAATCTAAAATAAAAATTAAATTTAAAAAATAGCATGCAGAATATTATAGAAATATTAAAATAAAAATCAACTATAAATCAAGAACTACATCTAATATAATAAATACAAAATTCATTCTATAAAAATAAAACAGCATATAGCATATACAAACTAAAATGAATTTACCCTTTAAAAGCCTGGGAAAAAAGGTTTTACCAGATGTCTTAATGTAAGGATATTCTAAGAAAAATGAAGCTCCATAGGAAGTAGATTCCATAATCTGGGGACTACTCCAGAAAAAGCTTGCTGGCAAGTCTCCGATAATTTGTTTTACTTAAATTTTTATTCTGCTTTTCCAGGTCTCTCAAAGTACAGAACAAAAATGGACACCTTACAAACAAATCAATTAAAACAATTTAATAAAGAACAATAAATACATGAGATAAAAATAAGATACAGCCCAAGAAAATACATTTGTAAGCCATCAAACTGTCATAAGAATACATCAATCTCCCATTGGCATTAGTAAATGAGACTTGAAAAAATGTAGTACAACAAACATCAGGAGGTCCATATTCAGCAACATTTGTCCAGCTAAATTCAGACTTAGCCAGACAAATGACAGGATTTGAAAATCCACTGTGCTGACGGGCCCTGAGTTTGCTGGATAACTGTTGTCCAGCTAAATAGTTATCCAGCAAACTCTAGGGCATGACAAGACTTTCCGGGGCAGAGTCAGCTAAGCTAGGGCCTGGATTTACTAAGCCGCAATATTATTATTATAATGTTGAGATTACTTACCTGATAATCTCCTTTTCCTTAGTGTAGACAGATGGACTCAGAAACAAATGGGTATAGTAGGCTCGTGCTAGCAGTTGGAGATGGATCTGACGTCAGCACGGGTATATATACCCCCACAGGAAGCGTAGCAACCTAGTAATCTTCCTTGCAAAAGCTGTATGGATGTGTGTACTGACGCTCAGTGAAATAGTGAAACAGGATTCCCCTGACCGATTGATAGTAGCTGGAGACCGCCAGCATTCCCAACCGGAAGGCGTTGACACCTGGTAGAGTGTACGCTCTTATGGAAACAGATGACATGGCTTACCTTGAATCGGTGAAACCCATGTACACAGGCAGCTGGGCGGGATGCTGAGTCCATCTCTCTACACTAAGGAAAAGGAGATTATCAGGTAAGTAATCTCAACATTTCCTGTCGTGTAGCAGATGGACTCAGAACAAAAGGGATTTACAAAAGCTTTACTCCCAGCCTGGGTGGGAGGCTGCCTGAGGACCATGTAGGACCTCCCTCGCAAATGCTGTGTCCTCCCTGGCCTGGACATCCTGACGTAGAAATCTGGAGAAGGTATGGAGGGAGGACCATGTCGCCGCTTACATATTTCTGCCGGCGACAGCATCCTGGATTCCGCCCAGGATGCCGCTTGTGCTCTGGTAGAATGAGCCTTGACTTGTAGAGGCGGAGACTTCCCGGCCTCCACGTAAGCTGCTCGGACAACTTCTTTAATCCAGCGGGCGATGGTGGGCCGCAAGGCCGCTTCACCTTGTTTCTTCCCGCTGTGCAGGACGAACAGGATGGTCAGTCTTTCGTACTTCTTGTGTCACTTCCAGATATCTGGGCAGCAATCTGCCAATGTCGAGATGGCGTAATAAAACACCCTTCTTCAGATTTCTTCAAACCCGCCGTGGTAGGCAAGGATATGGTTTGGTTAAGATGAACTGTGAAACCACTTTAGGTAGAAAGGAGGGAACCGTCCGAAGATGGATAGCCTCAGGAGTGATTCTGAGAAATGGATCCCGGCAGGACAGTGCTTGTAGCTCTGAGATGCGGCGTGCTGAACATACAGCCAGCAAGAACACCATCTTCAAAGTGAGAGAACGGAGAGACAGGCCCCGAAGGGGTCTGAAGGTGGATCCCGCGAGGAAATCCAAAACAAGGTTGAGGTTCCCTAAGGGCACAGGCCACTTCAGTGGCGGACGAATATGCTTGACTCCTTTCAGGAAGCGAGAAACATCTGGGTGCTTGGCAATGGTCTTGCCATCCCTCCTGGGACCGTAGCAAGACAGCGCAGCCACCTGAACCTTGATGGAGCTGAGGGAGAGACCCTTCTGAAGTCCATCTTGCAGGAAATCCAACACAATAGGGATTGTGGTCGCATGTGGATTGGTGCCATGAGTGTCGCACCATGCTTCAAATACTCTCCAGATCCTTAAGTAGGTGAGGGATGTGGAAAATTTGCGAGCTCGGAGGAGTGTATCTATCACGGGCTCCGAGTAACCTCTTTTCTTCAGTCTAGCCCTCTCAATGGCCAGACAGTAAGAGAGAATTGAGCTGGATCCTCGTGGAGGATGGGACCTTGACATAGAAGGTCCCTTAGAGGAGGCAGGGGAAGAGGCTCCCCTGCCAGCAGTCTTCTCATGTCCACGTACCAGGGTCTTCTTGGCCAGTCTGGTGCCACTAGAAGAACTAGGCCCCGGTGTTTCTGAATCTTGTGGATAATGGCGCCCAGCAGAGGCCACAAAGGAAAAGCATATAGCAGAGTCCCTGGAGGCCATGGCTGAACCAGGGCATCGATGCCGTGTGAGAACGGGTCGCGCTTGCGGCTGAAGTATCTGGGTACTTTAGCATTGGACTTGTCAGCCAGTAAATCCATGTCCGGAATCCCCCAGTGATCCACAATCATCTGGAAGGCTGTGGGTGACAGCTGCCACTCTCCCGGATTTAGGCTTTCTCTGCTGAGGAAGTCTGCCGTGGTGTTGTCCTTCCCGGCAATATGGACGGCGGAGATGTCCTGAAGATTCGCCTCTGCCCAAGCCATCAGTGGGGCAATCTCCAGAGATACTTGTCGGCTTCTGGTTCCACCCTGACGGTGATGTATGCCACCGTGGTGGCGTTGTCGGACATCACTCTGACTGCTCTGTTCTTCAGTCTGTGAGCAAATCGAAGGCATGCCAATCGGACTGCCCGAGCCTCTAGACGGTTGATGTTCCACGCTGACTCTTCTCTGGTCCACCGCCCTTGTGCGGTAAGTCCTTCGCAGTGTGCACCCCAGCCGCTCAGGCTGGCATCTGTGGTGAGCAGAGTCCACATGGGGGAGGACATCTTCGACCCCCTGCTCATGTGGTTGGACTGCAACCACCACCGTAACTGGGTCCTTACTCTGGCAGGCAGAGGTAGGTGCGTGGGATAGTTCCGTAGACGGGGGCTCCAGCGAGAGAGCAAGGAGTGTTGTAACGGTCTCATATGGGCCCTTGCCCAAGGTACCACTTCCAGGGTGGACGTCATGAGGCCGAGAACCTGCAGATAATCCCAAGCTATGGGCCGACTGGCTCCCATCAAGTACTGGATACGCGTCTGGAGTTTTAACTAGAGATGTGCATCGTTTTTTGTGTTCATGTCGTTCTTCGTTTTTTGGCCGCCATGGAAAATGTCATTTTTTTTTCGGTTCAGATCTTTTTTTTCGCGAAAAATCGATTTTTAGTTAGTGCGCGCTAACTCCCCGTTAGCGCGCGCTAACAAAAACCGTTAGATTTTGTTATTTTTTGTTAGTTTTTGTCAGTGTGCGCTAACGGGAGTTAGCGCGCACTGACTCCCGTTAGTGCGCACTAATCGGAAAAACGAATTTTTGCGAAAAAATGGGAAAATCCTGATTTTTTTCGGGCTCCCTGAAACATGCCGAATTGGACAATTTCGTTGCAATTTTCCAATTCGGCAAAAAACGATGCACATCTCTAGTTTTAACCTTCTCTTGGTAGTGAGACTGACTGTGTCTGCCTGGGTGTCGAACTGTACTCCCAGGTATTCCAGCGACTGGGAAGGCTGTAGGCAACTCTTGCTGAGGCTGATTACCCAGCCCAAGCTTTCCAGAAGGGCGATCACTCTGTCGGTTGTCCGATAGCTCTCCTCTCGTGATTTCGCCCTGATCAGCCAATCGTCTAGGTAGGGATGGACCAGAATTCCTTCCCGTCTGAGTGCCGCTGCTACCACGACGACCACCTTGGTGAAGGTCCGCGGTGACGTGGCCAACCCGAAGGGCAGAGCACGGAATTGGAAGTGGCGTCCTAGGACCTTGAAGCGTAGGTAGCGCTGATGATCCGGATGGATCGGGATATGCAGCTAGGCTTCCGACAAGTCTAATGCCGTGAGGAATTCTCCTGGCTGTACTGCGGTCTTGACGGAGCGCAGCGTTTCCATGCGAAACCTCGGGACCCTTAAGTATCGATTGACTGACTTGAGGTCCAGTACGGGCCGAAAAGTGCCCCCTTTCTTGGGTACCATGAAATAAATGGAATAGTGTCCAGAATTCACTTCCCAGGCAGGCACTGGGATGATGGCTTTCAAGGACAGGAGCCTCGCCAGGGTAGCTTCCAATGCTGCCTTCTTGTGTGTGACACCTGTGGAGGAGTGAGGGAGGTGCAGAGGATTGAGATTCCCCACTGGCCAAGAGCAGACAATGATGAGGCCTGCTGTTGCTTGGGATCATCCTTAGCAAAGAGGTATGTACTGATCAACATCCCAGGGCTGTGCTGGGATGGGAGCCAGTCTGTTGAAGTCGGCTGGTCCCCAGCAATAGCAGGTCTCATCATTGTCTGCTCTTGGCAAGTTGGAAATCTCAATTCTCCACACCTCTCCCACTCTTCCTCAGGGGTCACACAGGAGCTGATACGGTGTTCTAGCAGCCTACCAGAGACAGAGGTGCATAATCTTTAGTCTGGGTAGTGGAATGTGATGCGGCTCCAGTTAGCAGCAAAACCTGGCTCCTATAATCAACTGCAGAAAAGTACTACCTCTTCTATGCACCTAAATGGTATGGAGCTAGAATTGGCAGATTAGTTGTAGGCCTAACCTGCCAGCATGTACATAGGCCAGAGTAAGCCTCAAACGGTCGGCCTTGTGTGGCAGGCTCTAGGTCGAGTTACCAGGATACGTTCTACAGATAAGTGGGTAAGTAGGCCACTGTATAGAAAAAGAGAACCTCTATTAGGGTTGCTGGCAGGCCACCTACCCCCCTCCCCCCGCCCCCAGGGATTATTAACATTCTGGCATGGATCACTCCCCTAACCAATTTATCTCTAGAACCAGAAAGTAGATGGCATGAGGGTGCCATTGACGCTCTTCCCTTCCCTCAATCCCAGCATCCCCACAATCAGTGGACAACATCTAAATCACCACCAAAACACCACAGCCTTCCTGGCAGCTGAAACCATGCACATCCCCAAATACCAGTACAAACAGGCCCACTACAGGAACTGAGTGGGAGAGCCACAGGTACCAGGGACGGGGAGTAGGAGGGAGGTAGACATTACATAAGAACATAAGAAATTGCCATGCTGGGTCAGACCAAGGATCCATCAAGCCCAGCATCCTGTTTCCAACAGAGGCCAAACCAGACCACAAGAACCTGGTAAGTACCCAAACACCAAGACGATCCCATGCTACTGATGCAATTAATAGCAGTGGCTATTCCCTAGGTAAAGTTGATTAATAGCAGTTAATGGACTTCTCCTTCAAAAACTTGTCCAAACCTTTTTTGAACCCAGCTACACTAACCACTACAGGCAGATATCCACTCATGAAACAAAGTGGCACAGCATTTTTTAATTACGACAGTGCCAATTTTTACACCTCTCTCTAGACAGAATGAATAAACAGTGTCAGCCCATGGTGGAATATTAGGTTACAAAGCATTAGGACTTTTTCTCTCCATCCTATACATTAACACAGTGGTTCTCAACCTTTTTTCTGTCAGGATACACCTGACAGATGGTTTTCACATGCGTGACACACTGACCCATGATTGTCACGGGGCTAGATGTAAAAGTACAGTTTGCATCCACGGGGAAACCCCCCAACCCACAATAATGGATGTAAAGCAGAATTATGACATTCCCCATACAACTCACCCTACAAAAAAGATATTCTGGTTCTGGTGTCATCTCAGTAACAGCAACTCGAACTCCTTCCACTTCCAGGCTCAATAGCCCTACTTATGAAAAGACAGCAGTTTACCACCAATGCATGTCCTCTTGAGAAAACAC
The DNA here is from genome assembly GCF_901001135.1 of Rhinatrema bivittatum. Taxonomy (NCBI): domain Eukaryota; kingdom Metazoa; phylum Chordata; class Amphibia; order Gymnophiona; family Rhinatrematidae; genus Rhinatrema; species Rhinatrema bivittatum. The sequence continues at coordinate 38,663,751 of NC_042615.1, forward strand.
AACAAATAAGACTGATACAAACGCTTACATGCTAGTAAAATATCTCATCTCCGTAACAGACACAGAACCGACCTAACATACTCCCAGGATCTGTAGTAATATGCATAAACTAATCCGCACACAGTTATACCTATATTATGGAATACACTCAAACAGGAGTAACCCTATCTATGAAAAGGCAATACTACAAATATTAAATCAGGCCCTAAAAACCAGTACACCTCTTATTAGGAAAACAGAACTAGCAAGCAGCTATAGATCCCCACACAGAAATAATTGTAAAACTATACTAATAAGCAGAATAAATGTTTCAAAACAGCTATGAACAGAATAACATCCAACAATTAAAAACTCATAAAACTATTTAAAACTCTCTAAACACCAATAAAATATTTCAAAAAAAGCAGACACATCATATAATATTAAATAATTAAAATGGCAGTCAATCAAGAAAAATTAACTTTAAAAGCCACCTTTACTTCCCCCCTCCAGCAGCTCTCCTACTCCTCTTCCATGCAGGCCATAGCACACAGCAGAAGCAGCAGTAGAGGCTAAGCTCTGTACTCATGGTCCTCTTCCTTAGTGCCCATGTCTCTCACACACACACCATACCAGTCATGCCCCCATGACCAGTTTCTGTCTCTCACACACCAATCATCTCCCAAACAGTCTTTGACAAACACACCAGTCACCTTCCTGAACAGTTTCTCTCATGCCATACACACACACAGGCTTCCCACTCCCGTGTTCCACTTACATATATGGGTTTCTCACTCTCATAATCACTTTCTCTGTCTCACACACACTCACCAGTCTTTCACTCCCATGCTTGTTCTCTCCACATGCACAGGCTTCTCATTCCCATAATCACTTTCTTTCTCTCACACACACACACACAAACACACACCAGTCACCTGATCTCTCTCATGCATATATACACACACAGGCTTCCCACTCCCATGTTCTCTTTCAGATATACAGGCTTCTCACTCCCATGCTGTGTCTCACACACACACACACAGGTTTCTCACTCCCATGCTCACTCTTCACATGCACAGGCTTCTCATTCCCATAATCACTTTCTTTCTCTCTCTCACATACACACACACACCAGTCACCTGATCTCTCTATTACATACACACACACACACACACACACACAGGCTTCCCACTCCCATGTTCTCTTTCAGATATACAGGCTTCTCACTCCCATGCTGTGCCTCACACCCACACACCCAGGTTTCTCACTCCCATGCTCACTCTTCACATGCACAGGCTTCTCATTCCCATAATCACTTTCTTTCTCTCTCTCACATACACACAAACACACACCAGTCACCTGATCTCTCTCATGCATACACACACACACACACAGGCTTCCCACTCCCATGTTCTCTTTCAGATATACAGGCTTCTCACTACTATGCTGTATCTCACACACACCCAGGTTTCTCACTCCCATGCTCACTCTTCACATGCACAGGCTTCTCATTCCCATAATCACTTTTTCTCTCTCACACACATACACATAAACACACAAACACACACCAGTCACCTGATCTCTCTCATGCATACACACACACACAGGCTTCCCCCTTCCATGTTCTGTCTTACATATACAGGCTTCTCCCTCCCATGCTGTGTCTCACACACACCCAGGTTTCTCACTCCCATGCTCACTCTCTTCACATGCACAGGCTTCTCATTCCCATAATCACTTTCTCTCTGTTACACACTCACACACACACCAGTCTCTCTTTCACATTCACACACACCAGTCTCTTTCTCTCACACACACAGTCACCTTACCAACCAGTCTCTCTCTCATGCATGCACACACACACACAGGCTTCCCACTCCCATGCTTTCTCACATACCCAGATTTCTCACTTCCATGCTTTTTCTCTCTTTCACACACACCCACACATCAGTCACATCCCTGATTATCTCACTCTCTCACATACACATCAGTCATCTCCTTGAGCAGTCACTTTCATTGTCTCTCACATATACACATACATCAGCTCTCTGACCAGTTTCTCTCAATCACACACATGCTCTCGATCAAATACATTCTCTCACACACAGGCTCTCAATCACATACACAGGCTCTTAATCACACACACATTCTCTCACTTACACACTGGCTGGCTGGCTGCTTCTCTCTCTTTCTCTTACTCACTTCCTCTACCCCCCTCCCCCTCTCTTTCCTGAGCACAAATGGTAGCTGCAGCAGCCTCTTCCTCCAGCCCCCGCAAGTAAAGAAAGTAAAATCCCATTGGCCGCGGGAGGCTCATGCTGCTGCTCCTTTCTCGATTACCAGCTGCTTCAATTGCTCAGGGGCCGATGCTGCAGCCGCCACTGCTACTTTATCACACGGCACGGCTCTTTCTTCTTCCCACGCACCACTTCCTGTTCCGGGTCACGTGGGGGGGGGGGGGGGGGAGGCGCGGGAAGAAGAAAAGGCCAGCCACGGGTGCCACAGCTTCTTTTAGCACTGCTGCCGTTCCCACTGGGCTTGAACGTGCTGATAGCTCGGCGGCAACGGCAGCAGGGAAAAAAGAGCGGCGGGAGAGACCGGGAGCACGCGACACACCAGCCCGTGCTTGGCGACACACTGGTGTGTCGTGAAACACCGGTTGAGAAGCGCTGTATTAACATATCTGAGGCATCCATCGTAAGGAGTGGAAGCACAGGATTGCTTGTGTCAAAAGCCAGTCTGTGCTAAATGGGTAAATACAGTGTGTATGTTCTGGTGTGGTTAGAAAGGGAACGAGTCCTACATCTCCCCCAGACACAGATATAGACAGAGGCTAACACAGCACTTCACTCACCTAGACCCACACAGACCCACATATCTGTTTGGCCATTGTTTGGTACAGACTACCTCCAGCACTTAGTTCACCTACACATGCCCAATGTGCATATTCCTGGCCTGTTCGTCATCAACTATCATTGATGTTTATTTATTTCCTGTTTTTTTCTAGACCGATGATGGTATAAACCTTCACACCAGTTTACAATGTTTCTTTACAGTAAGTTCAACATAGTATACAATAAATCATAAAAACACTGAAAAGAATCATAAAATCTAACTTAAAACTAAATATACATTAAAACTCTAATTAAGAACTACACTAAGTGCCAAGCTTGTCCCTACCTGCTAATGAGAGAGTCATCAAGTCATTACTCCTCACATAAGATTATCTACATCTGGCAGCATGACAGAAATCTGTCAGAAGCATATATGATAACCAAATTGATAGAGTTACAGACATGGGCCCCTCTAGCCCTCAGGTGGCCCTAAATGCTTGTCTTTCTACATAACACTGAAGGTGCAGAAGCCATCATGATAAACAACTGATACCTCTGGGAGCAGTTGGCCTTGACATTTTGCACAGCAGCAAGCTTTAGATAGAGGCTAGTGGTTGGCTTCTGAGGTCATCATCTAACATCTTCTTTAGCTTTAATGTTATATACTAAGCTGATGATTGAGAGTCTATCAGTATACATGCCTTGGTCACAGTATCCACAAACTCTAAAAGTCACAAACACCAATGAGACACATTCTATAGGACAGCAATGCTTTAATGTTGGTCACAAGTCATGGCAGCCATAGACAAGCAAGGGCCTCAAAGCAGAAAACACCTGAAGGGTGGTGACTCACCTTGGAAAATGACCATTCTGCAAGCTGGTCTCTTCAGGAATTCTCAGCCTATGTTCTTTAAGGGTGGCCACAGATAGGATAAAGAGTGTAACTGATACTAGCAATTGGAACAAACTACTCTGCATATTTTCTATGTACCTATTATTTTTTTTTTTATTATTATTTAACATTTTTTATAGACCGACATTCGATGGGAACATCACATCAGTTTACATAGAACATCTCACTTACTGCACGGGTATATGTAGGGTGATGTCAGCTTTGAAATCTGACTCAGTCTCCCATGTACTATCAGGAGAGCACAATACCCATTGGTCCTGAGTCCATCTGTCTACACTAAGGAAAACGAAATTATCAGGTAAGTAATTTCTCCAGTGACTCCAAAGTTTGTTGACCAGAAATAAAAGTTATTTCACTGACCCTGAAGATGGGCAGCACAAAGTCCCAAAAAAATGCTGGTACATTAGACTAATTTATCTGAACAGGCATTTTATTGAAATTTAGATTCAGGTATATGAAGTATAAATGATACTCAAACCTGACTCTAGCTATAGTGAGCATACATGCTCAAAAGTTATTGAAGCAGACTTTCTTTTATCTTGTATAATCTATTCTGTATCTAATTATGTCATCTGTAACTTTGAACAATTTGTATTTTTATGAATGTTTTTAATGTACGCTGCTTAAGGACCTAGGATAGTGCAGCTAATAAATGTTTAAAATACATTCTAATAAAATAAATAAATAGTGCAGCACATGATAAACCAGTCTCAAATAATATAAAAACAAACTCGGTCTCTTTCAACAAAATCCACTCTCTCAAACAGATCTGCTTGCTGGGGCAAGGACCCTTCCTTCCCTGGGTCTTTCCCCGGTCCCTGTTCAGTAGGATAGGCCTCATCCTTTTCTCCCACACTTGTATGTGAGACAGAAACTTCACAGGATCTCTTCTCTGGTGGGTAGTCATCTCTGTCCAAGATCACCCTCTGAAAGCCAGCCCTCTTTGTAACCACTTCTCCAATGAAATTCTTCAGGACTGAGTGAGGCTTCCTCCTTCCCCTCGCCTCCCACGACTTCTTTGGGTTTGCACACACTTTTACCTCTGTGCGAGGCCCAGCCATGCCTGTCCCGAGACTCCAGCCATCTTCCGTCAGCAGGAGCAGCTTCACGCCCCTGCTCCTGGAACCTTCCCTGGGGAAGGATTAGGCCCACTGGCACCATTCAGTGCAGAGGTGGTTACACAGACTCCAACTCCTAGACCTCTAACTCCTCCTGCATTGCATGGGTGCAGGACGTTTATCCAGACTCAAAACCCCTCCCATTGGTGAGCACTGCAGTACACTTCTGACTTCACAAGCAGGGGCAGGGTCTGTTGAGATCGCTGACAAAATTGCACACCAGGTCTATAGAAACTACTATGGCCATTAAAGTTAAGGGCAAACTATGCTATTAAAGGGGCAGAACTCATGTATCTCTTACACATACACACTGAAATCAAGTTAGTTGAGTGGTCTTCATATTGTTATATCATGTGCGTGGGTATGTGCATAATAATAATAGTACTTATTTTTATAATGCTCCAGGATATATGAAGCACTATATAATAATGAGAAATATTCAGGTACAATCCTTCCCAAAAGGGCTTGCAATCTACATGGATGCCTGAGACAACAAGAAATGAAGCAACGAATTGAAATTTTAAGATTTTTTAATGAAGCCAGGCAAGGACCTTTCTTGCCTCTGTGCCTGTATGACTTATGCAAATCATTCATGTTACGTCTATGTTGGCTTAACTATATTATATTTGTGTAGAGTGCTGTGTATACTACCTGTGCTAGAAAGTAAGACTAGTGATCAGTTTTTTCCATAAAGAAAATGAGTTTAGCTTCACATGATGCCCTTTTATACAAACTGTGTCCCAAAATGCTTTGCATGACAGAGAAAGTAGATTCTTGTACACTACTATAGTATACATCAAGGACAAATGAGAAGCAATAAACAAATACCAATTTCAGGGCAAGCAAATGCTCTCCTTTTTAAAAGGAGAATGTGGACGAAATTATATAAAAGCAATTTCTAACTGTATAATGTCAGAAACGGTGCAAATAAATTTGTACTGTTGGTAGAACCAAAATTGATTGGCTTAATACAATAACAGCAAAGACAAGCAAGTATCTAGGAATCTCAGCCAAAGTAAGCAAAGTAGAATAGTGGAGCAAAATCTCTTTTTTTGTGAACACTAGCGGATTTCTCTGAACGATGTCTGCTTGGTAGTCAGAGTTTGTGTCTGTAGTGTCAGGCTTTAAATGTTAGTCCCAATGAAGAGGGCATGCTGGTGAGTCACTGTAATAAACAGCAATTAAAAGCTGCGAGAATTTTAGTATTGCAATGCATCATTCCAGTTGAGTTTTATTAGGTTTCATTTTCAGGCTCTGGAAGGTTGTGTTTGAAAATTATTTTGCCATTGGAATAGAACGTACGGAAAAAGCCATGAGGTTCCTTAAACCGATGAGCTGTTTGGTTACTGGTGGTAGCATTCGTCAATAGTAACTGGGTTGTTGGGGTTTTATTTCCTCCAGAGCCCTACTAAGAAAGTCATACTATTAGAATTGACATTCCTGGCTGTGTCTGTTTCTTCCTCTCAGGCCTACCACATTTTCAAGAACAGAATGACTTGAAAGAATTGCTAGAAAACCTTCACCAAAACATCCAGGCCAAGAAGAGAAAGAACGTAGAAATTATGTGGCTAGCGGCTACCGTAAGTGACTTTGATTTAACCCCTTCCAGGTGCTGCTTGTGGTCCACCTTGTTTAGGGAATTGTTGCAGGTGCATCTCTCTCTCTCCATCCACTTATGTGTTTAGGAACTTTTCGGGACAATCTCAGCCAAATCATGGCCTCCAAGCACTACTCCCATAGGCTTGCTGACTTCTGTTCCTTCCAGCCGTAGTGAAGAGCTATGACAGAATGGCACGATCCACCACCAAAGGAAATCTTTCAGAACAGCAGTTTGTCTTAGCTTTTACCCCACACTTAATGAAGCATCACAATCCTGTAACTATTCCTATTGCCGTACAGCACAGCCTCGGCGGACAGTTAGCGGCAATGTTTTTCTTAAATCTGAAGGCTGGCTGTTAATGAACATTTTTTAGGTGATCATTGATTGAAATGATCACGGGGAAGCTGGGCTAGGTGTTGACGTGGCTAAGATCCCAATGTTGTACGTTTTCTCCATGAGCTGCGTCTTAAAACGCTTTCAGTTACTGGATATGCTTTTGTTTTGAAACAATACAAAAAAAATCAATGACATTTGTTGTTTCATGTCGCTTTCAAAATGAAATGACAGAGCAGATTGTGATAAATTGCAGGAAGACCTTGTGAGACTGGAAAATTGGGCATCCAAATGGCAGATGAAATTTAATGTGGATAAGTGCAAGGTGATGCATATAGGGAAAAATAACCCATGCTATAATTACACAATGTTGGGTTCCATATTAGGTGCTACAACCCAAGAAAGAGATCTAGGTGTCATAGTGGATAACACATTGAAATCGTCGGTTCAGTGTGCTGCGGCAGTCAAAAAAGCAAACAGAATGTTGGGAATTTTTAGAGAGGGAATGGTGAATAAACGGAAAATGTCATAATGCCTCTGTATCGCTCCATGGTGAGACCGCACCTTGAATACTTGGTCGCCGCATCTCAAAAAAGATATAATTGCGATGGAGAAGGTACAGAGAAGGGCTACCAAAATGATAAGGGGAATGGAACCACTCCCCTATGAGGAAAGACTAAAGAGGTTAGGACTTTTCAGCTTGGAGAAGAGACGACTGAGGGGGGATATGATAGAGGTGTTTAAAATCATGAGAGGTCTAGAACGGGTTGATGTGAATCGGTTATTTACTCTTTCGGATAGTAGAAAGACTAGGGGGCAACTCCATGAAGTTAGCATGGGGCACATTTAAAACTAATCGGAGAAAGTTCTTTTTTTTTTTTTTTTTTGAAACTATCTTTATTCAGATTTTCATTGTTATACAGACAAACAAACAACAGCTGGAAACAACAAAGTAAAGGCCCCTTAGGAGCCAGTAATGAAGGTATGACTGTCCCTTGTTCGTTCCGTCCCTCCCCCCACCCCCCTCCCCCCTCTCCCTCCCTCCCTGAATGCAAGAGGTGGTGGATAGTATAGGTAGGAAAAAGTCTAAGACAAAGAGGCTGGTTAGGCGTTCATGTCCATGCGTGATGAGCCTGACTTCGGCGTCTTCAGCGTTCTGTCCTCCTTTGAGTCCCCCCGACTTGGTAACACCTTCAATTTAAGTCGTCGAATCGTCAGCCCACGGATCCCCGGGCTGTCCAGGTCGTGGAGTCAAAAATCTGGTAAAGCCTGTCCAAACCTGTTTGATATGTACAGACCTCTTTGGCATCGCTTCTGTTAGTAGGGCATGCTCCATAGAGCATAGGCGAACCATTTTTTGGAACCAGCTATCATAACTTGGGACAACGGCCTCAAGCCAAGTAGTTAATATTACTTGTTTCCCCAATAGGCCAGCTCTACAAATCAAAAGGCGCTCAGGATCAGACATGGTTGCTGATAAACAGGATCCCAACCCAAATAACCACAAATTTGGATCCGGTGGGAGTTTCCGTCTCATAAAAAAGGAACACGCTTTACCCACCTGTTTCCAAAAAAAGGAGATTTTCGGGCAATCCCAAAAACAGTGAAAAAAAGTACTATCGGGAGCTCCACATCTACCACATTGGGCAGAGGTTGCTATTCTCATTTGATAGGCCCTATTAGGGGTGATATAGCTAAGCCAGAGAAATCTGTACTGCAATTCTTGCAAATATACATTTTCAGACAGCAGAGGAATATCATGAAAACAAATTTCAAACTCAGCATATGTCAACGAGAACAAAGCCCACTCTGTCCATTTTTTATAGGGCAGCATAAGTGTATCAGTAGCGGAAAATGCCAGCAATTCTTTATATATTTGAGAGACCTTATTTTTGTTGGTCCTTCCTATCCGTACAAGGTCTCCCAGTTTGTGTACCGCCTCCGTGTCTGCCAAGCCATGCTCTGTTGTGCGGAGGAAATGAGTGATTTGAAGGTAAGCAAAGTAATCCCTAGTGGGCACCAAAAAACGCCTCTGAAGCTCTTCAAAAGAAAGAAGGGAGCCCGACCTATCATCATACAGCTCAGATATATAAGTAAGTCCCAAGTGTCTCCAACGTTGGAAGACGCCTCCCCCAGTCCCCGGCGGAAAGAGCTCATGGTCCGCAATGGTTAAAAACCGAAGTTGTAAGCTTGCCAAACCCCCAAGTTTACATAAAAGGTGCCATGCCCTCCGACAGAGTCGAAGTAGGATTTGTGATTTCAAATAGTGAGGAACCATCCGAATGGGCAATTGTATTAAAGGATTTAAAGTCCGGACTCCGTACCATTCTAATAGATGGGCATAGGGAGTCAAAGTAGAGAGCCCGGACAACCAATCCCGGACATGTCGCACCCCACAAGCCAAATTATAGAGTTCCAAATTTGGGCATCCGAGACCTCCTTGTTCTCTCGGTCTCATGAGCACGTCTAAGGATATTCGGGCTTTCTTTTCCCTCCAGAGAAAAGAGCGCAGACCCTGATGTAGTCGAAATAAATCTGCCCTCAGTATCCAAAGAGGGGCTAACTGAATAAGATATAACCATTTAGGGATAAGTATCATTTTGAATAAATGAATACGTCCCATAAGAGTCAACGGGAGTGATGTCCACCGTTTTAACGTGTCTAGAGTTTTTGCAAGTAGGGGCCGAATATTCGCAGTATAAAAATTGTCCAAATTACAGGGGATATGGATACCCAAGAATGTTAATGAGTCCGTCGCCCACTGAAAAGGGAAGTCTCCCCGCCAAGTATCTTTTAGTGTACCCGTAACATCAAGGGCCTCAGTTTTGTCATAGTTTATCTTTAATCCAGAAAACCAACTATAGCGATCTAATATCTCTAGGACATAGGGAAGAGAGTGCTGCGGTTGAGTCATGTAAACTAACATATCGTCAGCAAAAGCAGCTATTTTAAAAACATGGGCTGGCCCTCCAAATCCCCGCACCCCACCACTCTCCGCAATCTTCCGCAACAAAGGGTCTAAAGCTATAATGTACAATAGTGGGGATAAGGGGCACCCCTGACGTACTCCCCTCTGTATAGATATGTCCCCTGATTTGCAATGGTTTGCTAAAACCTTGGAGGAGGGAGCGTCGTAAAGCAGTGCCACATAAGAGAGAAAATCTCCTCCAATCCCAAACTTCTGCAAAGCCATGAAAAGGTACGTCCAAGAAACGCGGTCAAAGGCTTTCTCAGAGTCCAGCCCCACCAATAGCGCTGGAGTAGCCTGCATTCGGCAGATGGTCATCGCCGTGAGCAGCTTGGTGATAGTCGCAGTCGGTTTCCGTCCTCTCACAAATCCCGTTTGATGTGAGGAAATCAAAAAGGGGAGAAAAATCTTCAATCTCTCCGCTAAAGTTTTTGCTAGAATTTTGAAGTCACAATTTAACAAGGTAATTGGCCGATAGGAGGATGGCAAAGTCAGGTCCTTACCCGGTTTTGGTATAAGAGTTATATGGGCTTCGTTAAAGGAGGCAGGGAACCCCCCCTGTGTAAGTCCCGTTTTAAAGTAATTTGTTAAAGGCTCACTAATGTACGGGGTCAAGATTTTATAAAATTCGTAGGAGAACCCGTCAGGTCCTGGAGATTTTCCTGTGTGGGCCGCTGAGATTACTTGGGAAACTTCATAGGTCAGAAGCGGCCTATTTAAAAAATCCCGCTGGGCCGTGGACAAGGTGGGTAAACGCAGGTTCTGGAAAAAATCTTCTACTTGCTCACTCTCCTCCCCGGCCTCCAAGCTATACAAATTTTGATAATATTTCTGGAAAGAAGCACATATTTCTTTTTCTTCTACCGTCTCCCGCCCCGACTGCGTCCGCAAACGCGTTATGAACGATCTGGGCTTTTGGTTTCTCACTAGTCTGGCTAGCAGGCGGCCTGATTTATTTCCAAGTTTGAAAAACGATTTTTGTCCCCCCCACAAATAAAGCCGAGCCCTGGTGTCTAGGAGTGTATTCAGGCGGCCCAGAATACCATAAAACTCCACCCGGGTCTTACTGGTGTTGCATGCCGCAAAAACTCGTTTCGCTCGCTTCAATTTTGTCTCTAGATCTAAGATGGACTGATTTATTCGTTTACTTCTAGCATGAACGTAGGAGATTATTTCCCCTCGAAGGACAACTTTAGCCGTGTCCCAAAAAAGAAGGGGGGTAGCGGCATGCTGGTGATTGTCTTGGGCGAAGTGTTTCCACTTTTCCTTTAGAAAGGTCTGAAAATGGGTCTCATCTTTTAAAAATGTTGGGAATCGCCATAGGCGCCCTTGAAGGTCTGAGCCTGGGGTTCTGATATCAATCGAGATTGGAGTATGATCAGAAAGGACCAGGCTTTCGATGTGTGCCTGGGAAATAGAGAAAAAATCCGATTGGGAGACTAAAATATAGTCAATACGGGACATTGTCTGATGGGATCTCGAGATGTGTGTATAATCCCTTTCACTAGGATGTAGTGTCCTCCAGACATCAGTTAAAAACAATTTGCGACATAAATACGCCACACCTTGTTTTTTCTCTCCTTGCGACCTGGATGGGGGGTTGTTTCTATCCAGAGTAGCCTCATGTACACAGTTGAAATCCCCAGCGACATACAATGTACCTTGTCCGTGAGTCTGCAGTAAATTGCAAATTTCTACAAAAAATGCATGGCGGTATACATTTGGGGCGTAGAGATTACAAATGGTAACAGGCTTGTTATTCCAAATCCCTATTACAATAACATACCGGCCTTCTGCATCACTAAGGGTGTTTGTAACTTGAAACTTTGCATTTCTATGTAATAAAATAGCAACCCCCCCTTTTCTATGCACCGCTTCTGCAAAAAGACATTGCCCCACCCAATCTCTCTGTAACTTTTGGCTTTCTATCCCTGTGAGGTGCGTTTCTTGAATGCACGCTATATCAGCGTGTAACCGCTTCAGATGAGCGAGCACCTTGTTTCGTTTAACTGGTGTACCAAGCCCATTTATATTCCATGATATTAGCTTTAACATTTTATTGCCCAAAACCAGAACGCTCCCCGTAGCTGCTCCTGAAAAATATATTTAGGAGGGGGCACCCAGCCTTGCCTCCCCCCAGCGAACTTCACACTCAAAAAGTGATCCCTCCTTAAAAGAACCGATGTTATGGTCCCATGCGTGCCCCACTCCCTCTCCAGTCCAAAAACTGTAATCACCATATGAACATCCAGAATGGTAGGACTGCCCCTTTCCCTGAATTCTTTTCCCCACTCTTGAATCCCCCCTCCCTTCCCTCCCCCCCCCCCCCTCCCCGTCCCCCCCCCCCCCAGCCCGTTAACCCCCAATAGAGAAACAAAACCTCCCATACCCGCAGCGGAGGTTTGGAGATCTGTTGGATGTGTCCGGGTATATCCACTCCACAGGTGGAAACAAGAATTTGCACAACAACAATGAACTATATACATAACAACTAAGAAAACCTGCCCACATTCGCCCGCATCCAAGAACAGTGTCTCAAAGGCATCCCCAGTCCTTCACCAGGGTAGAGTGGGGTAGACTTTTTGCCTTGCCCTGCCGCGTGTGTTTTCCATGCTTGTTTTTTTTTTTTTTTTTTTTTAGAGAATTTGGGCGAGGTGTTGCATATTACTCTTCTGCCATTTCCACAGTCTCCCTCCTCTCTTTTACGGTTTGGGTTCCCAAGGGTTTTTGTTTTTTTTTTTTTTTTTCTTAGGCATCCCACCAGCACCGTAAACATAAATTGTAGAGCAAAAAGAAAGGGTAGAGAAATGAAACTTGTAACGGTCTGCAGTGTCCAGCGTACAAACAGCTACTCGACATCTTAACCGCAGACATCAGAGTTGAACCAAAATGGCGTCGCACCTCATGCGCCTCCAGCTAGCCACTCACTTGGGCCCCCTAGAGGAAAAGCCATGGGCACACGTCCGCCCAAGTCTCAGGCATCCGTCCATATCTTGCACGCATGGTAATTCCACAAAAAGTAGCTGCAAGAAAAGCTGACCTCATCTAATGTCCAAAGTCCCCTCCACTCCGACCACGGAGAATGGAATCGGCGGTATAAACACCGGTCTCATCGTCCTGCCAGGGTGCTCCCGGAGCCGAAAACCCCAAAAACCGCCGGAACTGGCCATAACAAAAATAAAAAAATAAAAAGGAAGAAGAAACGGCAGAACTGCCATAAGTCGCCAGAGTCACCGCTAACCACATGGCTTGTAGACCCGCTGATCACACTTACTACGCGGTCCCCAGGCCAAATCCGGGCCTCGCGCCCTCCACAATGGAGAGCAAAACCGTAAGGTCCCATCAGATTTTTTATTACCTTGTAGGTTCCTGGGTAGGAATGCGGACACTTCAAAGTCTGGGAAGGCCCCTTATTTGAGGTGCGTGGGTCCCATCAGGTCCTTCGCTCGCCAAACCCAGGGCGCCATGTCTCGGTCGGTTAGGGATCTCAGAAGTAAGTTAGTCTCTGGTCGTAGTTTGTCTCTGCTTTTTGATTGTCCTTCCTTTTTCTTTTTTTTTTCCTCTTCGCTATCAGTGGTTTATATTTGACTTTTGTTTTTTTTGTTTTTTTTTTTTTTTTTTTGTTTTATTTTGCCGAAGCGTCTTTCAGCTTGGTGAGAAATGTTTGCGCTGCCCCTGAGGTCTCAAACATATGAATCCGGTCGTCGTGCCACACTTTCAGCCGGGCGGGAAAGAGAAGGGAAAACTTCATCCCCTGGTTATGCAAGGCCGTACAAATAGGAGAAAATCCTCTGCGGGCCTCCGAGACCGCAGCTGAAAAATCCTGAAATAGGCGAATTTGCTGATTTTGGTACGTAAGATCTCGCTTTGCTCGAGAGGCACGCCAGATCTCAGATTTATGCGCCGAATTAAGAATCTTTGCTATAACAAGTCTCGGGCGGGTATTCGTCTCCCTTCGGGTTCCCAAACGGTGGGCACGCTCTACCACTAATTTGTCCTGTAAATGCGGCAAGCCCAAGGCCTCAGGAATCCAACTTTCCAAAAGGCCACAAAGCGATCTCTCCTCTATACTCTCGGGAAAACCCAAGAATCGCAAATTGTCTCTCCTCGCTCTATTTTCCAACTCATCAATCTTGTCTTGGAGGAGTTTCAACTGTTTTTCGGCACTCACCAGCTTTTCTTCGGTTTGTATCGCTCCGTCCTCCACAGTAGAAATCCGGGTTTCTACTTGATCAATTCGGGGAAGCAAATCCTGCAACGTTTCTTTCACTTCCCCTAATTGTTGGGTAATATGGTCCAGTTTGTCATCGAGGGCTTCTCGGACGGCTTCCTTAATATCCAGAATAGTGAGCCCCGGGGAACCAGAGTCAGGCCCGCCGTCTCCCGCGACCGCCATTTTGGTTGCAGTCCTTGGCTTTTCCTTTTCCCTCCGTCCCGCCTTAGTCGCCATCGGTGGTGTCAATTTATTCATATAAGTGATGATGGACATAAGCCCGTAAACTAGGTTAAGTTTTGGATGCGCACGAAATAAGGAATTGCGAGTATTCTTCGCGGTATGTGGAGTGGGTCCCGGAGCTGGCGAGGAACGCGACCACCCAGCTCACCACATCACGTGATCTCCGAAAGTTCTTTTTTACTCAATGCACAATTAAACTCTGGAATTTGTTGCCAGAGGACGTGGTTAGTGCAGTTCTTGGAGGAGAAGTCCATTACCTGCTATTAAGTTCACTTACAGCTCAATACAGTATCGTCTGGTCGAAGATTGCCCGTCTGTAACGTGCTGGGAGCGCACAATACAGACGAGTAAGGCCATCCAGCGATACAGTCTCCAGTTTCACGCGTCCTTAGCGCTTTGTAAAATAGACACATTAACCTTTCCGCACCCAGCATGTAAATGAACGAAAAAGCTGTATAATGAGGGAATTAGCTATTCCCCTCCGATACTGTAACGGGCGCTGATATTATCTCCTTAGGAACCCGCTGTTTTGCCGCGGCCTTAACGTGCTAGTTTACCGCCTCCCCCTAGTAGGAGTTAGGACTGTGAAACAAATCCATCGACACCGCTTAAGATACTCAAACACAATAAAACAATAAGCCTGGCACCCTCCTTAATGTAGTACGTCCCGGATGCCCCCCCCTCCCCAGCGCGCCCGCCACTACCCCTTTCATCAGCTGCATCCACCCATTATGCCCCTCACGGGCATGTCCCGCTTCACAGAGCGTTCCCACTCAAATCCGTTCATGGGTATATACCCTTTCGCCCCCCTCACAGCGCCATGCTACCACTGCGACCCGGCAGTCCCGTGAGGCCTACAAAAAAAAAAAATCCCCGGCTCCCGCGCCCCCGCACTGGCCCGCCGACTCTACCCCTCTCCTCCCGATCGGGCGGGTAGGCGGCGGCGAAAAGCAAAAAAAACCAAAATCAATTTTTTTTTTTTTCAAAAAGCGACATCACACAATGCATAAAATAATTTCTCCAGCCTTAAAGCGACAATTTTGGTTTTTCCCAAAAGCGACTTACTTTTGGGATCTGTCAAGATCCCAAAAGTAAGTCGCAAAAGTAACTTACTTTTCTGAAGCCATCAGGAACACGATCTTAGCTCCTCCGGACGAAGACGAAGATGGCCGCCTGCACGGGGAAAGCGTGCAATTGGCAGCTGAAGACGTGACGTCACGACGTTTGACGTCACGAGATGTGACGTCATGTCTTCAGCGGCCAATTGCACGCTTTCCCCCGTGCAGGCGGCCATCTTCGTCTTGAGCTACGATCGTGATGGCTTCAGAAAAGTAAGTTACTTTTGCGACTTACTTGACAGATCCCAAAAGTAAGTCGCTTTAAGGCTGGAGAAATTATTTTATGCATTGTGTGATGTCGCTTTTTGAAAAAAAAAAATTGCTTTGGTTTTCGCCGCCGCCTACCCGCCCGATCGGGAGGAGGGGGGTAGAGTCGGCGGGCCAGTGCTGGGGCGCGGGAGCCGGGGATTTTTTTTTTTTTTGTAGGCCTCACGGGACTGCCGGGTCGCAGTGGATGCAGCTGATGAAAGGGGTAGTGGCGGGCGCGCTGGGGAGGGGGGGGGGGGCATCCGGGACGTACTACATCAAGGAGGGTGCCAGGCTTACCGAACCGCTGCTATTGCCTCTGCTCGCAGGTCTATTTCGCCGGCTTGCTGCACGCTTTCGCTTTGCTCGGCTCTGCTCGGCTCTTTTTCTCCTCTCCCGTCTGTCTTCGCCGCTGTGCCTCACCTCCTCCCGGAGCAAGGCTGCTTTCGCGCCCTGCTCCGGGAGGAGGAGAGACACAGCGACGAAGCAACAAAGACTTTTCGTGTTTTTTACACTTCCTGGTGCCTGTCATTCCAAATGTCATTTGAAATGACATTTGAAATGACAGGTACCAGTGCACCCAGGTTACTGTATAGGCGCTGTATTAAGCACCTATACAGTAAAATGGGTTACGCGGGCATAACCTTTCCCTAACGCTTTAAAGCCGCGGCATGCATTTGCATGCAATTAGAAGAGAGTATCGGGGAGTTAGTGAAGAGAACTGTGCGTGCGGGGAGGAAGGGTGCGCCTGACACTGCCGCACTGTTTCTACCGCGGCCTTACTGTATCGACCTGTTAGAGAATAGCCACTGCCATTAGCAATGGTAACATGGAATAGACTTAGTTTTTGGGTACTTGCCAGGTTCTTATGGCCTGGATTGGCCACTGTTGGAAACAGGATGCTGGGCTTGATGGACCCTTGGTCTGACCCAGTATGGCATTTTCTTATGTTCTTATGGTATATTTGGATTTTCAGAAGGCATTTGACAAAGTCCCTCATGAGAAGACTAAAACGTCATGGGATAGGAGGCGCTGTCCTTTTGTGGATTACAAACTGGTTAAAAGACAGGAAACAGAGTAAGATTAAATGGTCAATTTTCTTATTGGAAAAGGGTAAACAGAGGAGTGCCTCAGGGATCTGTACTTGGACCGATGCTTTACAATATATTTATAAATGATCTGGAAAGGAATACGACAAGTGAGGTAATCAGATTTACAGATGATACAAAATTATTCAGGGTAGTTAAATCACAAGCGGATTTTGATAAATTGCAGGAAGACCTTGCGAGACTGGAAGATTGGGCATCCAAATGGCAGATGAAATTTAATGTGGACAAGTGCAAGGTGATGTATATAGGGAAACATAACTCATGCTGTTGTTACACGATGTTAGGTTCCATATTAGGACCTATCACCCAGGAAAAAGATTTATTTATTTATTTATTTATTTATTTAAATTCTTTTAATATACCGATGCTCAAGACCAGGTCTTATCGTACCGGTTTACAGTAAACTAGGGGGAACCAGTTAACAGAGCAAACAAAAACAAAAGTTACATTATAACAGGGAATGTAGAACTAGGCTGTTAGAGAAAAAATAAGATCTAGGTGTCATTGAAATAGTCATTGAAATTGTTGGCTCAGTGTGCTTAGGCAGTCAAAAAAGCAAACTGAATGTTAGGAATTATTAGAAAGGGAATGGTGAATAAAATGGAAAATGTCATAATGCCGCTCCTTGAGTACTGTGTACAATTCTGATCGCTACATCTCAAAAAAGATATAGTTGCTCTGGAGAAGGTTCAGAGAAGGGTAACCAAAATGATAAAGGGGATGGAACAGCTCCTCTATAAGGAAAGGCTAAAGAGGTTAGAGCTGTTCAGCTTGGAGAAGAGTCAGCTGAGGGGGGATATGATAGAGGTCTTTAAAATCATGAGAGGCCTAGGACAGGTAAATGTGAATCTGCTATTTACTCTTTTGGATAATAGAAGGACTAGGGGGCATTCCATGAATTTAGCAAGGTACCACATTTAAAACTAATCACAGAAAATTCTTTTTCACTCAATGCACAATTAAGCTCCGGAATTTGTTGCCAGAGGATGTGGTTAGTGCAGTTGGTGTAGCTGTGTTTAAAAAAGGTTTGGATAAGTTCTTGGAGGCGAAGTCCATTAACTGTTATTATTCAAGTTGACTTAGGGAATAGCTACTGCTATTACTGGCATCAGTAGCATGGGATCTACTTAGTGTTTGGGTACTTGCCATTTGCTGCTGTACCGGAGAAGGGACTGATGGCGCGCGCAAGTTGCTACTGCTCCAACAGAGCAGTAAACAACAAAATAAAAAAAAAAGGTAGGGTAAAGGGTTTAGGGGGTGGGAAGGTCAAGGGAAGAGGGAGGGACTATGGGCAGGGGGGTAGGGAACTGGGAGAGGCCAGTTCTCGTTGCCGCGTGAAATTTGCTAAAGTCTACCCCCCCCTTGCACGCGCCGCCTGTACATACATGTGCAGATTACAAACTCCGGCACGCATGTGCACGTGACCCGCCAATTTTCTAACATGTTCATGCCATAAAATCAGCGCGTTTGTGTGTGTGCACCGGGTAGCGCACCCACATGGACATTCATGCCCTTCTTTAAAAATCTACTCCTTAATGTATGTACTTACTATTTACCAGCAACTCTCCTGTTTGTTTCTTAGAAAAATTACCCAACTGTCTGAAGAAAAGCAAATCTCTTATTTCACAGTTACACAGGCTATGCTTAACACTTCATCAGGAAACAGACAGGCAATTATTTATTTTATTTATTTAAGTTCTTTTAATATACCGATGCTCAAGACTAGGTCTTATCGTACCGGTTTACAATAAACAAGGGGGGGAACCAGTTAACACAGAAAGCGAAAGTTACATTAAAACAGGGAACAAGGCTGTTTGAAGAAAAGGGATAGATTAACAATTTCTATTCTAACTGTATAGAAGAGCAGGTAAGCAAAGAGCGGTTGCTTATCTGTTAAACTTAGATAAAAATTTACATAGTGGAGTTCAATTGAAAAGTTAATATACGCGAGCGGTTCTAGAATAGCAGATCCTTAGTGAGGCTGAAAGAGGACGCAACCGAGGGGTGGTGGTTCTTGCGGATACCATGGGTTTCACAGACTATATTAAAAGCAATAGTTACAAAAGCATATTTGACATCCAGTGCTTATCAGGTTACAATTAATTAATTAATGCCAGCCCCACATCTTTCTAGCCCTGACTTGCAAGTATAAAATGCTAATGAGCTCTAACTTACTGCCTCACAAACTAGGGAATAAAGTTACATTTCTTACCAGAGATGACCTGGAGCTGAACTCTCTCTCTGGATCTTCAGAAAGCTGGTCTCTCTGTGACCAAGAACCAGGAGTCTGAGGTAGCAGGGTCTATTCCCAAGACCAGGACATCCAGAGCTGAGAAGGGCTTCACTCTTACAAACTTATTCAAGAAAGCTAACCCTTCCGTGGCTATATTAGCAGAATATTGTGCAGCATCTTCCACCATAAGGCAGACAGCTGATAACAAATATGCAGATATTGTGGCTATAAACCACCAGTTAAGACGCAATGAATGAAAATTTGAAAGCTAAGAGCAAGTTTGCTTACCGTAAATGGTATTTTCCATAGATAGCAGATGAATTAGCCATGCTGTCTGGGTACGTCTTCCATGCCACTAGGTGGCGGAGCTCTCTAAGTCTAGCAAAGTCTTTCAGCTAGGTGCTCCCTCATATCTTCTCTGATCCACCTCAGGCTCCTCAGTCAGTAATATAGCAAGTGCAGTGTATGCTGGAACTGACCGGGGAGGCGGGCAGGTCAGCATGGCTAATTCATCTGCTATCTACAGAAAACACCGTTTACGGTAAGTAAACTTCCTCTTTTCACATAGATAAGCAGCTGAATTAGTCATGCTGTCTGGGAGTTCCCAGCTGATGTATTGAGCATGGCAAAGTTAATTAAAGTGTAGCTCAATACCAAAGTTCATGGCGGACAGGCCCTATGAAGGCTGTATGTGAGAGGAACGTGTGCTCTTCTGTAAGATAGTCCGGCCCATTACTGCGTCATCCTCTGCCTGTTTATCCAAGCAGTAACGGGATGTGAAAGTGTGTAGCGACGACCATGTTGCCGCTTTACAAATGTTTATGATGGGAACATCAATTAGATGAGCCATCGAAGCTGCGAGTGCACGTACTTGGTGCGCTTTTGGAGTTGTAGGTAGAGTCTGTGAGCGTTGCTGGTAGCAGAAGCAAATGCAAATGGAAATCCAGATGGATAGAGTTCTTTTCGTTACTAGACATCCTTGTGCGTTTGGATTGAAAGAAAGAAAAAGTTGAGATGGTCTGGTAGGTGAATGGGTGCGCTGCTTATAGTAGGCAAGTGCACGCTTGCAGTCCAAAGTGTGGAGTTTTTTCTCATTATCATTCGCATGAGGTTTTGGCTGAAATATGGGTAAGGTTATAGTTTGGTTGATATGGAAACTGGAAATCACCTTTGGTAGGAATTTGGAGTGAGTTCGTAAAGTCACCTTGTCATGGTAAAATTGAAGATAACGGGGGTAGTGGATTAGGCCTGTAATTCACTAACCCATCGTGCAGAAGTTAAAGCTATTAGAAAGAGTACTTTCCATGACAAATATCGGAGATGACAAGTGTCTAATGGTTCAAAGGGTGGAAGCATTAGTTGTTCAATGACAATATTAATGTCCCACGGTACCGGTGGTTTTTGTAAAGGTGGACGTAGGCATAAGGCACCTTTAATGAATCTGGATACTAGTTCATGACATAAGATGGGGTTTCTGTTGAGAGGTTTGTGGTAAGCTGCTATAGCGCTTAAATGGACTTGAAGTGATGATGTCGCAAGGCCTCGCGTGTAGAGCAAGTGGAGGTAGGATAGAAGTTGCTCAGGTGAACAAGATAAAGGGTCAAGATTCCTGGTGGAACACCAGGCAGCATAGCTGTTCCATTTTCTATTGTAATTAAGTCTTGTGGACTGTTTCCTAGAAGACAGCAAGATATCCTGAAGATCAGATGAAATGTTTACCTATTGGTATGCGACCTGCTCAATCTCCGTGCTGTGAGGTGTAGGGACGAGTGAAGCGGGTGAAGAAGAGATCCCTTGTCCTGGGTGAATAGTTGGGGGCTGCTGCCCAGGGGTATGGGGTTGAAAATTGTTAGGTGCAATAGGTAGCTGTACCAGGGCTGTCTGGGCCACGCTGGTGCTATCAGAATGAGATCCGCTCGATCTTCTATGCATCTCTGGATCGTACAGGATATGAAGGGAATGCATAAAGGAGGCCGTGAGACCAATTCACTAGAAAGGCATCCGGAGCAAGTTGACGAGGGCTCGGGAAGACTGAACAAAAGGCTTCCAATTTCCTGTTGTTCTCTGTTGCAAAGAGGTCTATGGAAGGGAGACCCCATACGGAGAAGATTTGATGAAATACTGCCTGGTCTAGTTCCCATTCGTGGGGATGAAAAGTTCTGCTGAGCTTGTCCGCTCTGGAGTTTTGGATGCCGGGCAGAGAAGTTGCTTGAAGAGAAATCGATCTCTGGTGAGCCCATTCCAGGATCAGGACAGTTTCTTTGCAAAGGTTCCAAGAACCGGGCCCTCCTTCCTTGTTTATGTAGAACATTGTTACCTGGTTGTCTGTGTGAATCATTACTATCTTCCCTCGTAAAGATTCTTCTAAGGCTCGAAGGGTGTTTCTCAACGCTTTGAGTTCTAGGAGGTTTATGTGTTGTGTCCTTTCGTACACAGTCCATAGACCTTGAGTCGTTAAGTGATCCAGATGAGCTCCCCAACCATTGGGGGACGCATCCGTGGTGAGTATTATCTGATGACGAAGGGGTCGTAGGGGCGAGCCCGTCTGTAGCGTTGACGGAGAAAGCCACCATTGGAGGTCTTTTCTCATACTGTCTGTCAAGGTAATTGGGGTAGACAGTGGATGAAGGAATTGGATCCACTGTAACTTCAGGCCCCATTGTAGACGTATGTGTAGGTGTTTGTGAGGGACCACATATATGGCTGCTGCCATGTGTCCTAGAACAGTTAGTATCTGGTGAGCTGTTGCGGTTGTGTTGTGTAGTAGATCTGTAGCCAGCGAGGAGAGGGCTAGAGCTCTCGGATGAGGGAGGAAAGCTTTGTCCTGAATTGTGTCTATGAAGGCGCCTATGAATTGCAAAGTCTGAGTAGGCTCTAGGTTCGACTTTTCGTAATTGATGAGAAGACAGAGGTTGTTGATACAAGAAATTGTGAGGAGGAGATTGGATTGCCGTAGGTCTCGATTGGGTGCTACTAGAAGCCAATCGTCCAGATAAGGGAATATCTGCACCCCCTGATGACGAAGGTGTGCCACCGCCACTGCGAGACATTTGGTAAAAACTCTGGGGCAGAAGAAAAGCCAAAAGGAAGGACTTTGAATTGAAAATGCCGGTTGTCCACTTGGAAGCATAGGTACTGCCAGGAACTGGGGTGCATTGGGATATGTGCATACACATCCTTCAGATCTAGCGAGCACATCCAATCCCCTGATTGAAGATAGGGAAGGATGGATTTGAGCGAAGTCAATTTGAATTTCTCCCTGTAGAGGTGTTTGTTGAGGGATCGTAGATCCAAGATTGGATGCAGACCTCCCGATTTCTTGGGAATTAGGAAATATTGGGAATAGAATCCCTGACGGAATCCTTCGGAAGGTAATTTCTGAATGCAATTGTTGTGCAGAAGCATTTGAAGTTTTTTCAACAGAGGTTCTTTGTGAGATGTTAATTGCTTCTGTGGAACCCAATGAGGAAGGGTTGGGACGGAGGAAAAGTGAAGGGTGTAACCCTGGCGTATGATTGTAAGGACCCATTGATCCATGGTTATTTGATTCCAGGCTGGTAGATGTTTGGTTAATCTGCCTCCCACAGGAGACTGTTGTCACGGTGGCGAAGGTAGGTTCAAAAACTGGATTGAGGCTTTGTGGGTGGAGGATCCGCCTGCTGTCATGGTGGACGGGCAGCCCTTGCACGCTGACGTAGTGCTTGAGCTTGATAGGGAGGTTGGCGAGGTTGCTGGTAGGTTTGAGGCTTAAAGTATGAAAAGGGCTTAAAAGATTTAAATGGGGCCCTTCTGTAGGTTGTCGAGGACATATAAGGACATCTTGATGCGGATGGAATGTGAAGAGTGGTCAAGGAAAGGATGGCCGTCTTTTGTTCCTTGAGCTTAGCTACCATTTTGGTAAATTTATCCCCAAACAAATTTTCGGGACAACAGGGTAGATTCGCCAATTTTTCATGGACATCATCCCGTATGGCGCTGGATCGCAACCATGCCAAGCGCCTCACTGCAACTGCGTTTGCTGAAGATTTTGAGGAAATATCAAATCCCTCATAGATCGATCATAATAAGTGACGAAGCCCTTCTTCGATGTTATGATATTGAGGAGGAAGGGTGACATCTGGTGAAGCTTGTTGCATGGACAATTTCAATGCCTGGAGATTCTCAAACAGGTATTGGGTTATGTAGAACTGATGATTCTGGATGCGTGCATTCAACATCGTGGACTGGAAGGATTTCTTTGCAAAATCATCCAGCGACTTTTGGTTCCGGTGTGGTGGGGTATTAGCATGAATTCTTGATTTTCTGGCTTTTTGCATTGTGGATTCAACTACCACAGAATTATGAGGTAGTTGAACCGATGTATGAAAAGAGGAATCTTTCAACTGGCATTTTAAGTCAATTTTCCTTGAGGTAGGAGGACTGGTCAATGGCGTGTCCCAGGATTTTTCCATCAGAGCTGTTAATACCGGGTGTGCTGCAGGAGAGCCACAGGTTCTGAAGGTGTTATGACTGTTGCTGCCCGACGTCTCCACTCCGCCCCTCCTTATCTCTTTGGCGACTCCTCCCATGGTTGATGGATGTCTGGCTGCCGTGGCGTCTGCCTGCCGTCCTCTCCGGCGTCCCCAGTCCGGTTTGGGCACTCCATCCTGCCATGTTGTTCAGCTGCTATAGGGTGCGCGTGCCGTGCGGCCCTGCTTCTTATTCCTTCTTTGGCGCAAACCTCAGAGGCGTCCCCCTGTGATGATGTCACGCATCCCAGATACAAAAGCCTACTCTGTTCGCTAGCTAATCGAGTTAGCAAAGGTGGTGAAGGGACTCCTTACGGATGGGATTCGCTCTCCGTACCTAGCTACTCTGCCTCTCCTTAATTGGACTTACTCTATCGGGGTACCCGCTCCTCGAGGGCCTCTCTCTTTTCTTTCAGGTTACTGTCTGGAACCGGTACTCGCTCCTCGAGGGTCCATGTTCCCGGACTCGCTGCCTGAGCTCACTTCTGCTTGGAAGAAACCGCTGCCTACACTATCAGTGAGTTACTATCTATATTCTCTCAGAGCTGTTCCCTGGAACCAGGAACGCGCTCCTCGAGGGCCTGCCTCTAATCCAGCTTCTGTGTTACCTTCCGGGAGAAACCGCTGTGTGAGTAATCAACCAACGAGGCTCTATACCAGAACCCTGTGTATGCTCCACTGTACTCACTATCTCAGTTTCTCTCCACTAAAGCACAGCTATTGAGGGATCGCTGTTCCAGTGTCCTGAGGGACTACAAGCCCAGCCAGGCTTCATCTCTACTCACTACTGCCACCTCTGGTGGCTTCTCAACTCTGTGTTGTGTGTCCTAAAGCTGAGCCTGACCTGTGGCCCCTCTCGGGACTTCCCCCCGTGGGCGTGGTCATCTGCCACAGTGTCCAAGGGTCCACCCAAAACCTTACAAACAACAGTAGGAGCATCGAAAATCTTCAATATGCCAAGCATTTCTTGGCGGGGATCAGGAAGTCGACGCGTCTCTACGTTCAAGAGTTGTCCTACTTTTTCAATAAACTGCGAATACATCAGGTTTTCTGGAGGTGAAGACAGTTCTGGGGGAACCTCTGCCGGGTCAGAGGGATAGCTCGTGGATGAATTATCCGTATCTGTTAAGTCGTGTGTCGGAGGTGGTGATTGAGTGGAAGGGACCTTTGGTGATGGTCCTGGAATAACTGGCTCCACTTCAGGTTGTGATGCGTCTGCAGGTACTGAAGGTGGAAGCTGAGATTGTTCTATTGACTGTAAAAACTGAGTCAGTATGGTTGTGATTTGGTTCATGGCTTGTGTAGCCAAGCCTGGAGTGGAAGGCGTCAGCACAGGTTGAGGTGGAGTGGGGCGAAGCCCTTCTTGAACTGGCTGCCGTTTCTGTGGAGGCGGTTTCAGTGGCAGAAGTTGTGGAACATCTCAAGGTTGTCCTGGAGCCAGAGGCCCTTCCGATGGAAGGGAAGTAGAAGACATCTCTCCTGGTGAAGAAGGAGAAGTGAATGAACGAAATGGTGAAATATCTCTGTCCAGTTCCCCCATTGATGATAGCGATGCTTCCCGAGGCCTCTTATGGCCGGAATGGTGCTTTTTATATTGACAGATAGGTGTCTGCGTCGGTTGTGTACCGACGCGCTTCGTCTGCATTGGTGGTGCGTCGGTGAGTTGAGGGTGCGTTGCAGTAGCGCTCCTGCGTCGATGCATGGTATGCTTCAACGATGCACCAGCATGATAAAGCTTCTGCGCAGAATACTCTTTGTGCCAGTGCACAGATGCATCGGTGCGTCGACCCCCTCGGCTTCGCTTCAATTAAGTCGACGCTTTGACGCCGTTTCAACGCGTCTGTCCTCTGGGAGTGGTTGTGTCGGTGAAGCATGCGGCCATGATGCCGCCGACGCATCGCCCGCTCTGATCTCCGATCCCAGCCGGGAGAGCAACTGCAGGTGTCCAGATGAGGGAGGGTCGACAGAAGAAGCCCTCCTCGATGAGGGGGGTGGTTCTTTTTCTCTTTGGGCCTGGGGAGGATCGCACCGAGGCCTCAGAAGGGGCATAAGAACCCACAGCAGTTAGCTGTAGCTCCTGCATTTTTGCAGCCCGCTAATGCTGGGCGCGTGGGGACATGCGTCCGCAGTCCTCACAATTTAATTGGTCATGGGATGTTCCCAAATATAAACACACCTTGTGGCCATCGGTGGCTGACATTATTTGGCCGCAGGAGCAAAATTTAAAGCCAGGACGTGGTATTCTTTGTCTAATGATGATTTTCTGACCAAACCTTTAAGTTTAAGTAGATTTTCTTTTTCTTCACAAAGTTCTCTTACAGGAGAGCAGAGTTCCGCGTGCCAACTGCCGTGTGGAAAAAAAACTGACTGAGGAGCCTGAGGTGGATCAGAGAAGATATAAGAGGGAGCCCCTAGCTGAAAGACTTTGCTAGACTTAAAGAGCTCCGCCACCTAGTGGCATGGAAGACGTACCCAGACAGCATGGCTAATTCAGCTGCTTATCTACGTGAAAAGAGAGGTTGTGGAAATAAATACTGTACAAAAGTGGGAGCTAGAAAAGATCTCGCAAAAAACAGTTTGAAAAGAAAGGCTGAGTGCTTCAGAAATGGAAAACACAGAGTTAACTAGGAAGAGGGAAAGCAATCAGGCAGAGCTCAAAAGCTTAACCACTTAAGTCAGGTGAGACAATGAATTAGGCAGTAGAGCAGGGAGTGACCGAGATCAAAGCCCTCTTAAAAACAAAAGAAGTGGAGGGACACCCACAGCTAACTGAAAATGATCAACTCAGTGACAACAGGGGGGGGGGTGAAGCCCCCCCAGCTTAGATATGTATCTAGCCCTCCCCAAACAGAGAGAGACAAAAGGTCAGTCAGAGTTGCAAGTTACTCAACTCAGGGAGCAGAACCAACAACAGGAGTTTATGCTAATTTAGCTGGATAAGGGATATTCAGAGTTAGCTGCTTATGTGGCCAACTCTGCTCAGGACATAGGGCTGTCCTAAAGTTAGCTGGATAAACATATGGGGCTAACTAGCAGGGTATATTCAGTGGTGTGGTTGTGCTGCTGAATATACTTAACTATCTTAAAGTTAGCCAGTTATATCTATTCTGAGTCACCCACTACATCATGGCAGAAAGAGACATTTAATTTAGAAACAACATCTGATAAACCTTATCCATTTCAATACCGTACCACTTATTTTCAAATCCTGTAAACATTATAGGCAATGCAGTAAAAAATGGCCAAAAAGTTAAGCAAGATTAGAAGAACTTAATTGCTTTTATCAATTTGACATCTAAAATAACCCATTAAGGCAGTTAGAGTAGTTTTGGCATGTTCTAAACTAGAGATGGGCAAACTACGACCTACGGGCCAAATTCAGCCCATTTCCATCTTTATTCTGGCCCGCTTCTCCTCTAAAATTGATATTATGTGCAGCCTGCGCAATGTTGGGAATGTAGGCAGGAAGGTCAGCGGCTGAATGACACACTGGCGGGGTTCCCACCCCTTCCAGTAAGAAGATGCCCTGCATGGCAGTGAGCCCAATAATCTGCCAACAACTCCCCTAGCACAAGAAGGCCATCGGGGCCGGGCATCAGGGCCATGGTGGATCCCATCCCTTCATAACCCAAAGTCAAAGGAGGCCCTATGTGCATGTGTGTCTGTGTAAGAGCCTATGTGCATGTGTATGTGTGTCTATGTAAGATCTTGTGTGTATCTGTGTGAGAAAGCAAAATTGCTTAACTTGTAATAGGTGTTATCCCAGGACAGCAGGATGTAGTCCTCACATATGGGTGACATCACTGACTGAGCCCTATCATGGAAAACTTTCTGTCAAAGTTTCTAGAAACTTTTGACTGGCACACTGAGGCCACTGAGCATGCCCAGCATGCCATAATTCCCTGATCCACAGGGGTCTCCCTTCGGTCTCGTTTGTAGCAATAAGCTTTAGCCAAAAATAAAATAATAAAACGTATCTGACCCAACTCCGCGGAGTGGCGGGTGGGTTTCATGAGGACTACATCCTGCTGTCCTGGAATAACACCTATTACAAGGTAAGCAATTTTGCTTTATCCCAGGACAAGCAGGATGCTAAGTCCTTACATATGGGTGGGTGATTAGCAAGCTAAAGGCTGAATCATTGTGTAGAGGCAGCCTGAAATCACAGGAGGTTGGATGTAGAAGGAGTTGGGATTAAGTTGGAAACAAGTTCTTTAAGACAGACTGTCGGTAGGCTGAATCTTGTCTTCCTTCCTTATCTAAATAGTAGTGAGCTGCAAAGGTGTGAAGAGAACTCCATGTTGCGGCTTTACATATGTCAGCTATTGGCACAGAACGATAGTGCGCTACTGAAGCTGACATTGCTCTTACTGAGTGTGCCTTTACTCGCCCTTGGAGAGGAAGGGATGCTTTTGCATAGCAGAACTCTATACAATCTGCTAGCCAGTTGGAGAGAGTTTGTTTGCCCACTGCTTTACCCAGTTTGTTTTTATCAAAAGAAACAAAGAGCTGGGTGGATTTCCTATGGACTGCAGTGCGATCTAGGTAATATGCAAGTGCATGTTTACAGTCCAAGGTGTGCAAAGCACTTTCACCCTGGTGAGAGTGAGGTCTTGGAAAGAATGTGGGCAAGACTATGGAATGATTCAAGCAGACTGTGATACATTACAGGAGGACCTTGCAAGACTGGAAGATTGAGCATCCAAATGGCAGATGAAATTTAATGTGGACAAGTGCAAGGTGTTGCATATAGGGAAAAATAACCCTTGCTGTAGTTACACGATATTAGGTTCCATATTAGGAGCTGCCACCCAGGAAAAAGATCTAGGCATCATAGTGAATAATACTTTAAAATCGTCGGCTCAGTGTGCTGCAGCAGTCAAAAAAGCAAACAGAATGTTAGGAATTATTAGGAAGGGAATGGTTAATAAAACGGAAAATGTCATAATGCCTCCATAATCGCTCCATGGTGAGACCACACCTTGAATACTGTGTACAATTCTGGTCGCCGCATCTCAAAAAAGATATAGTTGCAATGGAGAAGGTACAGAGAAGGGCAACCAAAATGATAAAGGGGATGAAACAGCTCCCCTATGAGGAAAGGCTGAAGAGATTAGGGCTGTTCAGCTTGGAGAAGAGACGGCTGAGAGGGGATATGATAGAGATCTTTAAGATCATGAGAGGTCTTGAATGAGTAGATGTCACTCGATTATTTACACTTTCGAATAATAGAAGGTCTAGGGGGCATTCCATGAAGTTAACAAGTAGCACATTTAAGGCTAATCGGAGAAAATTCTTTTTCACTCAATGCATAATAAAGCTCTGGAATTTGTTGCCAGAGGATGTGGTTAGTGCAGTTAGTGTAGCTGGGTTCAAAGAAGGTTTGGATAAGTTCTTGGAGGAGAAGCCCATTAACAGCTATTAATCAAGTTTACTTAGGGAATAGCCACTGCTATTAATTGCATCAGTAGCATTTATTTATTTATTTAGTGATTTTTCTATACCGCGGCACGTTAATAACATCACCTCGGTTTTTCAATAAACAATAAATTAGCAACAGGCTTTACAGACAATATGAAATAATGTGAACAAATTATATATCAATTAAGAACTAAACAATTAAATTAAAATTAACATTGAAATTAACAATACAGAACGATTAAATAAATGACAATAATATTTGAAAGTTAATGGCCATTTTAAAATGGATGTAAGGTAAGAGACTGTTAAAGTCAAGCATCGCAGCAAAATAAATAAATAGTCAAATTATAACGTGAAATGAAAAGTCAAGTGCCCATGGATCAGAATAACAGGGTTGAGTGGTTGGTGTTTTCGAAACAGGTGTTCATAGGGAGAAAGCATGGGATCTTCTTAGTGTTTGGGTAATTGCCAGGTTCTTGTGGCCTGGTTTGGCCTCTGTTGGAAACAGCTTATTGGACCCTTGGTCTGACCCAGCATGGCAATTTCTTAAGTTCTTACCTTGGGAATTAATTTTGGGTGTGTACGGAGTACCACTCAGTCATGTAGGAATTTTGCCTAGGGTGAGTATGTGACAAGTGCTTGTAACTCACTAACCCTTCTAGCAGATGTAATGGCTATGAGTAATAGAGACTTCCATGCTAGGAATTTTAGATCACAGGAGGCCATGGGTTCAAAAGGATAACGCATGAGCCTTGTTAGCACCACATTAAGGTCCCATTCTGTGACTGGTGGCTGTATAGGGGGTTTAAGATGAATTAAACCTCTCATAAATCTACTAACAAGGGGTTGTACTGAAATCGGTGCATCCCCTACTGCATTTTGGTACGCTGAGATTGCACTAAGATGTACTCTTACTGACGTGGTCTGGAGACCTGAGTCTGAAAGATGCCATAGATAGTGTAATAAAGATGAAGTGGGGTAGGAAAAGGGGCCAATACCTTTCTGTGCACACCACATGGTGAATCTTTTCCACTTAGATCGATAGTTTTATCGTGTGGAAGGCTTACATGAAGCTACAAGCACTTGAGAGACATTAGTTGAAAGATTGAGTGATTGCAAGATCAAGCTTTCAAATCCAGGCTGTTAGAGATAGGGATTAAGAACAGGGTATGCTGTATACATAGCCAGAACTAGATGACAATCTCACATAAGGTCTTAAGGAGGCTCAGTAGCTGGAAAGAGTTAGGCCCTTGAGGAGCAAGTACCTGGTTCCAGGGAAAGCTCTGAGAGAGCAATGGTAACTCACAAATGTCTGTATCTGCGATAGCTTCCAGGCAGTAGAGAATATTCAGAGTGTCCAGGAACATGGGTCCTCGAGGAGCAAGTACCGGTTCCTATCACTCACAAATGTCTGTATCTGCGATAGCTTCCAGGCAGTAGAGAATCTTCAGAGTGTTCAGGAACATGGGCCCTTGAGGAGCGAGTACCGGTTCCTATCTGCAATCTGAAATAGAGAAAAGAGAGCAAGGCCTCCAAGGAGCGGATACCCCTGGTAAGTCCGAGGAGGCAGAGTAGCTTGGACGAATCCGTAGCGAGTCCGAATCAAAGTCCGAATTCATGTCCGATTCATAGTCCTTGCCAACTTAATCTGTTAGCGAAAGCATGAGACCTTTTATACTGGAAGCGGATGACGTCATTTCAGGGGATGCCCCTGAGGTTCACGCCCTTGCTGGTACATACATCGGAGTGCGCGCGCGTCCTACTTCTTCAGGAACATGGCGGATCCGCAGTGTTGAGCCGGTCCGGGTACGCTGGAGAGAGGCGGCATGGAGACGCCGCGGCAGCAAGCTGTCCATCAGACCCGGAGGGAGTCGCCACAGAGGTAGAGAGGGTGGAGTGAGAGCGTACAGCAGCCATTAAAGCAACAGCGTCCACCTTCTTCGGACATTTGGAATGACGCAGACACAGATACTTCATCGGAGGATGTTCTATAGGATCCCTCGCCTCCGGAGGGAAGGAGAAAGTCCCCTCCAGAGGATCTCTCTTTTTCTACTTTCATTAAAGAGATGGCTAATACCATCCCTTTCCAGTTAGTATCGGAAGAAGATACCATACAGAAAAGGCTGGAAGTCTTGCAATTTGTGGATCCACCAAAAAAAGTCCTTGCAGTACCAGTACATGAGGTGCTAGTGGAATTACAACACAGGCTATGGGAACACCCTTGTACCATATCACCTGTCAATAAAAGCACTGATGCCACCTGTCAATAAACACACTGATGCCACATTCCAGGCTTTCAGAAGTCCCAATTACCTCACCAATCTGTGGTAGTAGAGTCGGCCCAAAAGAAATCTAAGAGGATCAAGCCACATTCATCTAATCCTCCTGGGAAGGAACACAGATTTTTGGATACCATTGACCGAAAGATGTTCCAAGGCTCAATGCTGGTTTCCAGAATTGCGTCATACCAGCTTTATATGACGCAGTACCAACATAATCTGTGGAAACAACTCCAAGAATTATCTGAATCTCTTCCTCAACAGTTCCAGGATTCTGTCAATAACATCATTTATAAAGGCCTGGAAGCTGGAAAACATGAAGTTAGAGCAGCCTATGACAGCTTTGAAACTTCATCCAGGATGGTTGCTACAGGCATTAGTGCTCGCAGGTGGGCCTGGCTGAAGGCCTCAGACCTAAGATCAGAGATAATAACAAAAGCTAGCAGACTTTCCTTGTACAGGAGATAATCTCTTTGTAGAAAAAGTACATGAGGCGGTCTCACAACTGAAAGAGCACTTGGAAACTCTACGTCAGCTTTCTTCTGTTCCACCAGAATCCCAGTCTTCTACACATAGACCTCCCAGGAAATATTCCTAAAGGCCATATTACAGACCACGGAGATACTATACCCCAGCAACCCATGGTAGGTCATCAAGGCCTGTGCAAAGGGTCCAAGTCAGACAACCAAGATCACCTAGAGCTCAGCCTCCACCACAAACAGGTCCGGCCTTGGGGTTTTGAAATCTCGCCAGAGAACCGAAGCCTGTCCACCAATCTGACTCCAACTCTACCTGTAGGTGGTCGGATAGCCTTTTTCCATCAAAATTGGTCGCACATCACTACCAACCAATGGGTACTCTCAATCATATCTCACGGTTACCATCTGGACTTTCTAACTGTGCCAAACGATACTCCACCCACCTCATCTTGGACAGTGAAAAATCATTCCACACTTTTACAAAAAGAATTATCCACACTTCTGAGAGCCAGGGCCGTGGAACCAGTACCCCGACCTCAGCAGGGCAGAGGATTCTACTCACGATATTTCCTCATTCCAAAGAAAACAGGAGGCCTACGTCCCATATTAGACCTCCGGAAACTCAGCAAATTCCTACGGAAAGAAAAATTCAGAATGGTATCATTAGGCACCATGCTACCTCTACTTCAAAAAGGAGATTGGCTCCGTTCTCTGGATCTTCAAAACGCTTACACTCACATTCCAATATTCCCTCCTCATTGCAAGTATCTGCGATTCCTGGTGGGGCATCAACATTTCCAGTACCGAGTTCTATCGTTCGGGCTCGCATCAGCACCTCAAGTGTTCACAAAGTGCCTGGTGGTGGCAGCAGCCCAGTTACCCGAGGAAAGTGTACACATTTTTCCCTACCTGGACGACTGGCTCATCGGAAGCCAGACAAGACAAGGAGCTCTCAACTCTCTCAAGCTGACAATAAATCTACTCCATTCGTTGGAATTCCTAATCAACTACCAGAAATCCCATTTCATACCATCTTGCCTTTTGCAATTCATCGGAGCAGATTTAAACACCATAACGTCAAAAGCTTTCCTTCCAAAAGACCGTGCAGAGACACTCTCCTCATTAGCAGAATCTCTACGCACACAGACACAAGCGACAGCCCATCAATTCCTAACTCTCCTGGGTCACATGGCCTCCACAGTTCATGTCACTCCTATGGCCAGATTAGCCATGTGGATCACCCAAGGGACATTGAGAGCGCAGTAGATACAAGCCATTTAACCACTGTCATCTCCAATTCAAATAACTCAACAACTTCGTTCCTCGCTCCTCTGGTGGGCGAACACGGACAACTTGCTCACAGGCCTACCTTTCCAACAACCAATTTCGCAGGTAACTTTAATTACAGATGCATCCACCTTAAGGTGGGGAGCACACATAGGACATCTCCAAACTCAAGGTACTTGGACGAAACTCGAAGCAACATTCCAAATCAATTTCATAGAGCTTCGAGCTATACGTTATGCGCTGCATGCGTTCAAGAACTGCCTTTCCCACAAGACTGTCCTAATACATACAGACAACACAGTAGCCATGTGGTACCTGAACAAGCTAGGAGGTACAGGCTCATATCTCCTTTGTCAAGAAGCAGCACAAATTTGGGACTAGGCCCTAACAAATTCAATGTTTCTCTGGGCCACTTATCTGGCACGCATTCACAACGTAGTTGCAGACCGCCTCAGTCGTCCGTTCCAACCTCACGAGTGGTCCCTGGATCCCTTAGTAGCGACCAGGATATTTCAACGTTGGGGCCAACCAACAGTGGACCTCTTTGCATCCGAACTGAATCACAAAGTGAACAGATTCTGCTCCCTGCACAAGCAGAGCAACCAGTTAGCCAAGGACGCCTTTGCTTGCCCCTGGAATTCAAGTCTTCTATACACGTATCCCCTGATACCGCTACTAACCAAGACTCTAGTGAAGCTACAACAGGACAAGTGGTCCATGATACTCATAGCCCCGTATTGGCCTCGACAAGTATGGTTTCCCATACACCTCGATTTCTCGATCAGAGAACCAATTCGCCTGGGCACAGCACCCACTCTCATAACTCAGGAACAGGGCCGATTACGCCATCCTATCCTTAAAGATAAGGCCATCGCGGAAAGATTAAATGATTTCTTTGCTTCGGTGTTTACTGAAGAGGATGTTGGGGAGGTACCCGTACTGGAGAAGGTTTTCATGGGTAATGATTCAGATGGACTGAATCAAATCACGGTGAACCTAGAAGATATGGTAGGCTTGATTGACAAACTGAAGAGTAGTAAATCACCTGGACCGGATGGTATACACCCCAGAGTTCTGAAGGAACTAAAAAATGAAAATTCAGACATATTAGTAAAAATTTGTAACCTATCATTAAAATCATCCATTGTACCTGAAGACTGGAGGATAGCTAATGTAACCCCAATATTTTAAAAGGGCTCCAGGAGTGATCCAGGAAACTACAGACCAGTTAGCCTGACTTCAGTGCCAGGAAAAATAGTGGAAAGTGTTCTAAACATCAAAATCACAGAACATATAGAAAGACATGGTTTAATGGAACAAAGACAGCAAGGCTTTACCCAGGGCAAGTCTTGCCTCACAAATCTGCTTCACTTTTTTGAAGGGGTTAATAAACATGTGGATAAAGGTGAACCGGTAGATGGAGTATACTTGGATTTTCAGAAGGCGTTTGACAAAGTTCCTCATGAGAGGCTTCTAGGAAAAGTAAAAAGTCACGGGATAGGTGGCAATGTCCTTTCGTGGATTGCAAACTGGCTAAAAGACAGGAAACAGAGAGTAGGATTAAATGGACAATTTTCTCAGTGGAAGGGAGTGGGCAGTGGAGTGCCTCAGGGATCTGTATTGGGTCCCTTACTTTTCATTATATTTATAAATGATCTGGAAAGAAATACAACGAGTGAGATAATCAAATTTGCAGATGACACAAAATTGTTCAGAGAAGTTAAATCACAAGCAGATTGTGAATAAATTGCAGGAAGACCTTGTGAGACTAGAAAATTGGGCATCAAAATGGCAGATGAAATTTAATGTGGATAAGTGCAAGGTGATGCATATAGGGAAAAATAACCTATGCTATAGTTACACAATGTCAGGTTCCATATTAGGTGCTACAACCCAAGAAAGAGATCTAGGAGTCATAGTGGATAACACATTGAAATCATCGATTCAGTGTGCTGCGGCAGTCAAAAAAGCAATCAGAATGTTGGGAATTATTAGAAAGGGAATGGTGAATAAAACGGAAAATGTCATAATGCCTCTGTATCGCTCCATGGTGAGACCGTACCTTGAATACTGTGTACAATTCTGGTTGCCGCATCTCAAAAAAGATATAATTGCGATGGAGAAGGGTTATTTATTTATTTATTTATTTATTTCGAATTTTTCTATACCGACATTCTTGAACAAAGATATCAAATCATATCGGTTTACAATTGAACATAACTGTCGCGGCTATGGCGTTACATCGAACATAGAACATTGAGCAATAAACAATAAACATAGAACAGGTCAACAGTTCAACAATAATATATAGTGAAATGCTTCATCATAGATTAACATAATATATATAAATAGGGGAACAACAACTGGGGCGACTGTATGCGTAATATCAAAATACGTTTAATGAAGTGTCATTATGCAGCTGCATAGTGGATAAGGCGTGGTGGTAGCATAGGGCATAAGGTAGCTATGAGAGTAAGACTGAGTGGTGGAGGGAAGGAGGAGTATGTAGGCAGGAAGGGAGTGAGGCATTAGAACAAGATTAACGGGATATGATGTGGGAGTAATGGGTGATCAAGTCTCCTAAGATCCTTAAGGGTCGGGTGACTCCTTAAAGAGTATGGTACGGAAGAGATGGGTACTCAAGTGTCTCCTTAAAGTCCTGATATATGTCTTATGTCCTGAGGTTACCTTGTGTCATGTTATGTCTTTTGACCCGTGTCAGAGTAATGTTGAGATTCAGGAAAGGCTTGTCTGAAGAGCCATGTTTTAAGGTGTTTTTTAAAATTTTGGAGAGAGGGTTCTTGGCGAAGCTCGGGTGGTAACGAATTCCAAAGGTTGGGCCCGGCTGTGGACATGGCGCGTTTTCTTAAAGTGGTTTTGATCGGTGGTGCGTATAGGGCTCCTTTGTAGGCGTTTCTAATAGGTCTAGCAGAAGTTTGAATGCGGAGTTGAGAGCTTAATTTGAGGTGGGCGATGCCGTGGATGTCCTTGTGAATCATCATTAGTGTTTTGAAGGTGATCCTGTGTTTTATGGGAAGCCAGTGAAGACTTTGGAGTATGGGTGTGATGTGTGCTCTTTTGTTTGAATTTGTGAGAAGTCTTGCTGCAGCATTCTGGACCATCTGTAAAGGTTTGGTAGATATAGCAGGGAGGCCTAGGAGAAGAGAGTTGCAGTAATCTAATTTTGTAAGGATGAGAGACTGGACTACAAGCCTGAAGTCACTGAAGTGTAGAAGAGGTTTCAGATTTTTGAGGACTTGCAGTTTATAGAAACATTCCTTGGTTGTATTGTGGATGAAAGATTTTAGGTTGAATAGGTTGTCAAGCCGCACCCCAAGGTCTCTGACGGAAGAGGTGTGATTTATGAGTGTATTAGTGGGTTGTGGTGTGCTTTGTGGATTGATGAGATTGTGTTTTTCATCTGGCGAAATGATAAGGATTTCTGTCTTATTTGAGTTAAGGATGAGGTTGAGGTTGGTGAGCAGGTTGGTGATAGATTGTAAGCAGCAATTCCAGTGTGCCCAGGTTTTTTGCAGGGATTCAGTGATAGGAAGAAGAATTTGAACGTCGTCGGCGAAAATGTAGTATGTTAGTTTGAGGTTGGCGAGTAGATGACAGAGAGGTAGTAGATAGATGTTGAAGAGCGTCGGGGAGAGGGATGAACCTTGTGGGACTCCTCTGTTTGATTTGATTGGGAGAGATTCTTTATTATTAATTCTGACCTTATAGAATCTGTCTTCAAGGAAAGATTTGAACCATTCATGTGCCTCACCTTGGATGCCGATGTCTGTTAGGCGTTCCAGTAAGATGGAGTGGTTGACCGTATCGAAGGCGGCGGATAAGTCGAGTAGAACGAGAAGGTAGGGTTGTTTTTTTTCCAGGTTGAGAAGGATGGTGTCAGATAGTGATGTGAGTAGGGCTTCAGTATTTTGTGATTTTCTGAATCCGAACTGGAATGGGGAGAGTATGTTGTTCTCTTCAAGGTAATCAGACAGTTGCTTATTTACAAATCTTTTCATCACTCTTGAGATCAGGGGAAGATTGGCTATTGGACGGTAGTTGGCAGGATCAGTTGAAGGAAGGTTAGGTTTTTTTAGTAAGGGTTTTAGAATGGCTAGCTTTAATTGATCTGGAACCTTGCCTTGTATTAGAGAGCAATTGATGATGTCTGCTAATGATTGAGAGATTGTGTTAGGAATGGAGAGTAGGAGATTGGAGGGTATGGCGTCCAACGGGTGAGAAGAAGGTTTTAGCTTTTTAAGGATGTTTATGATCTCCATTACGGAAGGGGTCTCAAATGTTGTAAGGCTAAAGCTCCTATTAGGTAGAGTGGAGCTGAAAGGAAGTGTTGTAGGTTGAGATGAGGCGAATGGTTTGAGTAGATTAGATATCTTGTTGTCAAAGTAGATAGCGAGTTCGTTGGCTTTACAGGAGGCTTGCTCATCTGGGATGATAGGGGGCGAGGGTTTTGTAAGAGATGATACGATAGAAAATAATGCTTTAGAGTCGAATGAGAAGTTGTGGATTTTTTTGGCGAAAAAATCTTTTTTTGCTTTGAGAATGGCAGACCTGTATGTATTGAGGTGGGCTTTGTAGATTAAGAGAGAGTTGGTAGATGGGGTCTTGCGCCATTGGAGCTCTTTGTTGCGGAGTTTTTGTTTGATGTTTTTAAGATCTGGGGTGTACCATGGATTTCTGTTGGCTTGGGGTGGCTTAGAGGCTTTAGTAATGATTGGGCAGGATTGATCGGCAACCTCGCTGGTTATCTTGATCCATGAGTTAATGGCTGAGGGTGCGTCAGAGAGATCAAGTCGTTCCAGTTCTTTTGAAAGCAGATTGCTGAGGAAATCTGTGGAGCATGGTTTCCTGTATTGTAATATGGTTGTCGGGGGAACAGTTCTCGGGTGATCAATGATTTGGAGTTCGGCGGAAATACTATAGTGATCTGACCATGGAATTGGGACACAGGAAGGTATAGCGGCAGCTGATAGGCCATCATTGAGGAAAATCAGGTCTAATGTGTGACCTGCTTTATGTGTGGAACCATTGACAATCTGGCTGAAGCCCAATTGGTTGAGAGCTGTCAGTAGGATGTCACAGTTGTGGGATCGTGGAAGGGTGTCCACATGGAGATTAAAATCTCCTAGTAGGATTGCTGGTTTGTCCCTCTTGAGATGTTTAGCTGTGAATTCGATAAGTGGAGATGAATCGGAGTCTAAGGTTCCTGGGGGAGAGTAGACCAGGGCAATTTGGAGATGGTCCGAGTTGAAGAGTGCTGTTTCTAGGTTACTGATTCTGGGGGACAGTTGATCGGAGAGTCCAAGTCCCTTTTTTGCTGCTAGTAGTAGGCCTCCTCCCCTTTTTTTGAATCTGGGAATTGAGTGGATATCATAGAGTTGGTTGGGGAGGTGGTTTAGTAGGACTGAGTCCGAGGGTTTCAACCACGTTTCGGTAATGGCGCAGAGGTCTGGGTTGTTGTCAATCAGGTGGTCGTTAAGAAGATGAATTTTTTTTTGTAATAGATTGGGCGTTGAATAGGGTTAGGGTGAAAAGAGTGAGCCCTAGGGATTGGGCGATTGGGGATGTCATGATTGGGAGCAGTCTTTGGTGACGTAAACCTAGAATCCTGGGTTTGCTGGTTTTGAGTTTGGGTGTGTAGGGAATTGTGGGTATGGGAAGTGGGCACCACTTGATGGGGTACATTTTAGAGGGGTAGATATAGACCGTTCTGCTAGTGAGGAGTTGCTAGGGGAGCTTCGAGGAGTGATGTTGCAAGTGAGTTCAAGAGCTCTCTTTAGGCCTGAGTTGAGGCGGCTAATTTGAGCCGAGTGGTCGGGATGTAGTACGTGGAAGTCGTAATCAGTCTTGTAGGGAGTGTTGCAGAGTATCAGTCGGATGGGGTGGTTTGATTTAATTCTCCGTAGAATTCACTAAGTCAGACGGGATAGGAGCGTGTGGGCTTTCCTCAGGGGCTGCACGAAGGGGCGCACAAAGGGGCGGGCCCCTTTGTCGTGCTCCTTCGTGCGCGCGACGCCTGGCGCGCGGCGCCGGAGAGAGTTGGAATTTAAAGGCCGGCTGGGGCGGCTGCTGATTGGCTGTCCTGGCTGGTGGGCGGGACGCTGCAGGCCGACGGCGGCGGTGCGTAGAGGCAGGCCGGCGGGCGGAGATCGGGCCGGCGGGCAGAGAAAAGCCTCGAGGTCGGCGCCTGGGAGGCTGTGGGTAAGGGTGCTACTGAGGCCTTACCCCGGCGGGTCCTGGGCGCCGAAAGCGCAGGCCTGGCTTCGCATGCCTTCCGGAGCTCAAAGGGGTCTGTCGCTGGAGAGAGGTGGAATTTAAAGGCCGGCTGGGGCGGCTGCTGATTGGCTGTCCTGGCTGGTGGGCGGGACGCTGCAGGCCGACGGCGGCGGTGCGTAGAGGCAGGCCGGCGGGCGGAGATCGGGCCGGCGGGCGGAGAAAAGCCTCGCGGTCGGCGCCTGGGAGGCTGTGGGTAAGGGTGCTACTGAGGCCTTACCCCGGCGGGTCCTGGGCGCCGAAAGCGCAGGCCTGGCTTCGCACGCCTTCCGGAGCTCAAAATAAGGGGAATGGAACAGCTCCCCTATGAGGAAAGACTAAAGAGGTTAGGACTTTTCAACTTGGAGAAGAGACGGCTGAGGGGGGATATGAAAGAGGTGTTTAAAATCATGAGAGGTCTAGAACGGGTAGAAGTGAATCGGTTATTTACTCTTTCAGATAATAGAAAGACTAGGGGGCACTCCATGAAGTTAGCATGTGGCACATTTAAAACTAATCGGAGAAAGTTCTTTTTCACTCAACGCACAATTAAACTCTGGAATTTGTTGCCAGAGGATGTGGTTAGTGCAGTTAGTATAGCTGTGTTTAAAAAAGGATTGGATAAGTTCTTGGAGGAGAAGTCCATTATCTGCTATTAATTAATCTTACTTAAAAAATAGCCACTGCTATTACTAGCAACAGTAACATGGAATAGACAGTTTTTGGGTACTTGCCAGATTCTTATGGCCTGGATTGGCCACTGTTGGAAACAGGATGCTGGGCTTGATGGACCCTTGGTCTGACCCAGTATGGCATGTTCTTATGTTCTTATAGGGGGAGGCAGTGAAGGCGAAACCGGCCGTTCCATAGGGCCCTGTGGAGGTACAGGTCCCGGCACCGATATCGGGAGTCATAGGACTCGAGGGCATTGATGACTCATCCCTCCGAGGTTTCTTAGGAGTTGGTTCGATGGGCATCGAAGGAATTCCAGGCATCGTGTCTGAATCCGGATCCAGAGGTCTTCGACATCGATGCTGGTGCTTTTGTCGATGCTCGACGCTCTTTGTTTCGATTATCAAGGTAGACTTTATAGATGACCAGGAAGGGGTCGGTGATGGTCGGTCACCCGCTTCATCCGGACGACGTTGAGTTTTCAAAACTACTTTTTGAACTGCTCCAGCTGAAGATGATTGTGTTGAAGTCGACGGTAGCAGTTGAAGATGAAAAAGATGCTCCATCTTTTCCATATGTGCTCGCCTGCCCTTCGGTGTTATTTCAGCACATTTCGGGCATGTCAATACATCATTTTCCTCCTTCAGTTATATTGTAAACCGGCATGATGAATCCACGAATGTCGATATATAGAAGCTAATAAAATAAATAAATAAATAAATAAATAAATCTATCATGTCTCTCGCCTAGACATAGCACACATTTGATGTGCGGGTCCGTTATGGACATAGTGCGAGTACAATTTGGGCATTTTTTAAACTTGGTAGCCATGTCGAAGGCCAGACAGCAGTCGACGACCTTCTGACTGGATTTTATTGTTAACGGTATCGACCGGAAAAATTAATTCACTCACTGGAGATGAAAAAGAGGGAGTGGAATAACTTTTTCCGAAAATTGTTTTTAACTTTTTCAGAGTGTGAATTTACCACACAGGGCTCCATACCCGCGAGGCTAACAGCAGCACGGAAAAAAGAAGACTGAAGGGATCAGGGAATTATGGCATGCTGGGCATGCTCAGTGGCCTCAGTGTGCCAGTCAAAAGTTTCTAGAAACTTTGACAGAAAGTTTTCCGTGATAGGGCTCTGTCAGTGACGTCACCCATATGTGAGGACTAGCATCCTGCTTGTCCTGGGATAACATATGTGTGTGTCTGTGTAAGAGCATATGTGCATGTGTGTGTGTACCTGTGAGAGCCAGTGTGCATGCGTGTGAAAGCTTATGCATGTATGTGTGTATCTGTGAGAGCCAGCATGGATGTGCATGTGTATCTGTGTGAGATCCTGTGTATGTCTGTATGCCTTTGAAAGCCTATGTGTCACATGTAATGTGTCTGTGAGTGAGAGAGAGGGCATGTATGAGAGAATCAATATGTTAGTGTGTGAGAGAGAGAGAAGATTAAGTTTGTGTGGCTCTACCTCCCCCAAATTACGACAATCTCAGAGTAACTGGAAATCAAGAGATTCCAGGTTTGGAGAGCAGAATTTTTATCCTTATTAATTTTAATTATTGGGAATAATGTTGAGATTACTTACCTGATAATCTCCTTTTCCTTAGTGTAGACAGATGGACTCAGAACGAATGGGTATAGTATGCTCATGCTAGCAGTTGGAGATGGATCTGACGTCAGCACGGGTATATATACCCCCACAGGAAGCGTAGCAACTCAGTAATCTTCCTTGCAAAAGCTGTTATGGATGTATGTGTACTGACGATCAATGAATTAGTGAAACAGGATTCCCCTGACCGATTGATAGGAGCTGGAGACCGCCAGCATTCACAACCGGAAGGCGTCGACACCTGACAAAGGGGACGCTCTTATGTAAGAAAATGACATGGCCTACCTTGAACCGGTGAAACCCATGTATACCGGCAGCCTGGGCGGGATGCTGAGTCCATCTGTCTACACTAAGGAAAAGGAGATTATCAGGTAAGTAATCTCAACATTTCCTAGCGTGTAGCCAGATGGACTCAGAACGAATGGGATGTACAAAAGCTTTACTCCCAGCCTGGGTGGGAGGCTGCCTGAGGACTGCGTAGGACTGCCCTCGCAAATGCTGTGTCCTCCCTGGCCTGGACATCCAGACAGTAGAACCTGGAGAAGGTATGGAGGGAGGACCATGTCGCCGCTTTACATATTTCTGCAGGCGACAGCATCCTGGATTCTGCCCAAGATGCTGCTTGTGCTCTGGTAGAATGAGCCTTGACTTGTAGAGGCGGCGACTTCCCGGCCTCTACGTAAGCTGCTCTGATGACTTCTTTAATCCAGCGGGCGATGGTGGCCCGAGAGGCCGCTTCACCTATTTCTTTCCGCTGTGCAGGACGAACAGATGTCCGTCTTTCGTACTTCTTGTGTCAATTCCAGATATCTGGGCAGCAATCTGCCGATGTCGAGATGGCGTAGTAAACGCCCTTCTTCTGATTTCTTCAAACCCGCCGTGGTAGGCAAAGATATGGTTTGGTTGAGGTGAAATTGTGAGACCACTTTAGGTAGAAGATAGAAAGTAGTATTGAAAAACACGCTCTGCGAGCGTGCAGGCTCTCCAAACTGCTTTGGAGATGGAAATTACTGAGTTGCTACGCTTCCTGTGGGGGTATATATACCCGTGCTGACATCAGATCCGTCTCCAACTGCTAGCACGAGCATACTATACCCATTCGTTCTGAGTCCATCTGGCTACACACTAGGAAATTTGATGTTTCTTTTGTTCTGAAATATTTGGTGGGGGGGGGGGGGGGGGGGCTAAAAAGAAGATTTTTTAATTATTGGATATTTTATTTATTGGATATATTGTAACATAGAAATGAAGACAGAAAAGAACCAAAATGGTCCATCCAGTCTTCCCAGCAAGATTCTTCTGGTATTATTTGCTGTGCCATGCAGGTTATCCTATGATTCTCTTAAGGGTAGCAACTGCTGCTCTGTGCAGTTTTCACCAAGCCTATTGTATGCTTGAACAAGGTAGTCAAATATTATCCATTATAAACATATCTTTACATAAATGTCAAACATCCCCTTTTCCATCCAGCATCCACCCTTCCCCCCATATTTTACCATGCAGATAAATACATACATTGAGATGGAGATCAAAATGTCATCATATGCCATGCACAAGAAAATGCAATCTACTTAATGTACTTCAGCCATACAGATATGGATGTGTAATATCTGATACAAAACCAACTCCTACAAAATCAGTGCACGCCCATAAATACTAAAAAATATCCAACTCATAGTTATATCAGTACGATACCCCATATGTCTCAAGCAGATCTATCATAATACTAAGACTGCCACAAATTTACATAAGGTTCCCAAATCTTATCAAAGCATGTCAAGAGGTTATACTAGGCAGCAGTAATCTGTGCCAGGTGGTAATTTTTGTGCATTCTGTTCAAAACCACTTTAATGGATGGAACATCAGAGCGTTTCCAAAAAGCCACTAGTTCACAGCGAGCTGTGATGAAAATCTGCTGACATAACCGCTATTGCTTTTTGTCAATTCCCTCAACAGGAATATAGCAAAATTGCTTACCTTGTAATAGGTATTATCCCAGGACAGCAGGATGTAGTCCTCACATATGGGTGACGTCACTAATGGAGCCCTAATACGGGAAAAACTTCTGTCAAAGTTTCTAGAAACTTTTGACTGGCAGCCTGGGGCTACTGAGCATGCCATGATATTCCCTGCCACAGGGGTCTCAC
Organism: Rhinatrema bivittatum; assembly: GCF_901001135.1. Lineage (NCBI taxonomy): Eukaryota > Metazoa > Chordata > Amphibia > Gymnophiona > Rhinatrematidae > Rhinatrema > Rhinatrema bivittatum. The sequence goes on from NC_042615.1 coordinate 38,707,337, forward strand.
TTCAGTCTTGTATGTAGCAATAAGCTTTAGCAAAATAAAATAATAAAAGCGTGAATGCCCAACTCCGCGGGGTGGCGGGTGGGTTCTGTGAGGACTACATCCTGCTGTCCTGGGATAACACCTATTACAAGGTAAGCAATTTTGCTTTATCCCAGGACAAGCAGGATGATAGTCCTCACATATGGGTGATTAGCAAGCTAGAGGCTGAGTCATTGTCCATGATGTAGCAATGATGTGGTATGTAGGAAATGAGTCAGCCGAAGATAACAGCAGGTTGGTTGTAGAAGGAGTTGGGATTATACTGGAAACAAGTTCTGTAAAACAGATTGTCCGAAGGCTGAATCTTGTCGTCCTTGCTTCTCCAAACAGTAATGAGCTGCAAAGGTGTGAAGGGAACTCCATGTTGCTGCTTTACATATGTCAAGGATTGGCACTGAACGAAAATGTGCTACCGAGGTTGACATTGCTCTTACTGAATGTGCCTTTACTCGCCCTTGAAGAAGAAGGCCTGCTTTTTCATAGCAAAATTGTATGCAATCTGCTAACCAGTTGGATAGAGTATGTTTACCCACTGCTTTACCTGGTTTATTTGGATCATAGGAAACAAAAAGCTGATTGGATTGTCTGAGGGATGCAGTGCGATTTAAATAAAAGGACAATGCACGTTTACAGTCCAAAGTGTGTAAAGCTCTTTCCCCTTGGTGAGAGTGAGGCCTTGGAAAGAATGTGGGTAGAACTATGGTTTGTTTTAAGTGGAATTCCGTAACTACCTTGGGAAGGAATTTTGGGTGTGTACGGAGAACCACTCTGTCATGTAGAAACTTTGTATAAGGTTCATATGTGATAAGTGCTTGTAACTCACTAACTCTTCTAGCTGATGTAATGGCTATGAGGAAGATAGTCTTCCATGTGAGAAATTTGAGATCACAAGAATGTATGGGTTCAAAAGGAGAACGCATTAATGCTGTTAAAACCAGATTCAGATCCCATTCTGTGACTGGAGGCCGAATTGGTGGTTTAAGGTGAGTTAGACCTCTAATAAACCTACTGACAAGAGGTTGTGTGGATATAGGTGCATCTCCCATCTTGTTATGATAAGCTGAGATTGCACTCAAATGTACTCTTATTGATGAAGTCTGACGACCAGAGTCTGAAAGATGGTATAAATAGTCTAGAAGAGAAGTAGTGGGGCAATTGAAAGGATCAATATGGTTCTGTCTGCACCACAAAGTGAACCTTTTCCATTTGAAAGAATAATTCTTTCTTGTGGAAGGTTTGCGTGAAGCTATAAGCACTTGAGAAACATTGGTTGAAAGGTTGAGTGGTTGTAAGATCAAGCTTTCAACATCCATGCCGTCAGGGATAGGGATTGAAGGTTGGGATGGAGCAACCGACCCTGATCCTGAGTTATGAGATTGGGAGCTACTCCCAGGCGAATTGGATCCCTGACTGAAAGGTCTAGCAGTGTGGGAAACCATACTTGTCGAGGCCAGTATGGGGCTATGAGTATCATGGTCCCTTTGTCTTGTTGTAGCTTCACTAGAGTTTTTGTTATAAGCGGTATTGGAGGATACGCGTATAGTAGGCCTGAGTTCCAAGGGCGAGCAAAGGCGTCCTTGGCCGGCTGGTTCTTCTGTTTGTGTAGAGAACAGAAGTTGTCCACTTTGTGATTCAGATGTGACGCAAACAGGTCTATTATTGGTTGTCCCCAACTCTGGAATAGCCTGGTCGCTACTGAATGATCCAAGGCCCACACGTGTGGTTGGAACTGACGACTGAGTCGATCTGCTAGTACATTGTGAATCCCTGCTAGATAAGTGGCCTGTAGGAACATTGAGTGATGCAAAGCCCAAACCCAAATCTGTGCAGCTTCTTGACAAAGGAGATACGAACCCGTACCTCCCTGTTTGTTGATGTACCACATGGCTACTGTATTGTCTGTTTGGATCAGAACAGTCTTGTGTGAAAGTCAGTCCTTGAACGCATGTAAAGCATAACGTATAGCTCGAAGTTCTAGAAAATTGATTTGATATGTGGCTTCGAGTTTTGTCCCTTGAGTTTGGAGAGTGTTTATGTGAGCTCCCCAACTCAAGGTGGATGCATCTGTAGTTAATGTTATCTGAGGGACTGGTTTCGGGAAGGGTAGGCCCTTGCGTAGATTGTCCTTGGCTGTCCACCATGGCAGTGATGAGCGTAGTTGGTGGGTTATTTGAATTGGATAATGTAATGGTTGAATGGCTTGGATCCATTGTGATCGTAGAGTCCATTGGGTTACTCTCATGGCGAGTCGTGCCATAGGAGTGACATGAACTGTGGAGGCCATGTGGCCTAGTAAGGTAAGAAACTGGTGGGCTGTCGCTTGCTGTTGTAAGGAAATTGAGTGTGCCAACAGGGACAGTGTGTCTGCACGATCTTCTGGTAGAAAGGCCTGAGCAGTGGTTGTGTTTAATTCTGCTCCTATTAATTGGAGTAGATGAGAAGGAGTAGTGTGGGATTTCTGATAATTGATGAGGAATCCCATTCTGTGAAGTACAGCTATTGTGTGATGTAGAGAGGTTACTGCTCCTTGCTGTGATTGACTTTTGATGAGCCAATCGTCAAGATAAGGAAAGACATGAACACCTTGTTTGTGTAAGTGTGCTGCTATCACTGCCAGGCATTTGGTGAATACTCTGGGAGCTGAAGCGAGGCCGAATGGCAACACTCTGTATTGGAAATGCTGGTGTCCTACTGTGAAACGCAAATACTTGCGATGAGGAGGGAATATAGGAATGTGTGTATAAGCATCTTGAAGATCCAGAGAACAAAGCCAATCTCCCTTTTGCAGAAGTGGAAGCATGGTGCTTAGAGAAACCATCCTGAACTTTTCTTTTTTTAAGAATTTGTTGAGATTTCTGAGATCTAGGATGGGACGTAGGCCTCCGGTTTTCTTTGGAATGAGGAAATACCTGGAATAGAATCCTCTGCCCTTCTGACTGTGTGGTACTTGCTCCACAGCTCTTGCTTTCAGAAGAGTGGATAATTCTGTTTGTAGTTGAAGTATGTGATTGTGATTGAGATGGGAATAATGTGGTGGAAACTCCTGAGGGAGTGATGTGAAGTCGAGGCGATAGCCTTGATGTATTATCGAGAGGACCCAATGATCGGATGTTATTGATGTCCACTCCTTGTAGAAATGGGATATTCTTCCTCCAACTGGCAAGGTGGTTTGGGGATTGGAATATAGGCCTTGTTCTCTGAATTGTGTTTCAAAAACCTAAGGCAGGTCCTGTCTGAGGAGCTGGTTGGGGCCTCGCAGACCACTGTTGTCTCTGTTGAGGTCTTTGTTGAGACCTTGGAGGTCTTGGTCTAGATGTGGGAGGATAGTACCTTTTTGGTATGTAAAAAGGACGTTTTGCCTCCCTACGTGGTGGTCTGCGACTTGTGTGCATTGCAGGGTCATGAGGTAGCATTGAGAGTTGCTTTAGAGTCTCCGAGTGCTCTCGAAGCTGAGCCACAGCATCCTGAACCTTGGTGCCAAACAGATTATCTCCCTGGCAGGGAAGGTCAACCAGTTTGTCCTGGACTTCTGCCCTTAAATCAGAGGCCTTGAGCCAGGCCCACCTTCTGGCACTAATGCCTGATGCTGCTGTTCTTGAAGATGTTTCAAAGGCATCATAGGCGGCTCTGACCTTGTGCTTCCCTGCGTCTAAGCCTTTTTGAATAATGTTTTGTGCTGCCTCTTGGTGTTGTTGAGGCAGAGAAGGTACAAATTCTTCAATTTGCTTCCAGAGATTTCTCTGGTGTTGAGTCATATAAAGTTGGTATGCTGAAATCTTTGAGTTTAGCATGGCTCCTTGATAGATTTTTCTACCCATCTGATCTAAAAACCTATTGTCCTTTCCTGGAGGAATTGAGGCATGGGTTCTGGTCCTGCGAGATTTCTTTTGTGCAGATTCAACTACAAGGGAATTGTGAGGAAGTTGATTTTTCTCATACCCTGGTGCAGATTGTACGATAGGTAGAATCTACCCTTTTATTAACTGCAGGAGTTGTGCAGGGATGTTCCCAAATTCTCTGCTGGAGTTGTAGTAGCACTTCATGGATAGGGATGGCCAGATTGTGCTTAGGGGGATCTACAAACTGTAGAATCTCCAGGGTCTGTTGCCTCTCATCTTTTTCAGCTTGTAGTTGAAAAGGTATAGACTCTAACATCTCCTGGATGAAGGATGAAAATGAAAGGTCCTCTGGAGGTGACTGTTTCTTGGACTGAGGTGGAGAGGGGTCAGACAAAGTCTTCTGATGAGGGCTCAGATGCGGTGTCAGACCAGGTATCAGAAGTTGGAGTTTGATATGGAGCAGGTGTAGGCTTTTGGGGTGGAGGTATCCCAGAAGGACCCTGTAATGGGTCATGTGGGTCAGGTGAAGTTTCCTGTTCCTCCTCTTCTTGCCCTGGCATAACAGGCAAAGAAGCCAGAAGGTCTTGGTATCTCTTGGTGAGAAGGTTATGCAATGCTGCTTCTGAGCTAGTAGTTTCAGTAGCTGCAGTGGAAGGTTTTGGTAAAGAATGTTTGAATTTTCCCGATGACTTGTGCATGGAAGTTGTTTTCCTTTGTAAAGGAGGTATGGATGGTGCCATTGTATAAAGAGACATCGACTGTGTAGTAGATGGCATCGTCGATGTCAGAAAAGAAAACATCGAGATAGGAATCATCGATTTGCTGGATGGTGTCGATGTTATAGGTCGAGGTGACATCGAAGGCATCGAGAAAGGTATAGGCACCGATGGTATTGATGGAATCAATGCCTGAACAGGCTCAGTCATCGACGTAGTTATCGGTATCGAGGTAGACATCAGCGGAATCGAAGGCATCGAAGATACCGCTGGCATCGGCGTATACGCCGGCATCGACGGAACAGTCGGCATCGGCTGTGAAGCCGGTATCGATGAAACCTCTGTCCTCGGCGATACCGCTGGCATCGACATGGGTGTCGGCATCGGCGATGGCGACGGAATTTGCTGTTTTAAGGCGTCGGTGACAATTTGTTTGATCAACGTAGTCAAGTCAGGAATCGAAGTCGATGACAGTGTTGACGTCGACGGTGTCGATGCCGGAACAGAGGGAACGGAAGTCGCCGTAGTCTAAGCCGTTTTTTGTCTCTTAGCGAGCGGTTCTTCTGGTGGTGGAAGCAGCGGGATAGAACGATGCCGTCAGTGCTTATGTTTTGGCCTCGATTTATTTATTTATTTATTTAGCGTTTTTCTATACCGGCATTCATTATTAGAAACCACATCATGCCGGTTTACATAAAACAAGGGGTGAGAACAAGAAACGAAAAACAAGTGCAAGGAGAACAAAAGTTACATTACAACAGGGTCTTAAAACTGGGAAGAGAAATTAGAATAAGAGAGACGAACGGAAGGGATTAAATATTTACATTATTTACATTATGATATGAAATCTATTGTATAGTTTGCTGTCTCTTGTAAAATTACTATCATTTAGATCGGGTCTGGGAAGGCTTGTTTAAATAGCCAAGTCTTAAGCCTTTTTCTAAAAGTCGGTAGGCATGGTTCTCGTCTCAGCTCCGGAGGGATAGAGTTCCATAATGAAGGGCCGGCTGTGGAAAAGGCTCGGTCTCTGAAAGTTAGGTAGTGAGTGGTTTTGGTTTGGGGGACATGGAGTGATCCTTTGTAGGCTTCTCTGATGGGCCTGGTGGAAGTGTGTTGTCTGAGAGGAATTTGTAAATCGAGCGTTGTTTGGTGATGTATGGCCTTGTGGATAATAGTGATGGATTTGTGGATGATTCTGAAGTGTATAGGCAACCAGTGCAGGTTCTTGAGAATGGGTGAGATGTGATCTCTTCTCCTGGTCTTGGTCAGAATTCTCGCAGCTGTGTTCTGGAGCATCTGAAGGGGTTTGATGGAAGCGGAAGGAAGACCAAGTAAGATAGAGTTGCAGTAGTCTATCTTAGAAAAGATAACTGCTTGAAGTACCGTTCTGAAGTCTCTAACGTGCAGGAGCGGTTTGATTCTTTTAAGTACTTGGAGTTTGTAGAATCCATCTTTAGTAGTTTGTTTGATGAACGATTTTAAGTTGAGATGGTTGTCGATAATTATTCCTAAGTCCCTTGTTTGGGTGGTAGGTGGGTGGTTGGAGACTCAGAAGTGGGTTACTATTGTCAGGTGAGATGATCAGAAGTTCCGTCTTAGCCGAATTTAATATCAAGTTTAAATCGATAAGAGGAGATTGATTTCTTTAAGACAGAGTTCCCAGAATTCAAGAGTTTTGGCAATGGTTCATTGATAGGGATCAGGATCTGCACGTCGTCCGCGTATAGGAAGTGGATTAGTTTCAGGCAGGTTAGTAGTTGACAGAGCGGAAGGAGGTAAATATTAAAGAGTGTGGGTGAGAGGGAGGAGCCTGAGGAACTCCTAAAGATGAGGAATGTCGGGAAGATTCCTTGTTGTGGATCTTTACCTTATATCCTCTGTTGCTGAGGAATGAGTTGAACCATGATAGGGCAGTTCCTGATATTCCTATGTTCGACAGTTGGTTGAGAGGGTCGAATGGTTGACAGTATCAAACGCAGTATCAATTATTATATTATATATATATAATATATCAATATTATCTATATATAATATAATATAATATAGTATCAATCGATTCTGAAAAGGCATCGCCGGAACCCTCTGGAAGTCGTTTTTTTAAGAAGAATTTTCTTCGTAAGTCCCACCAGAGATGATTTTGTGGAAGTTGTCGGGGAAGGCCCCGATTGAATCTGAAAAAGCTGTGCCATTTTTTCTTGGCAGAGTTTTTCTGCCTTTTGGAGTCATCTCTTGGCATTCTGGACAGGAAGCGATCTCATGCTGTCCTCCAAGGCACCGACGCATTCTAAATGGGGATCCGTTATGGACATCGTTCGGTTACAGGCTGGGCATTTTTTGAAGCCTGAGGCCATAACTGTATCGACGGCCGTCGATGGAAATTTTGGAATTTGTAAATCGGAAATCAATTTCCTTGTCACCGTCCGGTGACAATCACTGTGAGACCCCAAATGGGGCAAAAATGTGTAAGAAAATATTGACTTTTTTTGTCAAAGTTGTGAGGAAAACCTCACAGGGCTCCTATGACTGCGATGTCGATGGCAGCGCGGAAAAACGAAGACTGAAGTGAGACCCCTGTGGCAGGGAATATCATGGCATGCCGGGCATGCTCAGTAGCCCCAGGCTGCCAGTCAAAAGTTTCTAGAAACTTTGACAGAAGTTTTTCCCGCATTAGGGCTCCGTTAGTGACGTCACCCATATGTGAGGACTATCATCCTGCTTGTCCTGGGATTATAAGTAAGATATATTTAGCATCATATATGTCACCCACTCCCATCACCTTGGATGCCCAAGCTGCTATTTGCCACCAAAAGGATGAAGCCCTCTTATATTCTCACCAAATATGAAAAAAAAAAAAAAGAGTCAAGAGCACCACATTCCCTCCAATATTTATCATCCATATTGGAATACATATGATGCAGTTTTTCAGGAGTTAAATACCATCGTAAAAGTATTTTATAACTATTCTCCTGTAGCACAGTCGATATTGAGCACTTGCTTGCATATACAAAAGCTAAATCCCATTCTTCTTTGCAAAGGGACGTCCCTAAGTCTATTTCCCAAGCAGGAATGTGGTTGAAGGGTTCCCTTATCATGCCATTAAGCAAAACAAACTTTTGAAACCAACCCTGTGCACCTTATTTACCTTGTCAAAATAATGTTCAAACAGAGATTTACCTTGACTCAAGGACTCAGCAATCTTCTTATATATTATAAAGTGTCTCCTTTGAGCATATGCTAAAAAGTTGGTATCGCTCAGACCAAATTTGTCAATTAGATTACCAAACTTCATTATTAACCCACCTGATACTATTTGTTCAAGGAGCTAAAAAGGAAGTCTAGACAACTTTACCCTGCAAGAGGCACCTGTTTCCAATGAGTCTATTTAACCAAAGAAATCCGTCCACGCCAGCCCATAGCATCCTCCTTCAGTCAGTACCCCATGCAGAGCTGGAATTCAGGGGGAGGAGGAGGCCTCCTCACCACTAGAGGCCCCCCATGAGCATGCTACCCTAGCTGGCCCAGTCTTCCTTGCCTATCTGTTCCATGTCCAGAACCCTCTATTTAACTCCGCCTAGCCCATGCCTTGGTGCTTCGGCATAGAGTTTCTTTGGGCTGCCTGCTTTAACCTACCGTTCCTTGCGTGCCTTCGGGCATCCTGCTTCCCGCCTTGCTCTGTGGCCTATGGGCCGTTGCTGATCTTGCTCTGTAGGCATTCTAGCCTTGCCTGCCTTCTTGTCCCCTCTGTCTCTGAATCCCTTTCTGTAGCTGCACTATTACTCTTCTGCTTCCCCCTGCTTCCTTGGACTTCCTTGTCTTGCTGCCTTTGGGCATTTTGTGGTTTCATGCAGTGGCGTAGCTAGACAATTTGGCGCCCGGGGCAAGAGACTTTTCGGCGCCCCCTCCCTCCATCAATGATTTGCATCTTGCGTAAAAATTGACGGTAACATTGATTCGCTCTGGTCCGCCTTCTAGTATGTGATGCCTGATTTAGGGAACCGATCCGCTCTCCTTTTTATATTCCTTTGTAAAACTGGCGGACCGGGTTTCTTTGCTTCTCTTGCCTCGGTCTGTCAATCTGTCTGGCTTTGGTTCGGAGCGTCTCTCCGTCTCAGTCTCTGCCTCGGTCTCCCAAAGGCTCCGGGGAGGGGAAAGGGGGGTGGGGAGGAGTCTTCGCCGGTCTCGCCGGCTTCCCATTGGTCGGCCCGGGGCAGCCCTGCCCCTTTTTCCTGGAAAGTTCTTGGAAATCTATCAAAGGTATTTCCTTTCGCCCAAGTGCTGACGGCAGCTCCGAGCTGCTGCTACCCAGCAGGAGCTGGGGCGACAACCGGAACCTGCACCCCGTTCTCTATTACTCACCTGAACCAGTTCCAAGCGGGAACAGTCCCCCCCCCCCCCCCCCCCAGTACCCCGCGGGTGAGGAGTTCAGAGGCCCTAGTTCCAGCCCCCGCCTGCCTGGCTATTATACCGCTCCCCCCGTGGGGGAGGCTCCAGCGCCCGAGCTGTGATTCTCATACACATACACCGCTCCTTTCTCACATACACACAGAAGCACCCTTCCGATCCAAGGTTGAACAGCTGGTCTCCGGCGGCGGTTAGCAGACCGATGTTCACTTCTTCGGCCCCCGCCGGCCTCGATTTGTATTTCTTCGGCCCCTGCCGGCTTGGCGAAGGCGTTGAGGGCTGGGCTGAAGAAGAGCCACGCGGTCGAGACCACGTGACCAGGTAGACCGGCCCACCGGGGATGCCCGATCCCCCGATAGGTCAATCCGCCCCTGATCATTACTACACATCTCTCATAACAAAACAAAACAAAAAAAAGTCGATCTGCCAGTATTCAACAACACTTACATCTGGGCTTAAAATACTAATTTCTTTTTTTATTTAAATAGGTTTTTGGTGCCCCCCTTAGACCCGGCGCCCGCCCACCCCTCGCTACGCCACTGGTTTCATGTTCAGTGTAGTCTTTGTGTCCTGGTTTGTCTAGTCCTGTCATTGTCGTCTTCCTGCCCTGGTACCCCCTTCCTCCACCTCACGCTTACCGCATCCAGTCTCATGCTTACCTGCACTCTATTCTGAGTTCACCCATACCTGCACTCATTCCAGTTTAACAGTTCACGCTTACTTGCATTCACAGCCACGCGTACCTACATTGCTGTTCCAGTGTTCCTGAAGTCACCCTTCTCAGCCAGCACCCAGCTCCAGAGACCCTTCTCAACCAGCACCCCAGCACCAGAAACTCTCTTAGCCAAGACCCACTTCCAGGAATTCTTATATCCTGCCACCCAGCTCTGGAGACTCTACCCAGCCTCACCAGATCACCTGACTATTGTTCCCATCCTCCTGTCCTGTGTCACTCCTGCAGGATGGTGTTCACCACACTAGGCCTACATCCCAAAACCGTAACAAGATTATGGAATACACAGCACAGCAGCACTATATACGCTACTTTGGGTGGCGCATACATTAATGCTCCACCTGTTGAAACACAAGGCCCTCATTGTACCTCATCTCAGCTGGCGTGTTAGGAATAGCAACAGGGGTGAGGAAGCCAGGTCCAGCAAAACCATATCCATGATCTCCTGCAGCAAACACAGAATGGCTGCATCATTCACCCCACATGAGTTGGAGATATCAATGACAAGCCACAGCATGTTATCAGACAGTCTAAAGGTTACCTCTATGTTTGCTGGGCCCTCAAATACTGTTTCCTACCCTAGTCAATGGCACTTTATTTGTTGACACTATATGAATAGTATAGGACTTGCACATTCTGTGTCAGCTCTTCCCGAATGGCTAACTGCATGTGGGGTTCCCACCAACTGTGCGCCAGTCACTCATAAAGAAGCAAAAAGGTACCAGTCTGTAGCAGTCATCAAACCATGGAGCTGTACCTCACAGCTGCCACACATGTCCTAGCAGAAAAGCTTCATCCCCCTGGGATAATAGTGCAAGTCCCAGGCCTGCTCGCTGAATGTCCTCCCCAGATACACATTGTTTGGACCTGACACAGTGAATATGGTAGTCCAAATAATGCGCATGATGCAGCTTTTTGTTTTACAGAGTGATGGTCAAGACAAACTGCAGTTGAGATCCTCGTTGACCGATGGATGCTAGAAGAATTTTGAGTAAGCAAACATTCTACTGCTAGAAATGTGAAGCTTGGAAAGGACAAATGTTTTAGTGAAGCCTTTGAAAGTGTATAGTAGCTGTCCACTCACAAAACTCGGTGGCAAGTACATTGTGTGGCCACACAACATTAGCAGGCTTCTCCAGCATGGGGAGAGATAGGCAGGCCCTGGCGCTCTAGTATCTACACCTAACAGACCAAGCCCAGTTGGCAGCAATCAAGGGTGTAACCACCCCCCTTTGTCCCAGTGTGGTTGATGGAAACACGGAGCCAGAGAGTAATTAGCAAAAGAAGCATGTGTCTTACCTACAGCCAACAGTCACCGTAGAGGTCATCCTCAAATTCTTCAAAGAGGCTTGATTGCCTAAGTACAAAGGAATCGTGTGTGGATACTGGGGACCTGGCCACGACTTTGAGGATGTGCAGTTGTGCATCATAGACCACTTGCAGGGTTTAAGGGAGTGCAAAAGCTTTCTGTTGCAGTAGAATCTCCCTGTTACGTGGTGGGATGATAGCTATATGAGTAAGTCGATAGCTCCCACAACATTTTGAAAATTGTGGCTATGGCATAAAGGCTCTCTTGTTATTCATAAAGTGCTGCCTGTCCCGCGGGAATGCTATGTAATGATCAATGTGGTTGGTTACAGCTGTTATGACCTGGCCCAGACAGCGGGAAAAAGTGCTTTGGGACATTCCCCCAACTACCTCTACTGTCATCTGGAAGGAGCCAGATGCCAGGAAATACAGGGTGGTGAGGTCAGGTATAGCATGAGTCTGTTCATGACTGGATCCAGATCCCTCTGATCCCCGAGGTGAGGTGATACCTGCTTACCACATAATCTTCTGGCATGCCCAACAAAGAAGTCTCAGGTTAGTGGAGGGAAGATGCACTCCCTGTATCTCCTGTGCCATAGCCGCCTGCAAGGCAAATGCTGTCATGTGCCCCTGTGCTCTCCCTGTGGGACCAGTGGCTCACGAATGGGTGCCAGGACTTCCCTAGGAGGAGCTGGATATTCCCTTGCTTGTTCTGGTTGTTGTTGTTGTTTGGTCTTCTTCCTCTTCTTGTTGTTGGCTGTGGCGATCCCCCTCACAAGTACACTTGCCACAAACATAATGGGTCTAGAAAGGCAGGCCAAGTAGAACAGCTGATTTTATTGGCCCAGGAGGGCCTGGTAGGTGTATTTGCAAGAAGACCCCAAATTATAGTGCATGGTAATAGCTGTGAACCGTGGTATCAGCCGAATGTGCATGCTAAAAAATTTTTCCCCCGTTTTGCCCCAAAAAAAAAAGGTAATAGTCATTTCTGACGTTAATCTCTTGATATTATGCATTAATCGGCTGCGGAAAGCAGTAGAAGACCCTCTTTTGCATTTACTCCTTCAATCTCATACTCTATTGTATATTTGCATGCGCATTTGCGTTATGGTATTCATCACATTTAGGGCGTTATTGTGCACATTAGGCCATTATCGCGTGCATTAAAGCCCTATCGCAAATGATAAATGATCCAGTTAGTGCCTCAATAAACGAAGAACATTTTAATACCACGGCGCCCCTTAACAAATCCCATTTGGTCACTCTTAATCACACAGGGAAATATGGCATTAAGTATATTAGCTAGTACAACAGGCAAAAATTTTCATATCAATATTTATCAATGATATAGGCTGAAAGGGCCCTACCTCCATATTATCTTTAACTTTTTCATATCCAGAGGAATGGACTCCAATGTGAGAACATCATTATAGAAACGAGTCAGGGTGGGAAGCACTGGAAATTTTAAGATCTTAAAAAATTACAAGTCTAGTCCATCAGTTCCTTCTGCGGTCCCCAATTTTAGGCTTTGAATAACTTGGAAAACTTCTCCATCCTTGATTGGCGTATTTAATCAACTTGGACCAGAGAGAGACCAGGTCAATGAAGGTAAAAGAAGACATTTTTGTGCACATCCTCATCCATCACTTTGTGCCACTATAGCTCTTTGTAATACTCCAGGAAGCATTCGGTAAAAACTTTCCAGCAAATATCAGGAATTCTGCTCCTTATCTTTAATGCAAGTGATAACTGATCTAGTGCTCCATATCTGAATTAAATTAGCCAATAATTTAAGAACATTAGAACATGCCATACTGGGTCAGACCAAGGGGCCATCAAGCCCAGCATCCTGTTTCCAACAGTGGCCAATCCAGGCCATAAGAACCTGGCAAGTACCCCAAAACTAAGTCTATTCCATGTTACTGTTGCTAGTAATAGCAGTGGCTATTTCTAAGTCAACTTAATTATAGCAGGTAATGGACTTCTCCTCCAAGAACTTATCCAATCCTTTTTTAAACACAGCTATACTAACTGCACTAACCACATCCTCTGGCAACAAATTCCAGAGTTTAATTGTGCGTTGAGTGAAAAGAACTTTCTCCGATTAGTTTTAAATGTGCCACATGCTAACTTCATGGAGTGCCCCCTAGTCTTTCTATTATCTGAAAGAGTAAATAACTGATTCACATCTACCCGTCTAGAGCTCTCATGATTTTAAACACCTCTATCATATCCCCCATCAGCCGTCTCTTCTCCAAGCTGAAAAGTCCTAACCGCTTTTGACTTTCCTCATAGGGGAGCTGTTCCTTTCCCCTTATTTTGGTCGCCCTTCTCTGTACCTTTCTCCATCACAATTATATCTTTTTTGAGATGCGGCGACCAAAATTGTACACAGTATAAGGTGTGGTCTTACCATGGAGCGATACAGAGGCATTATGACATTTTCCGTTATTATTCACCATGTCCCTTTCTAATAATTCCCAACATTCTGTTTGCTTTTTTGACTGCTGCAGCACACTGAACCGACAATTTCAATGTGTTATCCACTATGACACCTAGATCTCTTTCTTGGGTGGTAGCACCTAATATGGAACATAACATTGTATAACTATAGCCTGGGTTATTTTTCCCTATATGCATCACCTTGCACTTATCCACATTAAATTTCATGCCATTTGGATGCCCAGTTTTCTAGTCTTGCAAGGTCTTCCTGCAATTTATCACAATCTGCTTGTGATTTAACTAATTGAACAATTTTGTATCATCTGCAAATTTGATTACCTCACTCGTCGTATTTTTTTTCCAGATCATTTATAAATGTATTGAAAAGTAAGGGTCCAATACAGATCCCTGAGGCACTCCACTTGCCCACTCCCTTCCATTGAGAAAATTGTTCATTTAATCCTACTCTCTGTTTCCTGTCTATTAGCCAGTTTGTAATCCAGGAAAGGACATCGCCATCTATCCCATAACTTTTTACTTTTCTTAGAAGCCTCTCATGAGGAACTTTGTCAAACGCCTTCTGAAAATCCAAGTACACTACATCTACCGGTTCACTTTTATCCACATGTTTATTAACTACTTCAAAAAAGTGAAGCAGATTTGTGAGGCAAGAATTGCCTTGGGTAAGCCATGCTGTCTTTGTTCCATTAACCATGTCTTTCTATATTTTTCTGTGATTTTGATGTTTAGAACACTTTTCCACTATTTTCCTGGCACTGAAGTTAGGCTAACTTGTCTGTAGTTCCCAGATCGCCCCTGGAGCCCTTTTAAAATATTGGGGTTACATTAGCTATCCTCCAGTCTTCAGGTACAATGGATGATTTTAATGATAGGTTACAAATTTTTACTAATAGGTTTGAAATTTCCTTTTTGAGTTCCTTCAGAACCCTGGGGTGTATATCAACCGGTCGAGGTGATTTACTACTCTTCAGTTTGTCAATCAGGTCTACCACATCTTCTAGGTTCACTGTGATTTGGTTCAGTCCATCTGAATCATTACCCATGAAAACCTTCTCCAGTACGGGTACCTCCCCAACATCCTCTTCAGTAAACACCGAAGCAAAGAAATCGTTTAATCTTTCCGCGATGGCGTTATCTTCTCTAAGTGCCCCTTTAACCCCTCAATCATCTAGCGGTCCAACTGATTCCCTCATAGGCTTTCTGCTTCGGATATATTTTTAAAAGTTTTTACTGTAAGATTTTGCTTCTACAGCCAACTTCTTTTCAAATTCTCTTAGCCTGTCTTATCAAAGTCTTACATTTAACTTGCCAACGCTTATGCATTATCCTATTTTCTTCTGTTAGATCCTTCTTCCAATTTTTGAATGAAGATCTTTTGGCTAAAATTGCTTCTTTCACCTCCCCTTTTTAACCATACTGGTAATCGTTTTGCCTTCTTTCCACTTTTAATGGTGTGGAATACTTGATTTGTTTCTGGAAAAAAATGTAATGATTTGAAGCTCTTTGAAATTTACAAATGATTAAGCACTGATCATATACAATCTACCTCACTCTTATGCTGCTCTGATAGGCTTACCATATACCTGGCCTTGGGAAGCTTCAGTTCCCTAATTAGTTAGGATATCCCTGATTGCTGAGTCTGTTTCACCTGAGCCACCTAAGCAATGATATGCCCCCGCATAACTGCCTTTCCTGCCTCCCACAGAAGTGATGGAGTAATGTCCTGGGCTTATATTAGTATCCAAATAGTTAGACCATCATTCTTTGAGGTACTCAACAAAACAGTCATCATGAAAAAGTGCTGCATTCATTCTCCAAGAAAAGGGTACATGACAGAATTCACCCAGAGCCAACCTAAAGAGACAGGGACAACTTCAGATATAGAAAGCACCAACATGGGCTCCTGAGCTCTGGAAAATAAATCCTTAGAGATTAAAAAATGATCTAATGTGAGTAAGGTTTGTGAGGATTAGAGAAAAAAGTGAAGTCCCCATTCCCCTGGATGAAAATCCTCCACACATCTACCAATCCCATTTCTCTGCAGAAGAAATTTACTCCCAACTTATCATCCCTGCTCCTATACTCCTTTGGTGGCTTACAATCAATCCTATGATCAGCTACTATATTCAGGTCTCCCCCAACTACCACTTTATATTCTGAGAATCCCAATAACTTGGATATTATTAGCTAAAAAAAAAAAGATGGAAATAAGTTTGGGGCATCAAATTACACATCACCAATTTTTGTCCATACAGTGTTCCCAAGACTATTACATATCTGCCTTCCTCATCTTTCAACTGGGAGATCATCCGTATAAGGAAGATGTTTGTGAACCAATAAAGCAACATCTCTCTGCCTCCATGAAAAAGAAGAAAAGAAACGCTGGCCAAACCCAATCATGTTTTAATTTGGCATGTACAGAATCTGTGAAGTGAATTTCCTGTAAGAAAATGATCTGAGATTGCATTCTGTGAAACATACTTAATAACTTTCTGTGCTTCACCGGTGAGTGAATCCTGTCTACATTCAATGTAGTTAACATAACCTTCCTCATGCCTTTCTGGAGGAGATTGTTCTGATCTTTCCAACAGGCGAGAGACAGACGGAGTGCGTCGGTGATGTGGACAATGGTCGACAGAGGCTGAGTCGCTTGAATCCATTGTGACCTCAGAGTCCAATGCATGAGCCTCATGGCCAAGCGGGCCATTGGTGTGAGATGGACTGAGGACGCCATGTGTCCGAGAAGGACAAGAAATTGCTGAGCTGTTGCTGTATACTGAGACTGCAACTGGTGAGCGAGGGACACGAGGGTTTGCACTCGTTGTTGAGGTAGAAAGGCTTTTGCCTGTAAGGTGTCCAAGTCTGCCCCAATGAACGACAAAGTTTGAGATGGGACTAAATAGGATTTCTCGTAATTGACGAGAAATCCTAGAGAAATTAGAGTGTGTAGGGTCAAATCCAGGGACGATCGAGCGGCTTGCTGGGTTGGGGCCCTGATTAACCAGTCTAGATAGGGGTAGACGTGAACACCTTCTTTCCTGAGAAAGGCTGTGACAACTACGAGACATTTGGTAAAGACTCATGGTGCCGATGCTAGGCCGAATGGAAGCACTCTGTATTGATAGTGCTTTGGGCCTACTAAAAACCTGAGGTACTTGCGATGAGCTGGAGATATCGCAATGTGGGTGTACGCGTCCTGGAGGTCCAGAGAGCAGAGCCAATCTCCTCTTTGTAGAAGAGGTAGAAGCGAGCCCAAGGTTACCATCTTGAACTTTTCTCGCTGGAGGTACTTGTTGAGGGCACGTAGGTCCAGGATTGGACGAAGCCCCCCCGGATTTTTTGGGGATCAAAAAGTACCGGGAATAGAACCCTAGGCCTTGTTGTGAAAGAGGAACGGGTTCTATTGCTCTTAACTGGAGAAGAAGGGAAACCTCCTGCTCCAGAAGGACTGTTATAAATACCGGCCGCGGCAAGCCGTGACCGGGATCTACCCACTGTCCTCAGGGGCCAGACGGAGCGCCGACACTAGCGGACCTCGTGGGACTCTTCAGCAGCAGCTGCCGCTTCTGCTTCAAGATGGCCGTGGCTTCCTTCCTCGTGCGGCTCAGCTCCGCCCCCTGACTGCTGCTAGGGCCGAGCGGGCGGCTCTAGCTTAGTATTAAAGGGACACTCACAGGATGTGAGTGAGTTCCTTCCTGCTGCTCCTGATTGGCTGGGACTATTTAAGCAAGGTCTGAGCCCTCAGACCTTGCCTTGACTTCTTGACTCCTGGGTTAGTTTGCTCCTGGTTCCTGTTTTGCCTTTCTGTTCTGATTCCTGGTTCGGCTGACGTTTCTCTCTGGCTCTCGACTCCTGGACTGGCTGCGGATTTCTCTCTGGCTCTCGACTCCTGGACTGGCTGCGGATTTCTCTCTGGCTCTCGACCCCTGGACTGGCTGCGGACATCTCTGGCTCTCGACCCCTGGACTGGCTGCGGACATCTCTGGCTCTCGACACATGGACTAGCTGCGGATTGCTCTGGCTCTCGACCACTGGACTGTACGTGTGAAGAGGTCATTGGGGTTAACTTCTCGACCTGCTGGAGGCGCCAGCATCTGGATTCCACGACCTGCAGGAGGCGCCTGCGTCCAGATCTTCTTCATTCCTACCTACAACCCCGAGGATCGGCCTCGCCTACCGACAGTGGCCTAATCAGTCATCATCGGACAAAGGGTCCACTCCTCAGACCATAACAGTAAGTCAAGGCCATGGACCCGGCAGAGGCCTCTGCTCTGCGAGCCATTCCCGGTCTGGCTCAGAAAATCATGGAGCAACAGAGTATGCTCGAATCCATGGCCGCCTCCATGGAGCGGCTCAACGCTCAGCTAGATGCAGTGGTAGCCAGCCAGCCAAGTATATCAGCCACAGCTCCACCGGTCGCACCTGCTCCACTTCCAACGTCAAGCAGCCTCCGTCCAGTTCTTCCACTTCCAGTACCACCACGATACGCCGGAGATCCCCGTCTCTGCCTGGGATTTTTGGACCAATGCACGATGCATTTCCGATTACAATCGCCCTTCTTTCCAGATGATGTCACCAAAACCACTTACATTCTGTCCCTGTTGGAAGGCAAAGCCCTCACTTGGGCCTCTCCTTTATGGCAACAGTCGGACCCAGTGTTGCAGAACTACTCTCAATTTATTGAACTGTTCCGCACTACTTTCGAAGAACCCGGAAAACAAGCCGCTGCCGCCACGGATTTACTGCATCTCTGTCAAGGAGGACGTTCTCTCACGGATTACAACATTGATTTCCGCACTCTGGCCAACGAACTCCATTGGGAAGAGAGTGTTCTTCGGACCATATATCTCGAAGGACTTACTGCCAAAATTAAAGACGCGCTGGCTGCTCGAGAACTTCCCTCTTCCTTAAATGGCACCATCGAATTGGCCACCAGGATCGACCGTAGACTACAAGAAAGAGCACGAGAGGGTGGTAACTGGAGGAGATGGTTTACTTTTTCTCAGGGCCCTCCACCCGCCACTACTACGCCTCGAGAAACCCCTCCCAGTGAGGGTCCCAGGGACGAACCCATGCAGCTCGGAAGAGGCCCGCTGACTCCGGAGGAACACTTGAGATGGCGCAGATCGGGGCTTTGCCTGTACTGTGGAGGTTCCAGACATCGTTTAGCTAACTGCCCTATTCGTCCGGGAAACTTCAAAGCCTAGGGACTTTGGGGGACGTTTCCCTGGGCCTGTCTTCTCCACAACCCCCACTCACTCTACCAGTAACGCTTCATATGAACGGACGCGAGTTCACCACCTTGGCGCTAGTGGATTCAGGAGCCAGAGGAGATTTCATTTTGCAAAAACTGGTGGATAAGCTCCACATCCCAATTCGACTTTGTCAGCAACCTCTAGTCATTTCTTCCATCCACGGGGAACCTTTACCCGGCAGAATCACGCATCAGACGGAACCCCTGAATTGTTTTATTGCACTGGACCATTCTGAACAAATTACTTTCTATGTCCTCGAAAAAGCCATTCATCCTGTGGTATTGGGCATACCTTGGTTGCAACGCCATAACCCCCAATTTGATTGGACTTCCTTACAGCTGATACAGTGGGGTCCCGAATGTTCTGAGACCTGTTTGACGGACTCCGGTTCCGCTTCCAATTATATCTGCGCCTCGATTGTGGGGGAACTACCCCCTTCCTATAAACAATTTGCAGATGTATTCTCTAAGAAAGCGGCTGATGCCTTGCCTCCTCATCGGGTGTTCAACTGTGCTATCAAGTTGATTCCTGGTTCCACACCCCCGCGTGGGCGAGTGTACCCTTTGTCTGCTGCCGAAACTCGAGCTATGACCGAATATATTCAGGACAATCTGCAAAAAGGATTTATCCGGCGATCTACTTCGCCCGCGGGGGCTGGATTTTTTTTTGTGGAAAAAGAGGACGGGACCTTACGCCCTTGCACCGACTACAGAGGACTCAATGCTATTACTATCAAGGATCGGTATCCCTTGCCTCTTATTGCGGAATTGTTTGATCGTCTGCAAGGAGCTCAAATTTTTTCGAAGCTGGATCTCCGTGGTGCATACAATTTGGTACGAATTCAAGAGGGGGATGAATGGAAGACTGCCTTCAACACCAGAGACGGACATTATGAGTATTTGGTAATGCCATTTGGCCTAACTAATGCTCCCGCGGTTTTTCAAAATTTTATCAATGAAATCTTTAGAGACCTGTTATATACTTGTGTTGTTGTATATCTTGATGACATTTTGATTTTTTCTAAGGACCTACTTATTCATCGTCAACACGTGCTACAAGTACTCCAAAGACTCAGGGACCATCGATTGTATGCTAAACTGGAGAAATGTGTTTTTGAAACAGAATCTTTGCCGTTCTTGGGTTACATAATTTCTAAACGAGGTTTCCAAATGGACCCTACTAAAGTAAAAAGCATACAAGAATGGGCTCAACCGAAGGGGCTTAAGGCTTTACAGAGGTTTCTTGGTTTTGCCAATTACTACAGACATTTCATTAAGGACTTTTCTAAATTATCTGCACCACTCACCGCACTCACACGTAAAGGAGCTAATGTCACTAACTGGCCCACGGCCGCAGAGGAAGCTTTCCAGGCTCTTAAGGATTCCTTTTTACAACAGCCCTGTCTTCATCATCCTGACCCAAGTCGCTCATTTACTGTGGAAGTCGATGCATCCACCGAGGGAGTAGGAGCGGTATTAAGTCAGACTGATGCCAAAGGAACATCTCATCCCTGTTCGTATTTTTCAAGAAAATTTTCCTCTACCGAGCGCAACTATGCTATCGGCGACAAAGAACTATTGGCCATTAAACTCGCATTGGAAGAATGGCGACAATGGCTGGAGGGGGCCCAACACAAGATCACTATCTTTACTGATCATAAGAACCTGATCTACCTACAACAAGCCCAACGTCTTAACCCTCAACAAGCTTGCTGGGCATTATTTTTTTCTCGCTTTGATTTTGAACTCCGGTATCGACCAGCAAGCAAGAATATCAAGGCGGATGCTTTATCCCGTTCATTCGTCTGTGAGGATGGAGAGGAGACCTTGCAGAATATCATCGACCCAGCCCGTATCTTCCTTGCAGCTACCTTTTCTGTTCCGATGGGGAAAACCGTGGTTCCCAGTAGACTCCGCAACAGGGTACTGAAATGAGGACATGACTCCCAATTCGCTGGACATCCTGGACGTAAGAGAACTTTGGATCTCCTTCAACGATTCTATTGGTGGCCGGGGATGTGCAAAGATATTCGAGCATATGTAGATTCCTGTCCCATTTGTGCTAGACATAAAACTCCTGTGGGGAGGCCGTGGGGACTACTACAACCTTTGCCGGCACCAACCAAACCTTGGACTCATATCTCCACCGATTTTGTAGTGGATTTACCTGTTTCTGAAGGACATACGGTTATCTGGGTGGTGATTGATCGTTTCTCAAAAATGTCTCATTTTACACCCCTGCCCGCCCCCCCCCCCCCCTGCCCCTCGTTTGGCTCAACTGTTTATGTCCCATATATTCTGGCTTCATGGTCTATCTCTGCACATTACCTCTGATCGAGGTTCACAATTCACCGCTCGGTACTGGCGGAGTCTTTGTGCCAAATTTCACATTGCATTGGATTTCACTACCGCCTTCCATCCGCAAGCCAATGGACAGGTGGAGCGTACCAACCGTTCTCTCAAACCGTTTCTACGATCCTACGTTAATGCACGACAGGATGACTGGGCTGCGTTGTTGTCGTGGGCGGAGTTTTCTCATAACTATCACACATGCACATCTACTGGATCCTCCCCTTTTCACGTTGTTTTTGGCTATCAACCTACGCCACCGGTACCTCTTCCCCTGGCAGTGCCCTCTCCGGCGGCTCAGCTTACCGCCACTCAGTTCAAGCAATTATGGGTACACACTCGTCACATGCTCTGTAAAGCCACAAAAACGGCTTAGAAGTTTGCGGATAGAAATCGGAAACCGGCACCTCAATTTCATCCTGGTGATATGGTGTGGCTTAGCACCAGAAATATTCATTTGAGGGTCCCATCTATGCGACTGGCTCCCCGGTATATCGGTCCTTTTCCTGTGACTAAACAGATAGGTCCTGTAACTTACCAACTACGCTTACCTTCTTCCCTTCGCATCCACAAGGTTTTTCATGTATCCCTGTTGAAACCTTTGCTCCTCAACTGGCCATCTCGGAAGGTTCCTGTATCACCACACATTCAGCTGGAGGAAGATACGACGTATCAAGTCCGGGAGGTCCTCGATGTTCGGAGACGGGGCCGCAGATGGGAGTATCTTCTAGCATGGGAAGGATTTGGGCCGGAGGAGAACTCCTGGGAGCCTGCTACTAATATCCTGGACAAGGATCTTCTCAAGAATTTTCATAACGATCACCCGGAGAAACCCAGGCCTTCTAGGGGGAGGCCTAAAGGAGGGGGTACTGTTATAAATACCGGCCGCGGCAAGCCGCGACCGGGACCTACCACTGTCCTCAGGGGCCAGACGGAGCGCCGACACTAGCGAACCTCGTGGGACTCTTCAGCGGCAGCTGCCGCTTCAAGATGGCCGCGGCTTCCTTCCTCGCGCGGCTCAGCTCCGCCCCCTGACTGCTACTAGGGCCACGCGGGCGGCTCTAGCTTAGTATTAAAGGGACACTCACAGGATGTGAGTGAGTTCCTTCCTGCTGCTCCTGATTGGCTGGGACTATTTAAGCAAGGTCTGAGCCCTCAGACCTTGCCTTGACTTCTTGGCTCCTGGGTTAGTTTGCTCCTGGTTCCTGTTTTGCCTTTCTGTTCTGATTCCTGGTTCGGCTGACGTTTCTCTCTGGCTCTCGACTCCTGGACTGGCTGCGGATTTCTCTCTGGCTCTCGACTCCTGGACTGGCTGCGGACATCTCTGGCTCTCGACACATGGACTAGCTGCGGATTGCTCTGGCTCTCGACCACTGGACTGTACGTGTGAAGAGGTCCTTGGGGTTAACTTCTCGACCTGCTGGAGGCGCCAGCATCTGGATTCCACGACCTGCAGGAGGCGCCTGCGTCCAGATCTTCTTCATTCCTACCTACAACCCCGAGGATCGGCCTCAACTCCCGACGGTGGCCTAATCAGTCATCATCGGACAAAGGGTCCACTCCTCAGACCATAACAAGGACAGAGTGGTCGGTTACTCTCCACGCTTGTAGAGGTCGTGAGTCCAGTGAAAGAGCAAGAAAGTTTAGGTGGTAACCCTGAGCAATGATTGCTAGCACCCATTGGTCGGTTGTGATTGATTGCCACATGCCTTGAAAGTGGCACAATCGACCTCCCATTGGTATGCTTGGCAGAGGAATCAGGCTGCTGCTCTCCAAGTGAAAGTCAAAAACCTGAAGCAGGCCCTGGCTGGGTTGCTGCTTGTGGCTTTTACTTCCGGGGCTGGCGAGGCTGAGATTTTTGATAAGGCCTCGTAACTCGGGACCTTGCTGGTGGAGGATAGTACTTCCTTGGGCGGAAGAATGACTTCTTAGAGTCCTTCTTGAAGGGCTGTCTAGAAGGGAAGTCAGAAGGTATCGATGAGAGCTGTTTGAGGGTCTCATGATGGTCCTTTAACTCAGCCAATATTTGCTGAATCTGTTCACCGAACAGATTATCTCCTATACAAGGCAGGTCAGAGAGCCTGTCTTGTACTTCTGGGTGAAGGTCAGAAGACTTGAGCCAGGCTCAGCGTCTTGCCGAAATGGCAGTTGCAGACACTCTAGTGGAGGTGTCGAAGATATCGTAAGCTGTTCTTATCTCATGCTTTCCTGCCTCAAACCCCTTGTTGACAAGGATTTTAAGATGTTCATGGAATTGGTCAGGCAGGGTTTCAGAGAAGTCCTGTATTTGCTTGAAAATGACCCTGTTGTATTGGGTCATGTACAGCTGGTAAGAAGCAATTCTGGAGATGAACATGGCCCCTTGGAACACTCGTCGACCAATATTTCTAGGAACTTGTGTTCCTTAACAGGAGGGGTAGAGGAGTGAGGCTTCGTCCTTTTTGCTTTCTTTTGAGCTGATTCTACCACAACTGGATTCTACCACAACAGGGGCTGACTGCACTAGATAGGTAGCGTCAGCCTTTCTGTGTACTGGGGCAATGGATCCAGGGTTTTCCCAGTTCTTTTTGAGGAGGTCAAGAAGAACTTGATGAATGGGAATAGAAATGATCACTTTAGGGGCATCCAGGAACTGGAGAAGCTCCATCATCTGGTGCCTATCATCTTGCTCCATCTGAAGCTGAACAGGGACCAATTCTGACATCTCCTTCACAAAATTAATGAAAGAAAGGTCCTCTGGAGGAGAACGCTTTCTACTTTGAGTAGGAGAGGGAGGTGAAGGTAAGTCATCGGTGTCTGTAGAAGTATCATCACCCCAGGTGTCATAAGGATCAGCAGGCTGCCCTGTAGGACGAGAAGGGGGTTGGATACCTGAAGGGCCCGGCTGAGGCTCCAAGAAAATCGAAGGAATCACTGGGGGCACCGTGGATGCCCTGGGGGGTATCGGTGCCGGCATCGATGGCGCCGATGTGCATATCGCCCCCCGCTGAATGAATCGGTGGCGAGGGACTACATGGCATCGATGGCTGAGGCAATACCCCCGAAGGAGGAATGCGGAACGGTGTTTCTCTTCCCGATGAAGCTGTCATCGGGGAGCTCACCGGAGCCATCAGAGACCCGGGAATCACCGGTGGAAGGGCGGTCATGAGCACCTCCATCCGGGAAAGCCGGGTGGAGGTGCTCATGAACCGGTCACCGACCAGATTCCAGCTCTGCTGGAATCTGGTCGGTGACCGGTTCCACTCTCGGTGCCAGAGGAACCTGGAGTCGTTGCATCGCCTTGTTGATGGCCTTGTGGACCAGCCGGTCCAATTCTTCCTGGAGACCTGGGGCAATCAGCCCCGGCTCTGTGACGGAAGAGGGAGGCTGAGGCACAGTCGGAGGGACTACCTTTACAGGCGGAATCGCGACTCCCAAACCCCGATCGGGTGAGGGTGGCCTCGATGTCCCGGTCGCAGGAATGGTCTGTGCCGCTCCTGGACGGGGCTTTTTCGATGGTGGCTCGGACGGTGGCGAGGTCGATGATTTAGCTCCTTGACGGTCCGAGACTTACGATGCCGATGGCGATGTTTCTCCCTACGATCCCCTCGATCTTGAGGGGGAGAAACAGGAGTCGATGGCCGTGAAGACGTCAATGGCGGGTGGTCACCAGACGGTTGTCGATGCTGGTGCGACTTCGACGGTGCCGGTTCCGATGACGTCGATGCGATGGACGGCGTCGGGGTGTGAGCACGGAAAAGGAGTCCCATCTTCTCCATTCTAGCTTTGCGACCTTTTGGTGTCATGAGGGCACATTTGGTGCAAGTCAGGACATCATGCTCACGGCCTAAACACATTACACAGACTCCATGAGGGTCTGTGATAGACATGGTGCGAGTACAGTCTGGGCACCGATGAAACCCCGACGCCATGGCCATAGAAAAATCGAGCCGTGGTACGGTCGATGGCCAGTAGGCCGTGAGGGCCAAACTCGATGGTAATAGACGAAAAATGGTGAAAAACTTACCAGAGTACCGCGGGCTGAGAAAAGTTAGAGGAGGGACCCCTGTGGGGCAATCCAATGTTAATTAACTCCGTGAGGAAAATTCCTGTCAGGAATGTGTTCAGAGCTCCTAAACCGCGAGGCCACTGCTGCGCGGAAAAAAGAAGACTGAAGGGGGACCCCTGCTGGCTGCAGGGTTAGTGCCATGCTGGGCATGCCCAGTAGAGGCCAGTCAAAGTTCTGGAAACTTTGACAGAAGTTTTCCGTGATTGGGCTCCATCCTGATGATGTCACCCATATGTGAGGACTACCATCCTGCTTGTCCTGTGAGAACAATACATATACACTGTAGATTTTGGGGAACTTAAAGCGTTAAGTTAAAATACTAATTTGATTTCAGAGAACATTTCCAGAGAAGGATGACAAAAGCACTTACTAGTGTTGAAGTTTAGAACCTGAAAGGACAAAGCAATTAAGGGTTAACAACAGATGATTAGAGGCAAGAGAAGGGGCGGGGGGGGGGGGGGGGGGGGTGGGGGTGGGGGGGGTGGGGTGTCGAGCCAGTGTGAGTGGGTGATACAGGAACTTGTTGTGCAAGAGAGAGAGAGAGAGAAAAAAACTCCATTCAATGAATTAATTTTTCGGTTTAAAAACACACTGGTGAGGAATTAAAAGATATTGCGGATAATACTAACTTTGATTTAGCAAGGAGTAGAGTTTATTCTCCAAGGTTAAAATCTAAAACTGGTATTATTCCACAGAGCAACTTGTGGTAGCACCTCCTAGAGGCAAAACAATAGAAACATGAAAGTAATTTAAAATCTTACTCTATGACATATTTTATTTACCAGATTTACAGCCTTCCTGCCATGAAAGAAGTGAGGCTGACATTTTCTTCAATTTTTTTCCAGTTTATTTTCTTTTTCATTTTTAAACAGAATTCTGATTTTTGTTTTACCCTGGATCGATCCAAACATTTTCCAAACATTTCCCAAACACTTTTTGGTCTAATTTTTGAGCTCAAATATGTGTTAAGTGTTGTCTGTTTTGGTGTTATTTGTGACTGAATGAATTTAAGCATCAGTTCAGTGAAAAATATGATTCTGGAAATGTCTGATTACCTGAGTTGTTTATGGTTCTGATTATTACAATTCACCTTATAATAAGTGGGAACCTTATATAGATTGTGAAATCTTCTAATTGATTAATTTGAATGTGTTGCTCTCATTAGGTTTTTGATCCATAAACACACACATCTCATTTATGCCTCGATGACAAAAGAAATATACTCCATACTGAAAGATCTGAATATGCCATTGATTGTTAAGAATTCTATCCTTTTCATCCTTTACCACAGAAGTCATGCCTTTGCCACGGAAGTCATCTTGCACCCTTCATTATATAAACTGAAATCCTTACTCCTTTTGCCTGATTTTCTCTTTGTATTTGTGTTTTGTTCTGCCTTACCCAAATGCAGTTTTTCTTGATTGAATGAATCAATGACCTTTATCTGATATGTGATAATTGATTGTCATATATGCCTAGTCAATATTGGATGCCTTTTTGCAGATGCCATTATTTGGATTTTTAAATTAATGATACAATTGGAGTTAATGCAGTTTTTCCAAATGTTTTGTAGCATTGTCCAGTCCAATAATTTCTAATATGTGATTGGCTTGATATGTTCTTCTATCTCTATCTATGGAAGCTAGTGTGCTCACATTTATGGTTCCAGAGGGGAATATATATTTCTTTTTTTTAATTTCTCCACTTTCCTGTGCAAGGACTCACACTGATGGTTTAGTACATTATTTTGCATTTGGACACAAAGCATGCTGAGCACTTTCCCACAGGGAGGGCTGTCACTTGTTTCAATGACATTATTTGAATTTGTCTGTAATTCCAAATGTTTATTTACTTACTCCCAGTTGCAGAGAGAATTGCAACAATCATTGACACAGTCATTAGATTTCCTAAATCCTAACAAAATCTCCCTATTAGCAATTCATTCTATTAGTTACAGGGATTCCTTTTCCAATTTATGGTGCAAAGATACACTGAACAAAGGTACAGTGCTTACAAGCCATTTAAAAAAGTTATAGGGTAGATTTTATAAAACTACACTCATGCGTACTTTTGTTCGTGCACCAGGCACAAACAAAAGTACGCTGGATTTTATAAGATACGCGCGTAGCCGTGCGTATCTTATAAAATCCGGGGTTGGTGTGCGCAAGGGGGCACACATTTGTGCACCTCGCGCGCACAGAGTCCTGTGCACGCTGCCCGTTTCCTCCAAGGCCACTCCAAAATCGGAGCGGCCTCGGAGGGAACTTTCCTTCGGCCTTCCCCTCCCTTCCCCTACCTAACCCACCCCCCCAGCCCTATCTACACCCCCCTAACTTTATTGCGAAAGTTACGCCTGCCCCAGGCAGGTGTAAATTGCGCGTGCTGGCCGGCCGCTGCCGCATGATTCCCCAGCCCGGGAGCGATTTCGGAGGCCTCGGCCATGCCCCCGAAATGCCCCCGGGCCGGAACCACACCCGCGGCGACGCCCCCGGAATGCCCCCGAATGACACGCTACCGCGACACGCCCCCCCAGGACGTGTCGGGGGGGCGTGTCGGGGGAGTTACGCCCCGGGACTTACGCACGTCCCGGGATTTGCGCGCGCTGCCGAGCCTATGCAAAATAGGCTCCGCGCGTGCAGGGGGATTTTGAAAGGGTTACGCGCATAACTTATGCACGTAACCCTTTTAAAATCTACCCCTATGCTTTTAACAAAACTATAAATTGTCACAGCCATATGTACAGATGATTGTTATTATCCTAAAGCAAAGTATGTGCTATTGTAAAAGGACAAGGTTGTGTTTCCATTGATAATAATTTTGAATTTGGTCTAATTGATGGGAACAACTGTTAGACTGGCTCACATTTCTAGGGGTAATTGGCAGTGGTTTCCTCTGATCCTTTGCTTGTGAGTGTGAAAGTAGTATGACTGTATTTGCCTACCTGTTTATTGTTTTTATGGGCCTAAAACAACATCTCCTATCACCTTGAATCCAGTCAACGTTTAGAGGTCAAGAATGACACAGAACCTCTATGCTTCCTTTAATACAGCAGTTTCCCTGGAAAGAGACCTCCTCAGGATGAATCATGTTTAACAAGGCCGGATAAGATCTAGCTAGCCTATCACTAGGATGGTTTATACTGGACAACCTAAGACAGTTGCATGGCCCTGAGTGTAATGATTGTCCCCAATCATTAAGAGGAAAATAATGAAAATGTAGGTTATTTGTTAATTGCTGCTAAATGAAAAATCTAACTCATGTTAACAAATAACTGGACCAAGAAGGCCTGAATAGCATGGAAATGCAGAGTGAATGTGAAGATGAGACTGAGTAAGTATAGAATGTGTAATGTCTGAGAGATGTGTGAGAGAAATGTACCAGCAATGTAAGAGAATATGGGAGCCATGTTTAATAGTTTGAAAGAGGGTAATGCAAATTTTAAACTATGCTATGTTTATTCTTATAAGAAAATACAATCTCATTCTTTCAGTTTCCACTATCCTGATTTATTTTGATTAGCCCACCACTAGAATAGATAATGCCAGGTAGGGGCCATTTGGCGTGAAGAATTAGTAGTGTTAATTCTTCAAGAGGGAAATGATAATAACCTGGATTTAAACAGTTAAATAATGAAATTCATGAAACTGTTTTGTACAAGAGAAAGGAATATATTTGTCTTTATGAGCAGGCAAAACATCCATGGTAGGAGAAACAGAAGCAGTTTTGCGTAGAGAACTGTCTGCAGCTCAAGGTCTAGTTATTGAGCGGGGTAGAGATAAGGACACCTGGTATTTTCTAGTATTAGCAAGTTTCAGTAATTCTCCACTCCAAGAAAGAGGGGCCATCCCAGAAAGAAATCTGTATAGAAGAATGTAATGTGTAACTAAGAAATGGAGAGGCTTTGGAAATATGTCACTGTTAGACGCTCCAAGTCACTCCCAGGAAACCTGTATCTTTCCTGTATGAACTATCAGGCAATGGAACATCAACACACAGCATAGAGAGTCATGCAAATGCATAATTGCATATTTTATTATTTTCCCTCATGCGTTAATTCTAAGGATAGATAGAAACAGTTTAAAGCACTATACCTATATGATTACCCTATTAATCATACATATGGATAAGATCCATGTCACCTTGCATATATATTGTATTTTTGAAATATGTAACCGAAACTATTCTGGCACTAAGTAAGATAGCATTTCCTCAGCAGAACATTAAAGATATGTGCCTCTCTATAAACCGTTGTGATGGTACATGACTGAATGACGGTATAGAAGAGATTTAAAATAAATAAATATTTCTATTCTGGCTTTACTTTGCTTTCTATAATAAAGAGTATTATTGAGAAATATAAAGACTGTGAGTGTTTTCTATAACAAGCTAGCCTGTGCAGCGAAATCTTCTGAGTGCCACCTTTCCCAGTAAAGAGACAAATGTTTTGGGCCTATGTTTATCCCAGTCCCCTCACCCTTCCTCATCCCTTCCCCCAGTTAAAATAAACAAAACAAGGGTTTAATAAAATGCTATATTTTTAAGCATATTGTTACTCTAGTACTAGTACTCTAGTTATAGTACTTTCCCTCCAACATCATAAAGGCCAAGAATTAGAGAGAGCAAGGATGTGGTGTCACATGGTTTGCTGTCTAACTATATGAAAGGATACCACTACAATACTAATTTAACAGCCATTTAATAGTCATACCTCACTCTTTCCTTGGAGTCCCCAAAGGTTTCTTTGATACCAGAGAAATCTGGGTAGTAAGCAGGAGGAGGAGAGATGACCTCAAGCATTCCAGACTCCACTTCATTAGGAAACCTGTAATTAGAAGATTAATCATTAATATTCTTTGATAGACCAGAAGGGGTTCTGAGGGCACTGTAGAGCATACATGCTGAAACCCAGGGATCTCATAAGAGAAGGCTTAATAACAATAGCAGATTATAAAACAGATATCACTTTATCAGTATTTTGATTTCTTTTTAGTTAGATATTCTTTGATCTGTGGTCATGCTAAGAGTGATATGTAACCCTCCCCACATAAAATGATAAGAAGTTCTGTCCCTAATGATGAGGGCCAGACTCTCAAATTTATTTAGAAACTGTTATGCATATGATGAAGTGAACCCGGTTAGGAGCAGTGTTGGTTTTTGTCTGAATCCAATTTCTTTTCCACCCTAACCACCACCACTGTAATAGTAGATACTGATGTTGTAATTGCATCAAAAGCATCAAAGCTTATTGTTTAAGAGTAGTAATCGCTTGACTTATGTTAGGGTTGGTAATTGCTGCTTCGTGAAGGTTACCCCCATACTCAGGGCCGGCGGAACCACTAGGCGAGCTAGGCCTGTGCCTAGGGCGCCGAGACTTAGGGGGCGCCACGGCAGGCAGCAGAATTTTGAAAGGGCAAAAAGTGCCCTTTCAAAATTCTGCCAGCCTTCGACTCACCTAGATGAAGACCAAGCGCCGAGATTTAGGGGGCGCCACGGCAGGCAGCCAGCTCCCGACTCGTCCTGCCTTCCCCCCGAGTGTCACCCTCCCGACACCCCCCTAGTGATCCAGCGGAGGTCCCGGGAGCGATCTGCTGCTTAGTGGCAGCCAAGGCCCCGGGAGCGGCAGATCTCTCCCGGGACCTCCACTGGACCACTAGGGAGGTGTCGGGAGGGTGGCACTGGCGGGGAGGCAGGGCGAGTCGGGAGCTGGCTGCCTGCCGTGGCGCCCCCCTAAGTTTCAGTGCCGATCTTTCTGTGAGTGTGTGTGTATGTGAGAAAGGAATCTGCCAGTTTAAAAAAATGAAATATGATAATGCAACAGCAAGAGGAAATACTTCAACAGCAAGAGGAAATATGGAAAAAAGGATTTGCACTCACAAAGAGGGGAGTAGCTGGCTTGTTACGGCGGTTACTACCCCAAACCAAATAAGCCTGATACTTCACTTTCAATGCATATCCAGCATAGCTCTCTGCTTCAACGGCAGGGCTGAAGAAAAACTGATACTTCACACATCCAGCAGAGCTCTCTGCTTCAACGGCAGGGGAGAAGAAAAAAGGGTTCGCACTCACAAAGCGGGGAGTAGCTGGCTTGTTACGGCGGTTACTACCCCAAACCAAATGTGCCTGATACTTCACTTTCGATGCATATCCAGCATGGCTCTCTGCTTCAACGGCAGGGGAGAAGACTGATACATCATGCATTTCCAGCATAGCTCTCTGCTTCAACGGCAGGGGAAAAGAAAAACAACCAATAAGGGCTGTATAACATAGTCTGGGTAAAACAAATAAGCATGGGTGTAGCTTGCTTATTGCGGCAGTTTCTACCCCTACTAATCAAGCTAGACATTTCACTTGGATGCAGCTCCATCACTGCTCTCTACATTAATGGTGGGGGTGGAAGGGAAATAGAACCAAGAGCTAAGAGAAACAGATAAGTATGAGAGAAAAAATGTGTGAGGCTTGCTGGGCAGACTGGATGGGCCGTTTGGTCTTCATCTGCCATCATTTCTATGTTTCTATATACCTGAACTTTTGAAAAGTTGGATGAAAGATAAATTACTAAATTTTAAGCATCCCTCTTCTGGAAAATAAAATTTAACTTAAAGTGGGTAGAGACAAATACTAAAGCAAAAAAAATTAAAGTATTTAAAATGTTCATCTCAGCAAAATCACAAATTTAAGATACTGATGCCAGGTGGGGTTTGGGGTTTGTTTGTTTTTTTGAAGCATAATTTAAGCATGAAGACTAGAATAGAATCTGAAATGGTTTTGCTTTTTTTTTTTTTTAAGCCTTTAAAAAATGTATATTTTTAAATGACTTAAGACTGGAATCTTCCCATTTAAAAGGGAAGCCGACCAAGGATGTCTTTCTGTTCCATATCTCCCACATGAATAATCATACAACTGAGTTTGAAGAAAGACACTTGCTTTATTGCCTGGAAGCAAACAAGAGAAGCTGTACTGTGTGGGTGGCTGTCCCTTGGGAGGACAGAACCTGAAGGAAGGGTGTCATTTTGCCTTTTGATAGGAATGGGGTTTTCTTATTTAACGGTTGGGAGCATCACTTTCACTTTTAGTAAAAGTGAAAAATGCTGCAAGTCTGAAAGCAAGGTGCTTCTGTGAGAGTGTAATATGTATGTGAGACAGGGAGGGTGCTTCTGTATGTGTGTGGTGTATATGTTAGTCAGGGAGGGTGCTTCTGTGCGTCAATGTGTGTGCGCGAGAGAGATGGAGCATGTTTTTGGCTGGCTTATGGCTGTGAGAGAGGGCATGTGTGTGATTGAGCCTGTTTGTAAGTGAGATAGAACATGTGTGTGATTGAAAGCCTGTGTGTAAGTAAGAGAGAGCGAGAGCATGTGTGATTGAGAGAGACTGGCCAGAGAGTGGACGTGTGTATGTGTGAGAGAGGCTGATCAGGGAGATGACTGGTGTGTGTGTGTGTGTGTGTGTGAAAGACTGGTTGGGGAGAGATTGGTGTGTGAGAGACAGAAACTGGTCCTGAGGGTGTGACTGGTGTGTGTGTGTGAGAGAGAAGAGACTGGTTGTGGTTCCTAAGGAAGAGGTCTGTGAGGACAGCTTCAGCAGCTACTGCTGCTTCTGGTATGGCCTGCAAGGGAAAGGAGTAGGAGAACTGCTGGAGAGGGTAAGTAAAGGTGGCTTTTTAAGTTCATTTTTCTTGATTGACTATCATTTTAATTATTGGGTAGTATGTGATGTGTCTGCTGTTTGAAATATTTTATTGGTGTTTGGTAAAGCTTTCAAAATTTGCACGTCTTTAATTATTGGATATTCTATTCATCAGCTGTTTTGAAATTATTTTATTTGTATGATTTTATAATTATGATTAATGATTTATATATCTTTATTTTATTGATTTGTTTCACAAGGAATGGTGAAATTTTTGTTTTTCCATTATTACACTGTATAGAGTCTGGCGTGATGCGTTTTATAGTTTAGCTTTTGTCTGCACATTTCTATTTATACTTTATGTGGCTTTATTCTGTATTTGGTGTTCTGCATGCAAAGACTGAGATGAAGCATTCTTTTAGCATGTGGTTTCTCTGTAGGGATCTATAGTAGCTTAGCCTGTTCTGTTTTCCTGATAGGAGGTGTATTGATATTTTAGATTCTGGTGTAATATTTTTGGTATTCTTTTTCATAGGTAGGGTTGTTATTCTTTGAGTGTTGGCAGATAGTATTGTGTTGATACGGGAGGACCATGCCGAAATATATCATAATAGGTATGATGCCATATGAATTCCAGGATGCGAAGTTTTCTTGTTGGCATCACAACAGTGCATGAAATTATCACAACAACTTGTATATTAATTTTACATCAGAATGTCATTTTTCATGTAAAATATGTTATAAATGCATAATTTAAAATTGTGTATGGGGAGGGGGTGCCAGACTGTAAGGTTTGCCTAGGGTGCCTAATACCCTTGCACTGGCTCTGCCCATACTTATCATAAAAGTTGGGCCTCTCGGTTGTTGTCTAAATCCAACTCCCCTTTTCCCCCTGCCGTTGAAGCAGAGAGCAATGTTGCAATTACATCAATAGTATCAAGGCTTATTGGTTACGAATAGTAATTGCCCCACAAGCAAGTTATTCCCATGCACCCTTTCCTTCTAGCCATTATCTAGTCTTTAAGGATACATAGTGTCTAACTTTGAATTCTGTTTTTGACTTCACCACCTCCTCCAGAAGAGCATTCCAGGCATCCCCGGACCAGCTTTGGTGCTGCCTCCCTGTCACATGGTAGGAGCATGTGACAGGGCTGACCAATGGCACCGGTAGCCCCTGTGACATTGTAAGGGCAAGGCTATCGGCGTCATTTTTAGTCATAGCAGGCCCGACGGCATGAAGGGAGAGATCGCTCACGGGACCCCGCTGGACCACCAGGGACTTTTAGTAAGTCTTGGGGAGGGATCGGGATGGTGGGGGGTATAAGAAAGTAAAATTGAAGGGTTGGGGTGTTTTTTGATTTTTTTTAAATAAATGTGCCCCTCCCCCTGCACTAACCCAAAAAACGCATTTTCCCCGAAGCTCAGGGAAAATCCGTTTCGTTGAAATTTCCTAAGTCATTATAAACGAATGCACATCTCTACTGGGGATAGGGAAATACCTACAGTGCCTGAATGTAAACCAATGTGATATCTCAGATCGAATGTCGGTATATAAAAAAATAATAAATAAATAAAATAAATATGGAGCCAATGCAATGACTTCAAAAGAGGGATTATGTGATTATGTGAGCGTAGTGACTTTGGCGAATTTAGAATAGATTGCAGTGGAGAGAGATGGCTTGCTGGGAGACCTGTGAGGAGAAGGTTACAATAGTCTAAGCGGGAGAAAGTGAGAGCATGGATAAGGGTTTTGGTAGTGTGCTCAGAAAGGAAAGGATGGATTTTTGCAATGTTATATAGAAGGAAATGGCACATTTTAACAAAGTTTTGGATATGTATAGAGAAGAAGAGAGAGAAGTCAAAGAGGACTCCAAGGTTACAGGCTGATTGGACTGGGATGATAACTGTGTTATCCACAGAAACAGAGAAAGGAGGAAGAGGGGAGGTGGGCATGGGGGGAAAAGATAAGGAGCTCTATCTTGGCCATGTTGAGTTTAAGGTAGCAGGAAATCCCTTCCCCCTTCCTTTCTCTCATTCAACCACACCTACTTCCCCTTTTCTTCCCTTCCCTTCTCCCACTCACTCTTCTTCCTTATACTATCAACTTGGGTGTTCTACTAATGAGGGATGGAAACTCCACTGGTGCGCCATTTTTCTTTATCCAGTGTAGCGTGGGATGCATCATCAAACAGCATTGCCATACTTGTGCGAAACTCTCTGCCTGCCCAACACATTAGCAAGTGCACT
Organism: Rhinatrema bivittatum; assembly: GCF_901001135.1. Taxonomy (NCBI): domain Eukaryota; kingdom Metazoa; phylum Chordata; class Amphibia; order Gymnophiona; family Rhinatrematidae; genus Rhinatrema; species Rhinatrema bivittatum. Next base: position 38,742,357 of record NC_042615.1, read on the forward strand.
GCCTTCTTCCTGCCGGTGGGGGTGGGAACCCCACCAGCATTTCGACAAATCATTCCTTCTGCTGATGGAGGTTGGAAACCCACCAGCACCTCAGCAAACCATACCGTGGAGTCTCAAAAATTAGCTCACTAATAAGCCGCGCTTGTACAGCTTAGGGTGAAAACTCAGACATTTCAACAAGTTGTTTCTCTAGTAGGCTTGCGAAATAGGGTAGTGACAATCCTGCCATCATGTAGATAGATTAAAATGTCCAAAAATGATAATTGTTTAATATCAAAAGTAATGGTAAAGTAATGCTTAAGTTGGCATCTTGAATATTTAACCATTGATAAAATTGTGTTGTAAATGTGTTTCTGTGCTGGTCCAAATAAAAAAGATGTCATCTATGTATCAATTGGTGAATTGTAGATTGGTGATTCTTCAAATTGTGAAATACAGAATGTTAGGAATTATTAGGAAGGGAATGGTTAATAAAAAGGAAAATGTCATAATGCCTCTATATCGCACCAAGGTGAGACCGCACCTTGAATACTGTGTACAATTCTGGTCGCCGCATCTCAAAAAAGATATAGTTGCGATGGAAAAGGTACAGAGAAGGGCAACCAAAATAATAAAGGGGATGGAACAGCTCCCCTATGAGGAAAGGCTAAAGCGGTTAGGGCTGTTCAGCTTGGAGAAGAGACGGCTGAGGGGGGATATGATAGAGATCTTTAAGATCATGAGAGGTCTTTAAACGAGTAGATGTGAATCTGTTATTTACACTTTCGAATAATAGAAGGACTAGGGAGCATTCCATGAAGTTAGCAAGTAATACACTTAAGAATAATCAGAGAAAATTCTTTTTCACTCAACGCATAATAAAGGTCTGGAATTTGTTGCCAGAGGATGTGGTTAGTGCAGTTAGTGTAGCTGGGTTCAAAAAAGGTTTGGATAACTTCTTGGAGGAGAAGTCCATTACCTGCTATTAAGTTCATTTATAAATATATTGAACAGTAAGGGTCCCAATACAGATCCCTGAGGCACTCCACTGTCCACTCCCTTCCACTGAGAAAATTGCCCATTTAATCCTACTCTCTGTTTCCTGTCTTTTAGCCAGTTTGCAATCCACGAAAGGACATCGCCACCTATCCCATGACTTTTTACTTTTCCTAGAAGCCTCTCATGAGGAACTTTGTCAAACGCCTTCTGAAAATCCAAGTATACTATATCTACCGGTTCACCTTTATCCACATGTTTATTAACTCCTTCAAAAAAGTGAAGCAGATTTGTGAGGCAAGACTTGCCCTGGGTAAAGCCATGCTGACTTTGTTCCATTAAACCATGTCTTTCTATATGTTCTGTGATTTTGATGTTTAGAACACTTTCCACTATTTTTCCTGGCACTGAAGTCAGGCTAACCGGTCTGTAGTTTCCCGGATCGCCCCTGGAGCCCTTTTTAAATATTGGGGTTACATTTGCTATCCTCCAGTCTTCAGGTACAATGGATGATTTTAATGATAAGTTACAAATTTTTACTAATAGGTCTGAAATTTCATTTTTTAGTTCCTTCAGAACTCTGGGGTGTATACCATCCGGTCCAGGTGATTTACTACTCTTCAGTTTGTCAATCAGGCCTACCACATCTTCTAGGTTCACCATGATTTGATTCAGTCCATCTAAATCATTACCCATGAAAACCTTCTCCATTACGGGTACCTCCCCAACATCCTCTTCAGTAAACACCGAAGCAAAGAAATCATTTAATCTTTCCGCAATGGCCTTATCTTCTCTAAGTGCCCCTTTAACCCCTCGATCATCTAACGGTCCCCAACTGACTCCCTCACAGGCTTTCTGCTTCGGATATATTTAAAAAAGTTTTTACTGTGAGTTTTTGCCTCTACAGCCAACTTCTTTTCAAATTCTCTCTTAGCCTGTCTTATCAATGTCTTACATTTAACTTGCCAATGTTTATGCTTTATCCTATTTTCTTCTGTTGGATCCTTCTTCCAATTTTTGAATGAAGATCTTTTGGCTAAAATAGCTTCTTTCACCTCCCCTTTTAACCATGCCGGTAATCGTTTTGCCTTCTTTCCACCTTTCTTAATGTGTGGAATACATCTGGACTGTGCTTCTAGAATGGTATTTTTTAACAATGACCACGCCTCTTGGACATTTTTTACTTTTGTAGCTGCTCCTTTCAGTTTTTTTCTAACAATTTTTCTCATTTTATCAAAGTTTCCCTTTTGAAAGTTTAGCACGAGAGCCTTGGATTTGCACACTGTTCCTTTTCCAGTCATTAAATCAAATTTGATCATATTATGATCACTATTGCCAAGTGGCCCCACCACCGTTACCTCTCTCACCAAGTCCTGTGCTCCACTGAGAATTAGATCTAAAATTGCTCCCTCTCTCGTCGGTTCCTGAACCAATTGCTCCATAAAGCTATCATTTATTCCATCCAGGAACGTTATCTCTCTAGCGTGACCCGATGATACATTTACCCAGTCTATATTGGGGTAATTGAAGTCTCTCATTATTACTGCACTACCAATTTGGTTAGCTTCCCTAATTTCTCTTAGCATTTCACTGTCCATCTCACCATCTTGACCAGGTGGACGGTAGTATACCCCTATCACTGTAGTCTTCCCTGACACACAAGGGATTTCTACCCATAAAGATTCAATTTTGTATTTAGTCTCATGCAGGATGTTTATCCTGTTGGACTCTATGCCATCCCGGACATAAAGCGCCACACCTCCTCCCGACTGCTCCTCTCTGTCATTGCGATATAATTTGTACCCCGGTATAGCACTGTCCCATTGGTTATCCTCTTTCCACCATGTCTCTGAGATGCCAATTAAGTCTATGTCATCATTTACTGCTATACATTCTAATTCTCCCATCTTACTTCTTAGGCTTCTGGCATTAGCATACAAACATTTGAAAGTTTGTTTTTTGATTGTATTTTTATTCTGCTTTTTAATTGATAGGGATAAGTTAGAATTTTTTAGCTCAGGTGAGTTTTTAGTTACAGGCACTTGGACTACTTTTCTAATTATTGGAACCTCACTGTCGGGATGCCCTAATTCTAATGCATCATTAGTATCCTTTAAAGATACATCTCTCCGAACCATGCGCTGCTGAGCGACTGTCGGCTTTCCCCTTTGTTCTAGTTTAAAAGCTGCTCTATCTCCTTTTTAAAGGTTAGCGCCAGCAGTCTGGTTCCACCCTGGTTAAGGTGGAGCCCATCCCTTCGGAAGAGACTCCCCCTTCCCCAAAAGGTTCCCCAGTTCCTAACAAAACTGAATCCCTCTTCCTTGCACCATCGTCTCATCCACGCATTGAGACTCCGGAGCTCTGCCTGCCTCTGGTGACCTGCGCGTGGAACAGGGAGCATTTCAGAGAATGCTACCCTGGAGGTTCTGGATTTAATCTTTCTACCTAAGAGCCTAAATTTGGCTTCCAGAACCTCCCTCCCACATTTTCCTATGTCGTTGGTGCCCACGTGTACCACGACAGCCGGCTCCTCCCCAGCACTGTCTAAAATCCTATCTAGGTGACGCGTGAGGTCCGCCACCTTCGCACCAGGTAGGCATGTTACCAGGCGATCCTCACGCCCACCCGCCACCCAGCTATTTACATTCCTAATAATCGAATCACCAACTATGACGGCCGACCTAACCCTTCCCTCCTGGGCAGTAGGCCTTGGGGGGATATCCTCAGTGCGAAAGGACAATGCATCACCTAGAGAGCAGGTCCTTGCTACAGGATCTTTCCTGCTACATCTGGTTGGTGCTCTCCCATTATGAGACCTTCTTCCTCCAAGGCAGCACCAGGGCTGCCAGTCTGAAGTTGGGACTGGACTACTATGTACCTGAAGGTCTCATCTATATACCTCTCTGTCTCCCTCAGCTCCTCCAGGTCTGCCACTCTAGCCTCCAGAGATCGGACTCGTTCTCTGAGAGCCAGGAGCTCTTTGCATCGCATGCACATGTACAACTTCTCACTGGTGGGTAAAAAATCATACATGTGACACTCGATGCAAAAGACTGGGAAGCCCCCCTCTTGCTGCTGGACTGCTGCCTTCATCTCAATTTTGATCAGTTCCTAGTTAAGTTTTAGGTTGCTATGGGAGTAGGAATGTGTCTAAGTTCCTTTAAATGTATTAGTGAATTCACTATATGTCTGGTAGTGGCCTACTGGGGTCTGATCGAATTCTCAATAAAGTTTTTGTTGATGGGGTTTTTTTTTTGGTTTTTTTTTTGTGCAAGTGGCACCTGCCTATAAATTAAGGGATGAGCATCCCCCTGCCATTGTAGCAGAGAGTTTTGCTGGATATGCATGAAGTATCAGACTTTCTCCCCTGCCGTTGAAACAGAGAGCTATGCTGGATATGCGTGAAGTATAGCAAATGTTGCTTACCTGTAACAGGTGTTCTCACAGGACAGCAGGATGTTAGTCCTCACATATGGGTGACATCATCAGGATGGAGCCCAATCACAGAAAACTTCTGTCAAAGTTTCCAGAACTTTGACTGGCCCCTACTGGGCATGCCCAGCATGGCACCAACCCTGCAGCCAGCAGGGGTCCCCCTTCAATCTTATTTGAAAGCTATAGGCAGTGCCGAAAAATAAAACAACAAAACGTTACGAACCCAACACCGCAGGAACGGCGGGTGGGTTTCGTGAGGACTAACATCCTGCTGTCCTGTGAGAACACCTGTTACAGGTAAGCAACATTTGCTTTCTCACAGGACAAGCAGGATGGTAGTCCTCATATATGGGTGAGTACCGAGCTGAGGATGTCCAAATATGCACCAAATGTACCCAACGGCGTGCAACAGGCACAACAACTGGGGTGGAATTTGGTAGAGGGCATCCTGAACCCCACTGGGCAGGCAGAAGGGTGTTGGTACGTCACGTTGGAAATAGGTTACGCAGGACAGATTGGCCGAAGATGGAATCCTGTCTTCCGGCTTTGTCCAAACAATAGTGGGCTGCGAAAGTGTGGAGAGAACTCCAGGTGGCAGCCCTGCAAATATCAGGAAGCGGCACCGATCGTAGGTGTGCTACTGAAGTCGCCATGGCCCTCACAGAGTGTGCTTTAACACGGTCTTGAAAAGGAATGCCTGCTTGCTGGTAGCAAAGAGATATGCAGTCCGCCAACCAGGAGAAGAGAGTCTGCTTACCCACAGGTTGCCCTAATTTGTTAGGATGGAAAGAGACGAATATCTGAGTGCTCTTCTGGTAGGCAACTGTACGGTCTAGGTAGAACGCTAGAGTCCGTTTACAGTCAAGGGTATGCAGAGCCTGTTCCCCTGGGTTGGAGTGGGGCCTGGGAAAGAAGATAGGTAGTATGATGGATTGATTAATGTGAAACTCCGAAACTACCTTAGGCAAAAACTTAGGGTGAGTGCGGAGTACCGCCCGGTCCTGCAGGAGTTTAGTGTAAGGCGGATAGGTAACTAGGGCCTGTAACTCACTAACCCTGCGAGCTGAAGTGATAGCCAAAAGGAAAATCACTTTCCATGTAAGATATTTTAGGTCACAGGAGTGAAGAGCTTCGAATGGTGGTTTCATGAGCTGCCCGAGAACCAGATTAAGGTCCCAAGAAGGGGCCGGAGGACGTAAAGGTGGCTTGATATGGAGCAAGCCTTTAAGAAAACATGTTACGAGGGGTTATACCGATATAGGGACATCCCCGACATCTTTATAGAACGCGGCTACTGCACTGACATGCATTCTGATGGAAGAGGTCTTTAGACCTGATTCCGATAAGTGCCAGAGATAGTCCAAAAACCTTGGGATTGGACAGGAAAAGGGATCAAGGGATTGCGAAGAACACCATGATGTATATCTTATCCATTTATAGGAATAAGACTTTCTTGTGGAAGGCTTCCGTGAAGCAATCAGGACACGAGAAACGGAATCTGAAAGGTTAAGTGGTTGAAGGATTAACCTTTCAACATCCATGCCGTGAGGGACGAGGCCTGAAGATTGGGATGGCGTAGACATCCGTCATTTTGAGAGATCAGAAGAGGGTGCGTTCCCAAGGGAATGTGCCTGCGGATGGAGAGATCCTGGAGTATGGGAAACCACACTTGGCGTGGCCAGTGAGGTGCTATCAGGATCATGGTTCCCTTGTCCTGATGGAGCTTCACGAGAGTCTTCGAGAGAAGAGGAAGTGGAGGGAATGCATAAAGCAGACCGGCTGCCCACGAGAGGGAGAATGCATTTCTGGGCTGAGAGCGCTCGCTGCGAATGAGGGAGCAGTAATTGTCCACCTTGCAGTTCTGAGGGGATGCAAAGAGGTCTATTTGGGGATGACCCCATTGCTGGAAGAGAGAGGTTGCTACGGAGGGATTGAGAGACCACTCGTGCGGTTGGAAGACACGACTCAGTTTGTCTGCCAAGACATTGTGCACTCCTGGCAAATAGGAGGCCCTGAGGTACATCGAGTGGGAGAACGCTTCCGCCCAAATCTGTGCAGCTACCTGACACAGAAGGAAGGAGTCTGTGCCTCCCTGCTTGTTGATGTACCACATGGCCACCTGGTTGTCCATCTGAATCAGGATGATGTGATTTGATAGGCAATCCTGAAAAGCTCTGAGAGCATAGCGCATCGCTCGAAGCTCCAGGAAATTTATCTGGTGTTTGGATTCCTCTGGAGACCAAAATCCTTGTGACTGCAGATCGTTCACATGAGCTCCCCAGCCATGTTGGAAGCGGTGGTGAGAATGAGTTGAGGATCTGGCAGGTGAAAAGGCAGTCCCTGGAGGAGACTGTTCTGATCTTTCCACCAGGTGAGAGACAGACGGAGTGCGTCGGTGATGTGGACAATGGTTGACAGAGGTTAAGTCGCTTGAATCCATTGTGACCTCAGAGTCCAATGCATGACTCTCATGGCCAGGCGGGCCATTGGTGTGAGATGGACTGAGGATACCATGTGTCCTTGTGCTTTATACTGAGACTGTAACTGATGAGCGAGAGAAACGAGGGTTTGCACTCATTGTTGAGGTAGAAAGGCTTTTGCCTGTAAGGTGTCCAAGTCTGCCCCAATGAATAAGGTTTGAGATGGGACTAAATAGGATTTCTCTTAATTGACGAGAAATCCTAGAGAAATTAGAGTGTGTAGGGTCAAATCCAGGGACGATCGAGCGGCTTGCTGGGTTGGGGCCCTGATTAACCAGTCGTCTAGATAGGGGTAGACGTGAACACCTTCTTTCCTGAGAAAGGCTGCGACAACTACGAGACATTTGGTAAAGACTCGTGGTGCTGATGCTAGGCCGAATGGAAGCACTCGGTAATGATAGTGCTTTGGGCCTACTAAAAACCTGAGATACTTGCGATGAGCTGGAGATATCGCAATGTGGGTGTACGCGTCCTGGAGGTCCAGAGAGCAGAGCCAGTCTCCACTTTGTAGAAGAGGTAGAAGCGAGCCCAAGGTTACCATCTTGAACTTTTCCCGCTGGAGGTACTTGTTGAGGGCACGTAGGTCCAGAATTGGACGAAGCCCCCCGGAATTTTTGGAATCAAAAAGTACTGGGAATAGAACCCTAGGCCTTGTTGTGAAAGAGGGACGGGTTCTATTGCTCTTAACTGGAGAAGAAGGGAAACCTCCTGCTCCAAAGGGACAGAGTGGTCGGTTACTCTCCACGCTTGTAGAGGTGGTGATTCCGGTGGAAGAGTAAGAAAGTTCAGGTGGTAATCCTGACCAATGATTGCTAGCACCCATTGGTCGGTTGTGATTGATTGACAGGCCTCCAAACCAAAAGGAAGAGCTGGACAGAGATCTGGTCGAAGACATCCATAAGATAGGTAAGAAGGGAGAAGTGCAGATCGTGGGTGACTTTAATATGCCAGATGTAGACTGGAAAATCCCATCTGCAGAAACTAAAAATAGTAGAGCGATAGTGGATGCCATGCAAGTATCTTTGTTCAAACAAATGGTGTTGGAACCCACGAGAGAAGGAGCTATACTCGACTTAGTGCTCACTAATGCAGATAATGTCTCAGATGTCCAGGTGAGCGCTCACCTCAGCAGCAGTGATCAAACGGTATGGTTTAATATCACTAAAAGAATAGGGAAAAGAACCACAAAGACTAGAGTTTTACAGTTCAAAAACACAGACTTTGAGGAAATGGGGAACTACCTGGAGGAAGAACTTAAAGGATGGGAGAACAAGAGAGATGTGGATCAGCAGTGGACCAATCTAAAAGGAGAAATCACCAAGGCAACTGCTCTATATGTTAGAAATGTAAAGAAAAGCAAAAGAAAACTGAAACCTATCTGGTTCTCAAAGGAGGTGGCTGACAAAATTAAAGCTAAAAGAACAGCATTCAAGAAATATAAAGGATCCCAAAGGGAGGAGCACAAAGAAGAATATTTGTATCAACTGAGGGAGACAAAGAAATTAATCAAGTTGGCAAAGAGTGAAGCAGAAGAGAGGATTGCCAAGGAGATAAAAAATGGTGACAAAACATTTTTCAGATACATCAGCGAAAAGAGAAGAGAAGACATCAGCCTTTCCCCCCCCATCGAATACAGTTCATTTGGATTTCCACTCCCCATATGCATGACTTTGCACTTCTTGGCATTGAATCTCAGCTGCCATATCTTCGACCACTCTTCCAGTTTCCTTAGATCCCGTCTCATTCTCTCCACTCCTTCCGGCGTGTCCACTCTGTTGCAGATCTTAGTGTCATCCGCAAAAAGACAAACCTTACCTTCTATCCCGACCACAATGTCACTCACAAAGATATTGAACAGGACCGGTCCCAACACCGATCCTTGCGGTACACCGCTTAAAACCACTTTCTCTTCAGAGAGAGTTCCATTTACCATCAGACATTGTCTTCTGTCCAACAACCAGTTTGCAATCCAGGCCACCACCTCGGCACTCACTCCTAAGCTTCTCATTTTATTCACCAGTCTCCTGTGCGGGACTGTATCAAAAGCTTTGCTGAAATCCAAGTAGATGACATCGAGTGCTCTTCCTTGATCCAATTCCTTGGTTACCCAGTCAAAAAAGTCAATCAGATTTGTCTGACAGGATCTTCCCTTGGTGAATCCATGCTGCCTCTGGTCCATCAATTCTCCCAACTGTAGATATTTCACTATTCTCTCTTTCAACAGTGACTCCATTACTTTTCCCACCACCGAAGTGAGGCTAACTGGTCTGTAGTTACCAGCCTCTTCTCTGTTCCCACTCTTGTGAAGCGGGACCACCACCGCTCTTCTCCAATCACTCGGCACCACTCCCGTTTCTAGGGATCTATTGAACAGGTCACACAGCGGACCTGCCAGCACATCTCTGAGCTCCCTCAGTATCCTGGGATGAACCTCATCAGGCCCCATGGCTTTGTCCACTTTCAGTTTCTCCAGCTCTTCCCATACATTTTCTACTGTAAATGGAGTTACATCTACTCCACTCCCCTCCAGTTTCTTGTTAACTAGGGACGGTCCTTCTCCAGGGTCCTCCTTAGTGAACACAGAAGTATTCGTTTAATATTTCTGCCATTTCTTCGTCTCTCTCCACACATTGATCCTTTCCACCTTTCAATTTCACTATACCACTTTGAACTTTTCTCTTTTCACTGATGTATCTGAAAAATGTTTTGTCACCTCTCTTTATCTCCTTGGCAATCCTCTCTTCTGCTTGACTTTTTGCCGTCTTGATTCATTTCTTCGTCTCCCTCAGTTCTACCAGATATTCTTCTTTGTGCTCCTCCCTTTGGAATCTTTTATATTTCTTGAGTGCTGTTCTTTTAGCCTTTATTTTGTCAGCCACCTCCTTTGAGAACCAGATAGGTTTCATTTTTCTTTTGCTTTTCTTTACTTTTCTAACTTATAGATTAGTTGCCTTGGTAATTACTCCTTTTAGATTGGTCCACTGTTGATCCACATCTGTCTCGTTCTCCCAGCCTTTTAGTTCTTCCTCCAGGTACTTCCCCATTTCATCAAAGTCCGTGTTTTTGAACTGCAAAACTTGGGTCTTTGTGCTTCTTTTCTGTATCCTTTTTGTGATATTAAACCATACCGTTTGATGATCACTGGTGCTGAGGTGGGCGCCCACCTGGACATCAGAGACATTATCTCCATTAGTGAGTAGTAAGTCGAGTATAGCGCCTTCTCTCGTGGGTTCCATAACCATTTGTTTGAGCAAAGCTACTTGCAGGGTATCCACTATTTCTCTACTATTATTAGATTCTGCAGATGGGATTCTCCAGTCTACATCTGGCATATTAAAGTCTCCATCTTTTGGATGTCTTCAACCAGATCTCTGTCCAGCTCTTCTTTTTGGTTTGGAGGCCTGTAAACCACTCCAATAAAAATGGATGTCCCATCTTTTTTTAGGTCGGCTCATAGTGCTTCTTCATTGCCCCATCTTCCTTGCAGCTCAGATGCTTGGATATTGTTTCTGACATAAAGAGCCACTCCTCCCCCTTTCCTATCCTCTCTGGCTTTCCTTAACAAGTTATAGCCTGGTATTGCCGTATCCCAGTCATGAGATTCCGTAAACCACGTTTCCGTGACAGCAACAACGTCTAAGTCCGCCTCCACCATTAGGGCTTGCAGATCTGGGATTTTATTGCCCAAACTACGAGCATTTGTGCTCATAGCTTTCCAGCTTTCTTCGTTCAGGTTATTGCTTTTTCTGGACTCCTTTTGTGACCTCTTTAGTTGAGTTTTGTTTGTTGTGATCCGGAAGTGGATCCTTAGGCCGACCGACGTTGGGAGGCGGTCGGGAGGCAGACACGCACAGCCGAAGACGGATCTTCACCTGGAAACCCGTGACGCCCCCAGAGGAGCTGTTGATGCCCGGGTCGCTAGGGCTTAGGTGGCTTCGCCCTGGAAGTCCAAGGTCCCCCCAGGAGGAGCCCGTAGGGACCCGGACCGCTGGGACTTAGGAGAGAGACTGGCGTGGAAGAAATCCCGGACCTGAGCTGGAACAGGACTAGTGGAAGAAGTAAGGGTGGAGACGAACCGTGGTCAAGGCAGGCAGCAGAAGTCAGAAGCGTGAAGACAAACCGTGGTCAAGGCTGGCAGCAGGGGTCAGAAGCGTGAAGACAAACCGTGGTCAAAGCAACAAAGCAGGAATACGGAGACAGGAACGCTGAAACTGGCAAGCAGGAACAGGAGCACCTGGAACAGCAACTAATCCTCTAGGAGTGACCGCGTTGCAAGGCAAAGCAGGAAGGGCTGGTGCCGACTTAAATTCCCCGCCGGTGCTGACGTCAGCCGGGGGGCGGTTCAGCACATCCGGGTGCTGGACCGTCAAAAGCCTGGCCCTTGCATGCGCGTGCGCGTTCCCCCGCGGGGGGAGGAGTCATCCGCGGGGCTCGGCGGCGTTGTCGGCGTCTCCCACGTGGAGAGGCCGCTGCCATGCGGCCAGGCCGGCCCCGGATCCCGCGGCTCGCGGCAGGACAACGGAACCCGCGGTGGAGGTAAGGACCCGGTCGCTAACGCGGCGACCCGGGCTGCAACATTGTTATCCACTTTTCCCTTTGCATTTCTGCAAGGGAAAGGATTAGTGCCTCTGATGGCAGAGTCATCCTTCACAGTGAGCTTTTTTCCTTTGGTTTTTGATCTGGAATTCCTGTATGCATTGGGTTTCTTTTCTCTTTTCAGAAAACATTTCAATCTTTTTCTTGAGAACTTCTTCAGTATTTAATACAGAGAAGGCATTTTGTTCTTGTTGCACTTGATACAGTGTGTGTCTCCGGATCACAGGTTTAATTCTACCGGTGCCCACTGTAATACTGTTTTTTAAGTTCCTCAATGCCCTGTGTGAGTGGGTGGGTTGAGTTATGGGCTGCACATCTGTCAATAATGGGTGTCTGTGGGTCACAGGTCTTATCCTACCTGAGCCCACAGTAAATCTCTTTTTCCTTGACTTTTGGTTATTCAGTGGTAATGGGAAATTAATTCCTGAATAATGTACAGTGGCTGAGACTTTCTTTATTGAAGCTAATTCAGCTTTAACTTCAGCCAGCTCCTTTTCCAAGGTAGTGAGTTCTGAACAAATGGGGCAAGCCTTAAGTTTCCATATGATTACCCTCAATATAAAGGCTCCACAACAGTTGCATTGGATAGTCCTCATTTTGGTAATTTGTCTGATGGATAGCAATTAGGGAAATACTAATTTACCTTGTTGCCATTTATGAATTTAGGCAGGTTATATTAGAAACACAAACCTAGGGGTGGGTGGGTGTCAAACTGTTAAACTTTGGTCAAAGATGTTAACTGGACACTATCTGCTATTGATTTTTAACAGACACTCCTGCAGATTTGGCTAACTAATTTAAGCTTTCTCCTTATCTCTCCTCAAGAGTTTGTGCTTCTGGCTGTCTCCTTCAAGTTCAAATCAGACTGGGGACTTGAATGCCCCCTGCAATACACTGAGTCTGCTGCCAAAAGCAGTTTAGCTAGAAAGCAGTCCCACCCCCACAAACACTGGCTGAGGAGGAAGGGTCTGCTCTGAACTAATGGCTGGGATTGGGGGATTTCAACCTACATGTGGATCAACTCCACTCTCCCCCAACTGTGAAGCCATACTGACTTCCTTTAAGGCCATGGGATTTAAGCAAATCGTTAACAGCCCTACCCACAAAGCTGGCCATACCATTGATTTTATCTTCACAAACTCATGCATCACCTACACGACTCCCCCTACCTGTACCCCAGTCCCCTGGTCGGACTATTCGTTGATCATCACCAACTTTATGGTCGAAGAAAAACCGACCCCACCGCTTCCAAAAATCACCATCCACTTTAGGAAACCCTGCTCCATGGACAATACACAACTCTCCAAATTTCTAGAAAACCACAAGATACTCTACCCCGACCAATTCGGATTCCGCAAATCACTAAACACAGAATCCCTTCTAATTTCCCTCACGGACCACCTCCTCATGGAAATAGATAAGGGACAACCTTACCTACTGGCACTACTTGATATCTCCTCAGCGTTCGACACCGTAAACCACTCCATACTCCTCAATCGCCTTGCGGACATAGATATCACTGGTACAGCCTTCAGATGGTTCAAGTCCTTCCTCAGCAACAGATACTACAAAGTCAGAATAAACAACAAAGAATCCCCCCCTATCAGCTCCACCCTTGGAGTACCCCAAGGCTCATCCCTCTCCCCCACCCTCTTCAATATCTGTCTCCTACCCCTCTGCCAGCTCCTCTCAAACCTCAATCTTACTCACTTCATTTATGCGGACGACATGCAGATACTTATTCCCATTACAGAATCCATGTCAAAAACCATCAAGTTCTGGGACAGCTGCCTACACTCCATTAACCCCCTACTTACTAACCTCAACCTAGCCCTCAACACTTCCAAGACAGAACTTCTTCTCATCTCCCCCAACCCCAATACTCTTCCCCCCACCAGCCCTACAACGGCCACAGTTGCCCATGTGAGAGACCTAGGCGTTACACTGGACAACCACTTGAACTTAAAGAAATTCGTTAACACGACCAAAGAATGCTTCTATAAACTACAAATACTGAAAAAGCTCAGACCTCTCCTCCACTTCTGTGACTTCTGGACGGTCCTCCAAGCTACCCTGTTCTCAAAAAATTGACTATTGCAACTCCCTCCTCCTGGGCCTCCCTGAAAACACCATAAAACCCCTACAGATGCTCCAGAATGCCGCCGCTAGAATCCTAACAAACTCCAACAGAGGGGACCACATCACACCCATACTTAGGAATCTACATTGGCTCCCCATAAGCTTCAGAATCATTTACAAGTCCCTTACGATTATACACAAAACCATCCACAAGCAGCACTCGCTCTTGCCAAAATTCCCACTCCGACTCCACACCCCAAATAGACCGGTTAGAGAGGCCTATAAACAAACCATCCACCCCCCCCCCCCAACCACCAAATCCACCATGCACACCCACACTAGCAAATGGGCCTTCTCCATAGCTGGACCATCTCAGTGGAACGCCATGCCCCCCCGACCTACGCCAGGAAAGCTGCCCACTGACCTTCAAGAAAAAACTTAAGACCTGGCTGTTCACACAAGCCTTTCCCTAACATCACAAATGTCATCAGATTCCTAACCTCTCTAAAGTTATTTGAGACCCTGCAAATATCAATGGAAACCATACTATGTTATGTTATGTTATTCTGCAGGCAACCTAGTGAATTTCTAATGTATCGTTTTGAATTTCCAACCTTGTTATAACCACCACATCCTATGTTCTTCACTTTCAACTGATTAGGTTTTGATTAATCCACCTCTGTTTGATGTAAACCAATGTGATATGACTTGTGTCATGAACGTCGGTATAGAAAATAATTTAAATAAATAAATAAGTTCCTGGAGGAAAAATCCATTAACCATTATTAAGGTAGAGTTACAGAAATCTACTGCTTATTCTTGGGATAAGCAGCTTGGATCTATCTACCCCTTGGGATCTTGCCAGGTACTTGTGACCTGGCTTGGCCACTGTTGGAAACAGGATATTGTGCTTGATGGACCCTTGGTCTGACCCAGTATGGTAAGCCTTATGCTCTTATGTTCTAGGAAGTGGCTTTCTGTAATTGTGGCTGCAAAATAACATATCTTTCAGCTGCATGGTCTTCCTCTCCATATTCTCTCGGCTCGGGAAGTACAGTTTTTAGCCTGCTTCTGGAAAAGACTGTGCAAGATGTTTGGGATTAACTTGGACTTTACTTCAGTTTACCACCCTCAGCGTTACAGACAAACCGAGCACACGAATCAGAACCTCAAGGCTTTCCTAAGCATATGTAAATCAACGCCAGGACAGCTAGGCATCCTTACTCTTGTGGGTGGAGTTTTGCCACAATAATCACGTGAGCAGCTCAACTGGGTCCTCACTTTTTTTTGTAGTATTTGACTGCCATCCTCGTATAGCCCAGCCTGTCCCGGTCTCCAACACTTGTCCTGCAGCCAGCTTAATGGGGCACGAACTCCAGGATCTCTGATAGAAAATCCACTGATCAAATTGAAAGACTCAGTTTTGGCACAAGGATACACTACAGGCTGGTAAGGATTGGTGTGATGCTGGCGAGTACCTAGATGGGACAAAGGCACTTTTTTCTTTTTTTTTTTTTTTTGGGGGGGGGGGGGGTGGGATTGTAGGGGAGGGAGGAGTGACAGATGTGCTATGTGTAGCTGTAGATGGAGGTTTGGATGATTTTAGGTCTCCCTCAATCTACCATTTGTCCTTTACAACTGTTACAAAACTCAGCAGCTCAGCTTCTTCTCAATACTAAAATTTACGACCATATTACTTCTGTTCTCCATAAACTACATGAGTTCCCAATCAAATGGTGTGTCCAATACAAAACTTTAACCATCTTACACACCCTTATTTACAGCAATAACACATCCTGGCTCTCTGCCTCTTTACACATTTACACCCATGTAAGAATCTTTGTTCTAAAAATAAACTTCTCTTACAAGTTCCATCTCCAAAAACAACAAGACTAGTCTCCACCAGGGAACGTGCCTTTTCCAGAGCAGGACCCATTCTTTGGAACACAATACCACCTGACATTCGATTAATTGCAGACAAAAACATTCAAGAAAGCCCTCAAACACTATTTATTTCTCCAAGCCTTCCCTGATTTATGTTTGTCCTAACAATTGTATGCCTCTTTATAATTTTAATCCTAACTCTATTTAATTTCACAATGTTATGTTAAAGTTACTTTATGCTATTTTTATGTCATGTTATTTTATTTTATTCTACTAGGTAATTTTAGTTCTAAGTTTATCATATATGTACCTTGTAACCCGTCCCAAACTTTGGAGAGGCGGGATATAAATATTTTTAAATAAATAAATAAATATGAAGGTGTGAATGCATTTTGGGTGAAGGGTGTCCAAGAAATATATATATATATAAAATCAGCATGGTCACATGAGAAGCTGCAGAGTTGTAAAGGAATTTATAATCCTATACGTCTCAACTCCACAACCATGGAATAATAATTTTTAATGTTTATATTTGAGCATGGCTTTTCCTTGTTTGTCCAATAATTGGAGTGCATATTATATTTTGATATTCTGCTTTTGGCATTGAAATGTTTTGCTGAACAAAAATGATTTAAAAAAAAAACAAAAAAAAAACAAGTACCTGGCAATTACCCAAACATTAAATAGATCCCAGTCTACTATTCCTTATTGTTAGTAGCAGTTTATGGACTTCTCTAGGAACTTATCCAAACCTTTTTTAAATCCACTTACACTAAGTGCTGTAACCACATCCTCTGGCAATGAATTCCAGAGCTTAATTATGAACTAAGTGAAAAAAGATTTCTCCGAGTTGTTTTAAATGAGCTACTTGCTAACTTCAAGGAGTGCCCCTAGTCCTTTTATTGTCTGACAGAGTAAATAACCGATTTACATTAATCTGTTCAAGCCCTTTCATGATTTTGTAGACCTCTATCATATCTCTCTCTCCCCCCCCTCCCCCCTCCAAACTGTCTCTTCTCCAAGCTGAATAGCCCTAACCTCTTTAGCCTTTCCTCATACAGGAGCCGTTCCATGTCCTTTATCATTTTGGTCACTCTTTGTACTTTCTCCAGTGCAATTATATCTTTTTTGAGATGCAGCGACCAGAATTGCACACAGTATTCAAGATGCGCTCTCACCATGGAGCGATACAGAGGCACTATGATGCTTAGTTCTCTTTCCTGGATGGTAACTCCTAATATGGAACCTAACATCGTATAACTACAACAAGGGTTATTTTTCCCTAGATGCATCATCTTGCACTTGTCCACATTAAATTTCGTCTGCCGTTTGGATGCCCAATCTTCCAGCCTCACAAGGTCCTTGGCGTAGGTCAGTATACCTACCTACACCAAGAACAATGTTTGAGGAAATTCAAACAAAAACTAAAAACTTGGCTCTTCATACAGGCATTCTCTTAACTCACGCTCACCCACACCTTGCACTTCCCTGCCACCCTCCCTCATTTATCTGCACAGTTCCAGCTTCTTCCCTTCCTCCCCCCACTCCTGCAAAGCCCCCCGAAAGGCCCCTACTTTCTTCTTCCTCCTGAACCAACGCTTACATCCGAGCAACACACCCGCGCCCTGCTACTATGTAAATACTTTGTCTATTTATCATGTTACTCATTTACCTTAACTAGTCAAGTTCGTTTGCAGTTTCTCCCTTATCTTAGACAACTCCCTCGTTATACTCTTGTTTTACAACCTTATTCATTGTAAAGCCTAATCGCTGCTGTTCTGTTCTATGTAAACCGATATGATGTTCCCAACGAATGTCGGTCTACAAAAAACTTTAAATAAATAAATAAATATAGTTTATCAAAATCTGCTTGATATTTAACTACTCTGCATAATTTTTTTTTTAGGGTTCAAACTGTTTATTTTGTATTAGACAAGCAAATATAGAGAAGGAGCAAAGCTGCACTCCAAATTAATATACACAATCCCAAAGGAGTGCAAAAATACTATAGGTCCAAGAGTTGTATCATCAAAATATTTATTTTAAACGTTCAAACGGAACCACTCCTTATTTTTAATCCATACATCAATTAATGACTGCTTCAGGGTCCCCCGACACGGACCCCGTGTTTCGCCCGAAGGCTGCGTCGGGAGGGACAGTCGATAAATTTTTAAACAATAGCTAAAAGAGAACAAAACATCAGTATTTCTGCATTCATTCATTTTGTATTAGTTCACAACAGCGCAGGTTGTCCTTCCCTGATTGGTCAGCCGATATGTGCTTTTGATTGGTGGCTTAAAACCGCGCCAAAAAAGTGCTCTTTAAAAACGCTGTGTTTTGTCTAACCGCCCGCCCTCCTTACCGCTTTAGCTGTGAGAACTCCTCAGCTGTTTTTAAGGTATGTGTCCCGGCGTCAACAAATACATGCTGTACCCTTAAATTGGTCCTTTTTCTAATACTGATGTTTTGTTCTCTTTTAGCTATTGTTTAAAAATTTATCGACTGTCCCTCCCGACGCAGCCTTCGGGCGAAACACGGGGTCCGTGTCGGGGGACCCTGAACAGTCATTAATTGATGTATGGATTAAAAATAAGGAGTGGTTCCGTTTGAATGTTTAAAATAAATATTTTGATGATACAACTCTTGGACCTATAGTATTTTTGCACTCCTTTGGGATTGTGTATTAGACAAGCAAGCAATCTTGAATTATACAAATTGTATGGAATAATCATTTAGGATTCCCCCCCCTCCCCTGTCACCCTCCCCCCTAAGAGGACATATATAAAAAAGAACATATCTCCCCCATCCTGAGCAACCTCCACTGGCTACCCATCAAACAGAGAATCCTTTTTAAAACCCTTACCATTATTCATAAATCAATAAACAACATCGCCCCTATATCACTCCAAACGCAACTTCGTCCACACCTATCCTCCAGACCCATCAGAAGCGCTTACAGAGGCACATTGTTCGCCCCACCAGCAACATCTTTACTAAGAAAAAGAGCACTCTCAACCGCAGGACCACACCATTGGAATGCTCTCCCCCCAGACCTACGCCTCGAACCCAGTCTACCAGAGTTCAAAAAAAAGTTAAAAACCTGGCTCTTCAGGCAAGCGTTCCAATTTACAGAATCCAACTAAGCGCCTTATCCTGATTGAACTTGAATATATTGTTTTTACAGTTAATAATATGCAATATTTAACCTTTTAATTATTCTAATTTAATTTACGAAAACGTTCAATGTTTAATGGTTAATTGTTATTGTTCAATGTTCGATGTAAACAACCCCGGTCTGACCTCCCAGACCAGGGCAATCTTTTCGTTTCTTGTAAACCGGACTGATTTGTATTGTATACAGGAATTCCGGTATATAAAAATCAAAAATAAATAAATAAATAAATAAATATATATATGCATATATAAATAAATAAATAGAAGGAAGAAGAATAAGAGGTTGCCTCCATGGAGAATATTTCCAATCTTACTAGTCCAGGTACAAGTTCTTAGTTCCAAGTTAGCATGAAACTTCTTGAAATTTGATCTGCCAGTCATTCGACAGATGCTGAAGAAATGGGTCCCATATTTTAGCAAAAGCCCCTTTCTTGCGGGTTTCAGACAAAAGCCATGTACGATAATCCAATTATAAAAGAATGAACATCTCATATAGCCAAAAGTCTAGCGTTGGAGAATCTTGTTGGATCCATTTTACTAAAATACATTTTCTTGCCAATCCCAGCGCCTTATTAACAAATAGTTACGTTCTCTCCAATCGGAATCACCCGATTCCACACCAAGGACTGCCATCCCTGCCAAAAGGGGGGGGGGGGGGGGGGGAAGCCGCCCAGAGTCGTGTCCATATATTTCCACATTGTAGACCAAAATTCATGTATTGGAGGACATGACCATAATCCATGTGCTAAAGAAGCTGCCTAGTCTTGGCATTTAGGGCATTACGGGTTGGAAACAATTCTCATTTCATATGCACGTAAAGGTGATATTGTGACTCTTTGAAGTATGCGCAAATATTGCTCACGTCCAGTATTTGCAGGCATAGCTTTATAAAATACTTGAATTGCCTCTAATAGATCTTCCTCTGTTATCTTAGTATCCAGATCCCGACTCCAAAGTTCAGACAGGGTCAGCATTCCTCTATAGGTCACCGCTTCTTGCAGTAGCATGTATAGAGACACTAGGGATTGTTTCCGTGATTTGAATAAGACCAGCAACCTTTGAAATGGCCCAGAACATTCAGTAGCACCACTTGATCCAAGGTGTTTAGCCACATAGCTCGCAATTTGATGGTAGCATAAGAAATCGTAGGTCTCCATCCAAACAGTTCTTGGCAGTGGGAAAAAGTGTACATCTTGAGAGTGTGCGGGTCTATAAGGTTTGCGAGGGTGGCTACTCTCTGCTGCTTCAGTTTTTGGTAGAATTGCCTTTCTTGACCTGGAAAAAATTTAGGGTTACCACACAATGGCAATAATAGCGAGGACTGTCCTGATAGCTCCAATCTTTTACGCAAGGTACGCCATCCGTAGTGGTCATATGTTATCAGAATATTATCTTGCATTTGTGCGGTAAGGTCCCGAGGTGCTGCACGTAATATAAATCTTAACTCAGTTGGCTGGTTCAGACTGCAATCTAGCTTGTAATCTGAAAAACATGAACTCCCACATAGCCAATCCCACGCGCGCAAGGACCTCCTTTGAACACGTCATGGCGGGAACCTCGGGGGCGTCCCCTCCCAATGACATCAACCCGCTAGTGTATTTAATCTGACCAGCCCTTGCCTTCTACAAGTTAGCAAGGAGTTCAGTCTTGCTGAATCCTCTACATTCAAGACTTCCTGTTCCTGACTTGGTCTTGACATCTGGATGTTCTGAGTACCCGCTCCTCGGGGGCTCCCCTGCATTCCCAGCTATCCACTCCTTAGAGGGCCTACCTGCCTGACTTCTACTAGACCTGCTTCTCAGGTCTCTCTCTCTCTCTCTCCAGGAACCATCTACTGTGAGTACCTCTACTGACTTCTACTATATGAACTGTATTGTGGATTCCACATGGTGTACCCAGACCCTTGGGCCACTACTGCCTTTCTTCAGTAGAAGCCATTCAGCTTTCCTGCACTACAAAATATCTACACACCAGCTACAGGAGCCACTTCCGGGTTCCAGCATATCTACCAGTTCTACAATATCTACTTTACAGACATCCTTGGCATACCCCGCCCATGGGCCACTACCAGATCTGTATTCCTGAGGTGCCTACACTTGTCAGAGGGGATCCCCAGCATACCCCACTCCGCGGGCCACTACCAGATCTTCTCAGCTGTGGCCTCACTCTGTGTAATTCCCATTGCTCAGGACTGTACTACTACATCTCCAATTCTGTGGACATTACTTTTTCCTTCCTTAATAATAAAGACTCTACTTTTAGCTGTGTCCCACGCCACTGAGACTGCACCTACTGACAGTGAGGCTCATAGGGCTCCTCACTGTGGGCGGAGACACCTCATCTCAGTCCAGGGTTCACATTCTAACAAACATAACACTAACAATAAGTTTCTTTGAATAGACACACCTGTCTTTTAGTTTATCAGTATACTGACCTACAAAAGTATCTGGGACCCAATTTGGAGCTATGCCAATGAGCTAAGGATATACATTGATTGCGCCCTGGTCTTTTGTAAAAGGATACTACAGAAGCTCTGTTAACTGTATAATGATTTCGCTGACCCTAAAGTCACTGTTGTGAACAATGTTTGGTTAATCAGTACCCCCAAGTAATGAAATTACCGGGGTCAATAATCAAAAGCCATTTAGATGGATAACTTAAATGGCAAGTTGTAGGATATTCCGCCTATTATCCGGCTAAATTATAGCTAGATAAGTCATTATCTGGCTAAATAATGCTGGATACAAAAGGGGCATTCAGGGCGTGACAAAGTTATCCGCTAACTTAGTCAGCCAGCTAACTTAGCCAAATAAAGTTAGACCTGCTTCCAAAAAGGTATAAAGTTATGTGACTTTGTGTGGCTGGATAACTTAACACTTAACCGGATATATTCAAAAGAATATATCTGGCTAAGTAGCATTTCGAAACCCCACCACCCCACAAATTAGAGGTTGGCAGGCCCAAATCTGTCTATCTCGTTCTCACCTAAGCTCCAAAGGCCCTGCATGGCTGAACTTGCTGCCTTCTCCCTAGAGAGCTCCATTTTTAGCTTTCAAAAAATTTACTAGGGATGCAAGACTAATGCCATTCGTTCTCCCTTCCCCACCCCCTGTTCCCGCTTTTCATATTTTAAATGTTAAGATCTTGTGTCCAGACTCACCCTTTCCCCCCACCATCTACCTCAACCCTTTCCCTACTACCTCACTGGTACCTTAAGTTGACATATTTCCTCACCCGGATCGGGCTAGCGTCCTACATCCGTGATTCTTCAGATTTCATTTAGAAACTCCAATCTATCTCAGATATTTATTTATTTAACTCTTTTCTATACCGACTTTCATGATTCCGATCATATCATATCAGTTTACAAGGAACGGGGGGTAATAACATTAACCTTAACATTGAAGAAAGAAGTAAAGTTACAATAAAACAAGGTCTGGCGAACTTGGGAGCTGAGGTAGTTAGAAGCTAAGGTAAGATGAAGTAAACTTAATAAGCGGCATAATGGAGATGCCTAGAGACATAAAATAGAGAGTTCTGTCTAAGTGGCACTTATAGATGGACCGAGCCGATTAAGGGAAGGCCTGTTGAAACAACCAGATATAGAGGACACATGGCTCCTGGTCACAGCAGACATCACGTGCCTGTGTACTAACATTCTACAAGAGTTGGCCTTGCAACTGGTTCATGATACACTTACTAAGAGTGCTTTTCCTGAGGGTCTCACCTCTTTTGTTACAGAATTAGTCTCCATAGCACTCAAGAATAATTTTTTTTTTTAAATTCAATGACCAGTATTGCCAACAAATCAAGGGTACCGCCATGGGAGCCACTATGGCTCCATCACTGGCTTCCCTCTATGTGGCACAGTTTGAAGAAACATATATACCCTTCAGAATAGTGGATCAATATCCATTTAAGGGTTTGCTTCATAGACAACGTTTTTTTTTTTCATTTGGACCAGGTCTTCTGAATCATTAATGTCATTCACATCATGGATCAATACAGTCTCTCTCTTTTCTTGATCTACGGGCATCTAAACATCAACAGTGGATTACTACTACCATTTACACTAAACCAATGGATCGCAACAATTTATTACATTTTCAGAGTTTCCACCTGTACACAGTCTGTGAATCAACATTGTTGGTCAGTTTCTTAGACTGTTCTGGTTATATGAATCCAACTCAGAGTATAAAGTTCAGGCGCATGAGATGTGCACTAGATTCCTAGCAAGAGGTTATCAGTTAAGGCTGTCAAACGAGTATACAAACAAGGTTTGTATGCCAATCGGGACCTTCTACTACAGACCTACCATTATCCTACTTTGGACCAACTGGTCTGTGTAATTCCCTTTTCTTCCAGGCCGCATCAAATGCACAATATTATACTAGAACATTGGCATATATTAGCTTTGCACAAGTGCTTGCAGAAGAGACCTATTTTTGCTCGAACGAGAGGTTGACATTTGCGTGACCAACTGGTTTCTCCTTACCCTCACAGTGGTCCTACCATGCTGTCTTTTGGACAATTCCCTTGTAATTATTGTTCTGTCTGCATTTATGCACATACAATTCAAATTTTCCATCACCTTGTGTTACTGATTGTGCATGAACTTAGAGGCTACTTTGATTATGGCACATCTCAGGTGATTTATGCCGTCATTTGTCCATGTTCTAAGTTGTACTTTTCCTCCAAAACATTTTTCAAAGTCCATTACGGTTCACATACCTCAGAGGGCACAATTTGCGGGATATGTTAACGCATTCAGATTTTTGTGCAACAAATATGTGCCGTTCAGCTAGGGGTCAACACAAGCCTTGTGGACATTGTTCAATCAAAGAAAACTTATACACTGCAGGGGTTTTCAGACTGTAACTCAGAGGGGGTTGTTTATATTATCCGATGCCCGTATCCAAAGTTCTATGTGGGCAAGACGTCAAGAATGATAAAAACTAGGATTATAGAGCATCAATCCAATATTAGTAATCTTCATGACAATGCTCTACTGGTTGAGCACTGGATTCAATTCTCTCATACATTTCTTACTTACTTTTCTTTGTTCTTGAGGTTGCCCCTCGCCCTACCGTGGGAAGGGGTGGGGGAGGGATTATTCAGAGTATCTAATTCACAAAGAACAAAGGTGGATATACATTTTAGATACTGTTACACCCAATGGCTTGAACAAAGAGTTAGAATGGAGTCTCTTTACTTAATTCTGATTGGTTCAAGTTTGTCTGTATTCTGATTGGTTCTCTGTATCTGTAACGCTGATTGGCTTAGCTTTTTGCGCCTTTTTCTGAATAATGTTTAAACCCCCAGTACACTTTATCTGTATGAGCTCCCTGTTAAGTGTCATCAGTAAATATTATGGTATGTATTTTTAGATGTTTAAGTCTGTCTTTAGTTTTGCTAATTACTGTATGTCAGATGGTAGCCCAATCTTTTACATAGTCCATTTTTGATATATTTTATTTTTCAGGTTATTGCTAAAATTAATGTCCCTCCTGACGCAACCTCGGCAAAACAGTACTATTAACAGTGAAAGTACTATTATTGAAATAGTGGAGTTGCAACTTTTGGATTAATAATACAATTTCCGTTTGAAGACCATATGGACTATGAAATATTTTCCTCACTTGTCTTGCATGAACTAAGTTGTACATTGGCCATATCAAGTTGCCCATATGTACTCTTATTATACAGCACTAGAGTTGCATGCACACCTGCAAAGTTCATGCCCCCCTGGTTAAGCATTGGGTAGAGAGTGGACATTCATTTGATCAACTCAAATTTTTCATTATTCAGCATCTCCGTTGCTCCTGGGGTGGACATATTTCTCTCCTGCTGCAACGCTGTGAGCAGAAGTACATTTATCATTGGCAAATGTTGGCCCCCGCAGAACTAAACTCTATGACTGAGTGGGAAATCTTTGTGTGCATAGGGGTTAGTCATACTGCCTTGCTATGATTGCTTTCAATATGTATGGGGAGTCAGTATGGTGGTGATTCATTCATATTGTTCATTTCACACATTTTTTTATTACATTTTTCTTTCATGTTTCTCCTTTACCCATTTCGCTCTGTTTCCTGGGTGGATGGAGACAGTAAAATCTGGGGCACAAATTTGATTGGCTAGTTTCTTCTTTGGCCACAACCCTTTCAAGCTTATTCAATTCATTCAGTATACATGCTGTGCGTGCCTTGATTCTGGTTCCTGCTGGCTTGTGTGAAATGTGGGAGGAAGGCACAGCTTTAGGTAAGACATTTCTTTCTCATTCCGAACAAGGAGATTTCATATTGTTAGGTAGTGTGGATCCAATGATAGTGTAACTGTCTTATCTCGATCTGGCAACTGAGCAGAGGCAGCTGAGACACCCGGATGGGAGCGCAAGCGGATCCAAGTCCAGGTAGGGCTCAAGGCAGGCGGTAGACCAAGCAGAATCCAAGTTCAAACCAGGTCAGAGGAAGGGGGCAGGCAAGGCTGAGTCCAAATCCAAAGCAGGGTTAGAGGCAGGGGGCAGGCAAGGCTGAGTCCAAATCCAAAGAAAGGTCTTGAGGAACGAAGCAGCACCAGCACAAGCAAGCCTAAAGCAGAGGCAAGACTTGTGCTGGAACGCTGGATTTAAATACCTTCATTTTCCCACACTAGTGTGGGGGGGCTCCCAGGAGGCACTTTAACGTGCTTTAAGAGGAGAGGCTAAGATGTTACGTGCGTGTGCCGCACAGCGCCACCATGACGCCATTGATGAGGGCCCGTGCACCTCGGGGAGCCATTGGCAGAGAGCAGGTACGGGCCCCTGTTGTAACAGTACCTCCCCCGCAAGGTCCTCTCCTTTGCCCCCTAGGCCTGGGTTTGAGAGGAAAGCATAAATGAAATTCACAAATTAACTGGAGGGCTTGAATGTTACTGGCTGGTTCCCACGAATTCTCTTCTCGGCCATAGTTTTTCCTGGAAATTAAATATTGTAGCGACCATCCTCTATGCCTGATGCCCAAGATTTCTTCTCTCTCAAATTGTGTATCCTCCTCCACTATCATGGGTGACACTTGTTTAGGTTTTCTAGAAGGCCAAGACAGAATTGCAGGTTTAAGGAGGGATCTATGAAAAACATTGTGAATGCGAAGTGCTGGAGGTAACCAAAGCTTATACATAACCTCCCCAATCCACCTTTCAATTGGGAATGGCCCTACAAAGCAGGGGGCGAATTTTAAAGAAGGCATGCGTAGTCTGAGATTACGAGTGCTTAACCAAACTAGGTCTCCTGGGTGAAGCCGAGGAGCTGGCCTTTGTTTTTTATCCACCTGTTTCTTAAACCTGGTTGCAACTTGCTGTAAAAGAACATGAGTGTTCTCCCATAACTCCTTCAAGTTTTGAATGGCCAGGTTTACGGCAGGAAAGGAAGAGGATGTGACAATGGGTAGTGGTATCTGAGGATGACACCCAAATACCAAGTAAAAGGGCAACGTTCCTGTGGCCTGAGTAACATGATTGTTGTGACATATTTCTGCCCAAGGGAGTAACGAAGACCAGTTGTCTTGACGTTGGTTCACATAGCATCGTAGAAAGGTTTTAAGTGACTGATTAGTCTGTTCTGCCAACCCATTTGTCCATGGGTCATAGGCTGAGGAGAAATCGAGTTGTATACCAAATTTTTACAAAGATCCTTCCAATAACGTGCAGTGAATTGAACTCCTGTATCTGATATGATATGTTGAGGGAGTCCATGAATTCAGAAGATGTGTTAAACAAATAATCAAGCTAATTCTGGTGCTGCAGGCAAGCCAGGGGGAGGAATAAAATGAGCCATCTTCGAAAATCAATCAATCACTACCCAGATTGTATTCTTTCCTTCTGATGGAGGCAAATCTGTAATAAAATCAGTGGCAATATAAGTCCAAGGTTTGTCAGGTATTGGTAAAGGTTGTAATAGCCCCAAGGTCGAGTCCGGGAGCTTTTGTGAGCCGCACAAATAGAGCAGGATTCTATGAATTTCTTAGTATCCTCCTTCCATTGAGACGACCAGAAGTGACGAGTAAGGAGTTCTCTAGTCTGTTGAAGTCTAGGGTGCCCTGCAAGATGAGAATCATAAGCCCAACGCAGGACTCTTTCCCTTAGCTGTTTGGGTACAACCGTCTTCCTTACTGGGACTGTAAAAGTGGTGGCGACCATAATCCGGGCTGGGTCAATAATATAGCAAGGTGGTTCAGGACTGTCATTGGGGACAAAGCTTCTTGATAAGGCATCAGCTCGCTGATTCTTCTTGGCTGGGCAGACGTACAGCTTAAAGTTAAAGCGGCTAAAGAATAAGGCCCAATGAGCTTATCATGGATTCAGGCGCTATGCGGGAATTCTTGTGGCTAACTTCATCAGTCCCTCTAAGGCAGGGGTGGGCAAGTCCGGTCCTCGAGGGCTGCAAATCAGTCAGGTTTTCAGGATACCCCTAATGAATATGCATGAAATAGATTTGCATACAACTGAGGCAGTGTGTATGCAGGTCTCTCTCATGCATATTCATTAAGGATATCCTGAAAACCCGACTGGTTTGCGGCCCTTGAGGACCGGAATTGCCCACCCCTGCTCTAAGGACTCAGGCATTTCTTGAGCCGCCAATTCATCTTTGAGCTGGGAGTTCAGGCCTTCAAAGAAAAGAGTCTTCAGGCATCTCGAGTCCCAATTCAATTCTGGAGCCAAAGTCTAAAACTGGTGAAGTCTGGGAAGGGTTTATTACCTTCCTGTAGATGAACCAATGTGGATACTGTGGTTGTGTACCTGGCAGGGTCATCAAATACGGATTTGAACAGTTCCAAAAACCCAGCAAGGTCCCTCAGGATGGGGTCATCACACTCCCACAGCGGAGAAGCCCAAGCTAGCGCTCTTCCGTCCAGATAAGACAGGATATACGTGGTCTTGGCGTAAGCTGTGGGAAAATTATTAGGTTGAAGTGCAAAATGCATACAGCTTTGATTGAGGAATCCCCTGCATCTCCAGGCTTCCCCTGAGAAGAGAATAGGAGCAGAGAGGGGTACAACTGTCCTAACCGTCACTTCTGGCGGTGTTTCTTCTGTATCTGAGGTAGAAGCGTTCATCTGTGAGTGCAGTAGATTAAAGGCCACAGTCAAGCTGTCCAGAGAGTTCTGTTGTTTGACAATTCGCTGGGCCAGGTCTGGAATGGACTGCAACATGGTGAGCTGAGACGAATCCATGGAGTTAGGAATCTGTTATGATATCAAGGTGTTTGGTGGATTCTTAGGGCCAACAGTGATACTGTCTCCCACGGGGAGGAGCCCCGTAGGGAACTGTAGCACCAGACTAGATTCAGATGCACAAACAGAGAATATATCTTTTTTTTTTTTTTTAATTCTTTATTTATTCATTTTTAACATAAACAAAAATCATATTTGCTTATTAGAAATACAGTGTGTACTTAATCCGAACAACAATATATAATTTTCCTCCTTATCTCCATTTTGAAGGAAAAAACAAAAATCTTCAGTCTATCTCCTTCCAGGATAATTGAACTGTACAAAATGGTGAAAGGAAAGAATATAATCAATATAACCAATTTTCTTTGTTAAGACCCACTCCCAGCAGATAATAAAGTTTATCAAGGGGGTAGGAATACATGTAATCTTTTAAGGAGGAAGCTTAAAGTAATATTAATACATTATTGGTGCACGTAACAGCAGCATCATTTTCACTAATTAAGTATGTTCGGTTTCCTCGCTTCTATGAACTCTTTTAACTGATCAACTACGAAAAATACAAAGCGCTCACTCCCTTTCATTAGAAAACATTTACAAGGAAATAGTATCTTCACACTATAGCCCAGACCTCTAGCTTCTTGTCTGAGGTTTAAAAAACCCCGACGTCTAGCTTGGGTAGCTGGAGCTAAGTCAGGAAAAACCTTAACTGCTGCTTCATGAAAAACCACAGGATATTTCCCAAAATATTTTTTCATAACAAAACTTATATCTTTAACAGATATAAAAGATACTAGAAGTGTTCCTCTACTTATTACGTCCAGCGTCGAGTCTTCCAGAAACCCTGTCAAGTTTCCACCAAAGGAAGCATTCGGGGTATTCCCTGGACGAGTTGAAGCAGGAAGGAAAAAACAGGTATTTATAGACGGTAAATTTGCCTCATCAAAATCCAGCTTTTCCAGAAGAAACTTCTTAAGGGTAGTGTAGGGTATTTCCCCCACTACCTTGGGGAAATTAGTAAACCGTAAGTTCAAATGTCTGGATTTATTTTCAATAAATTCCATTCGCCGTGATAATATTTGGCTATCTTTTATTGTGGCAATCTTATATTGTGAGAACTGTTTCCCTTCCTCTTCCAAGGTAGTTACTTTCTCTTTTAACCCATCCACTTGTAATTGTAAAGCAGCAGTTTTCTGAGCGCTCTGTTCATTTGAAGTATCCATTTTCCCATCTAAGGAGTTTATAGCGGAGGCCATCCCGGCCATAAAGTCCCAGAGGGAATCTAAAGTTACCTGTGCAGGCCGCGCTGGAATGGCGATCAGCTCCTTCCTCATGGTGGTCTCCACAGGAGTATTTCCTCCCAGGTCAACTCTGGGATCTATTACTCCTTCCATTCTCTCTCTCCGTACTTCCACCGGACTTGAGGTGTAAATTCCGGTTACTTCACCTTGAGGGATTCCTGAAATAGCTTCTGGGTTTGAGTTGGCTGAGGTACTGACCGTACCTCCATTCCTCATCTCCTCCGTTAGCCCCTGCACAGGCTTTGCCCTCTGTTCCGGGCTTAGAGACACCTCCCCCGCCGACGCGAACGGCCCCTCCTCGCCTTCGCGTGCATCGGGCCCCTCAGTTCTCTGTTGCGACGCTGCTGGACACAAAAAGCCAGTTATCTCCGTCTGGGTAGAAGTGGATGGGATTTGTTCGGGCGGGTAAGTCCGGACTTTTCCCTTCCTTTTGGCAGGCATTTTAGGAAATAAAATTCAAAAACACCGGAGATCTCCCGCTCAGGTCTTGATGCGTGCGGCCATCTTGGTTCCGCCCCCTGTGTCCCCGAGAATATATCTTTATTATGCAGCTTGTATGGTTCACCAGAGGTGGCAGTAGAGAGTGGATTAGATAGAACAGTCTGTGATCCTCGGCGGAGGAGACCCGTCCCACAATGGTGGTATTAGGCCCCAATGCAGATATCCAGGGAGGCAATGGATTGGCACTCCTACCATGTGACAGGGGCTGATCAATGGCACCGGTAGCCCCTGTGACATAGTAGGTCAAAGGCTATCGGCGCCATTTTGATGCGAGGCAGGCCCGACAACCTGTAGGGAGAAATCGCTCGCGGGACCCTGCTGGACCACCAGGGATGTTAGTAAGTCTTGGGGAGGGATTGGGATGGTAGGGGGGGGGTTGTATTATAGTAAATTTTAATGCTTGGGGTGGTTTTTTATTTAAAAAAATAAAATGTGCCCCTCCCCTGTACAAACCTGAAAAACAAATTTTCCCCGAAGTTCGGGGAAAATCCATTTTGGGGTTCGGGGCCCCCGATCCACGACAAATTAGGCAATTTCGAAAAAATTGCCTAATTCGTGATAAACGAATGCACATCTCTAATGTTTGCTTTGTGCAGTTTAACTCACTTCTTTTATTACTTCTACCGCATCTAACATTTTTGGGTTTTTTTTGCACAGGTTTTTTGAGATAATTAGCCTATGACACCTTACTTCAAGTAAACTAGTCTTTCCCATAAATGGCATATTCTGTTCTTTTTCAAAGTTTTCTTGTTTACAGCTCAGTAAGTGTGCCTAGGTTTTGCTTCTAAGTGGCAAAATAGAGGGTGGTCCCGGTATTCCCATTTTAGGCGCAATTTTGTTCCATGTTTTCATTATTTTCTCATTCTCTCACATCTATTATGGTGCATTGGGGATCTCTCTAATTTTGTTCTGCCGTGAGCATTAGCATTCTTGTTCATTTCTTTTTCACATATGAGTGTTTTATTGGTGTTCCTTTGGTTTGGTTCTTCTCCTGCGATTGATTGGGCATCCCTGATTGGGAGCAGCTGTGTGTGATCACAGTTTATGATAGGGATGTGCATTCGTTTTCAACAAATGTGCAATCCGCAACGCATAAGTCCCTGTTCATTTGATTCGTGGGTTCACGAAACGCATGGCGATCCCCCACGAATAAAACATATCATATTAGTTTCATTCTTTTGGTTCGCAGTGATTTCTTAGCGGCCGTTTGAAATAGAAGAAGGCCATGTGGGAGTATCCATAAGAAAAAACAGCCCTTTCCTGTGAGCCATAAGTGACCTCACAGCCCTGTCAGAGTGGGTCAGACAGGTTGGCAAGGAGACAGGAATGCAACCTATCAGAGCTAAGCATTTCTCTAATGCAGCCAGTCGCCGCACTCACTAGGTGCTTGGGCTCTGCTGCCGGAGGTTTGCTTGCTCCCCCGGAGCTCTGCCGGTTTGGCTTGCCTCTGTGACCGGCCAGGGTTCCAGCTTTTTTCCTTCTTCCCCTCGGTGGAGCTCTGAGGTAGTGCTTTTGCACTCCTTGGTCCCACCAGAGACTCCTCTTTCTCCCCCCCCCTCCCCCTTTTTTGTGTTTTTGTTCCTGCTCCCACGTGCAGCAAAGAAAAGTTTGTTTGAACTTCTCTCCTGCACGGCAGCCCAGCCTCCCTGCCCCCGTCACCCCCTCTGGTTCCTCTTCCCAACCTTCCCTGCTTCTGCTGTGGCTCTCTTCGGGCGCCTTGTTGTTTTTTCTTCTCTGCCTGCGAGTTTCCTGCCGTCCCACCCTGCAGTAAGGTAAGAACATCTGGTTTTGTTCTTTTTTTTCCTTGCCTTCTGGGGAAAGGTGGGGGCTGGGCTCCGCCCGGAGAGACTCACAGCAAGGGCAGGGTACGTTTTGTCTGTGTCTGCCCTGCCTTGTTCCCTCGTCTGTGTCTGTTTTTTTCTGTTTTTCTCCCCATTTGGGTTCACTGTGCTTAGCAGAGCCTGGTTTGGGCTTTTTTCTCCAAAGTTAAGCCTTCCTTTCTTACCTTTCAAGCCTGAGTTAGGCTTTTTCCCATTTGGTTTCCTTTTCTGCCCCTTCAGCCTGAGTTAGGCTGCTATTTTTCTCTGTTTGGTTTCCTTTTCTGCCCCTTCGGCCTGAGTTAGGCTGTTTATTTTTCTCTGTTTGGTTTCCTTTTCTGCCCCTTCGGCCTGAGTTAGGCTGTTTATTTTTCTCTGTTTGGTTTCCTTTTCTGCCCCTTTAGCCTGCGTTAGGCTTTTATGTTTTTTTTCTCTCCTGTTTAGTTTTTTCTCCTGCCCCTTCAGCCTGAGTTAGGCTTCCCCCCCCCCGGGTTAAGGCTTTTCTTTTCCTGTCCCTTAAGCCCAAGTTTGGGTTTTTTCTCCTGAGATTAGGCTTTTTTTTTCCCCCTGCCCCTCAAGCCCGAGTCCGGGCTTTTCTCCATTTGAGCTTGAGCTCTCCTTTCTTTTTCTTTTTTTTTTTTCCCCTTAAGCCAGAGTTTAGGCTTCTTCCCCTGAGTTTGGGCCTTTTTTTTTTTTCCCCTGTCCCTCGAGCCTGCGTTTAGGCTTTTTTTTCTCCTGAGTTTGGGCTTTTCTTTTCTTGCCCTTTTCAGCCGCAGCCCAGGCTTTTTCCTTCCCTGCCTGCCTCGCGCCGGCTTTCGCAGCCCCGCCCATCTGCATTAGTTTCTCGTGGCCTCGTCCACGTTTTCTTTCTTTACTATGCCGCGGAGGACTCCTAAGAGGGGCTCGGGGGAGGGTGGTGATCTCGAGGCCCTCGCGCTGGCTCGATTCGGGTATGTGCTCCCACCCGTGCCTGCCGATACCGCCCGAGCTGTGCCTCCCTCTACAACCCTTCATCTTGTGCCTCTGCTGCCAAAGCCCTCTGCCTCGGGGACCCCGGGGGGGGTGGGGAGATTCCGACAACCACTGCTGCCCCTCCCGTGCTGGAGGTACCTGACTCGCTTTCCTCTGGTCCTCCTTCCACCGTCAGACCCGCTAAGGCGAAAGCCCTGGTGCCCAAAGAGCCAGTCACCCGGTTCACGGCCCCCCACCCCGTGCCAGGTCCCCCGGTTCCCTCCACGTCCCGTGATGCGACGCTCGTGCTGGTACCGCACCACCACGAAGATAGCATTGTCCCCCAATTTCTCTTCTCGCCATCGGGGGGCTGGGAATTGAGCGGGTCAGCCGAGGGGGTGGATAGCGCCCATGCACCGGCTGTTGCCCCCCCTGGGACGCCTACTCCGGCGGGGGCTCGTGCCGAAAGCTTGGGGAGGGACTCGTCGAACCCCTCCGTTCTGGGTGGGTGCCCTCCTCCGGCTGTCTTCTCTACCCCTACAGGGTCCATACTTCCGACGGCCGCCGTTGTTCTCGCTGCCGCCCCCCCCGCCCGTCCGTCCGGACGCCGGGACCGGCTCCGCAGCCGGGACTCCCGCCGTCGATGATAGGCCCCCGAAGCCCGGGGGCAAGGCCAAGTCCAAAAGCATAACCCACGTTGAGCCCGGCTCCGTGGGCGGAGGTGTGACGCTACCGCATCCCATTCGGCCCGCCGTGCTGTCCTACGCGGCTGTGGCGGCGGGATGCGCCTCTGATTTGACTCCCCCTTCCCGTCCCCCTGCGGGCGCCGCCCCACCGCCGAGAGCCGGTCCCGCGCCCAGGACTGGTCTTAGCCGTCGCCACGGAGTCCGGTGTTCCATCCTCCCGGGTGAAGAACCCCAGGACTACGCCTCAGCGATGGCTCAGCTGGTGGGTGCCAGGAATCTCGTCTCTTGCGGAAAAATGTACGGCAAGGTGGTTATGTTTTTGGCCAACCTTGCCGCTACGCACGCGGCGCTGGTCACGGGGTTAGTGGTGAAGGGTATTTTTCACATTTTGGAACCCTTAGATGGCGTGGGGACGAAGGTCTTCCTCTCGAATGTCCCGCCTTTCTTGCCCGACGAGGCGCTGGCGGCCTATCTTGGTCGTCTCGGAGAGCTGAAGTCTCAAATTACCACCCTGCCGATGGGCCACTCGGACCGCGCCCTCAAACACGTTGAGTCTTACCGGCGCGCGGCCGTGCTCAAGCTGAAGGCGGGGCGGGAGGAGGCCGAGGGGGTTTTTGTCATCCCCCATCAGGGCTATGCCTATCGGATCTACTACGCGGCGGGGGAGGCGAGGTGCTTCTCGTGTAAGGGGGTGGGGCACACCCGCAAGGCGTGCCCCCTGGCCAGACCGCCCACCACGGCCACCCCCTCGGCGGCCGCAGAGCCGCGCACCTCAGCCACGACAGCCTGCCCGGCCCCTCCACGGAACGCCCCAGCTCCCTCGGGGCGTGGTCCGGCAGCCAGCGTCTCCGGAGTTCGAGAGGAACCCTGCCGTCCAGACACTGCCACGCCACCTGCCCCTCAAGCGCTGGCTGCGGGTGCCCAGCCCCGCCGGAAACGCACGAAGGCCCTGGCCCCTGCTGTCGCTGAGGTAAGCGTTCGGGGTGAACCTACCCTCCCCCCCGCAATCATCTGCGCGGGGGGCTCCGGACTCCCGTGGCGGCGGTCCGGCAGTGGAGGTGTCTGCTGGTACCCCCTCGAGGGACCCGCCCCCCGTCTCCTTAGAGGCGGAGGGCGCTCGTCCCGAGGAGGGTCCCCGGCCTCCTCCCACCGACGCCCCCACTGATGTTGCTTCATCTACTGCTGTGGCGCCTGTCCCCGCGGCCTCTTCCCCGCCCGACTTGCGGAGTTCGGCTGCGGAGGTGGTCCCCGCTTCCGGCGGAGACACGCCTACTTCGGGTGTGCCTGAGAGCTGCGGCGGCGGCCCCTTACCGACTGACGGTCCCTCTTCCCCTGGCCCACAGGGGAAGAAAAAATGTAAGCTTGCCTTGTTAGTGACAGCGTCTGGGTCTCAGGGCGGAGTGGACTTTTCTCCCGGTCCCGACAGCGCCCCTAGTTGCTCGCTGTCGGGTTTGGGCAAAAGGCGTGGGGAACCCCTCAGTGAGCCCGCGGCTCGGGTTGATAAAACCTACAAGGGTGATAGTCTCACCACTGCACGGCTGGCGGCCGAGCGGCGAGCGCTGCGGCCCGCACTGGGCGACCCGCTGAGCGCTGACCGGCGGGAGCCTGACGCGTCCTCCACGGCTGCCTCGCCTGGGACCGCCATGCCCCGCATTGACCTGTCCTTCCGCTCCGTCCTGGACCCGAACGCGATTGACGGCGACGGCCCCTTCCTTTTCGGCCCCGGTCCCGGCCTCCCGAGGGCCCCCCTTCCCCCTCTCCCCCCGCCACCACCTGGTGCGACGCACCCGTTTAGTGCGGCACCTGGGGGGAAGGAGGGGAACCCCTCGGGAGAGGAGCCTGGTAAAGGCGGGGAACCAGGCTGTACCCCGGGGCTTATCCCCGGGGCCCCCGGCCACGGTGGGGGGGAGGGAGGCCTGTCCCGGCCTATCGACGCGGGCGACTGTGACGAGATGGTGACTGATGCCGCCGCCCTCAATCCGACGGTGTGGCCCCTTTCCCCAGACGAACCGAGCGACCCCGCGCCACCGGTGGGGATCTCTTCTGTCGCGTTGTGTCCGGACCCCGGAGGTACTCCGGCTGCTAGCGACGGGGAGCTGGGGGACGTCGCGGCGCCCTCCTGCGAGCCGCGGCTCTCCTCCAGCGCGCCGGTAGGAGGCCCCCCGGCCCTTTTTCATCCGGGGTCGGGAGCGGCTCAGTTTGACCAGTCCTTACGGGGGGCGGTCTCTGAGCTCGACCGGCTCCTTAGAGCTACCCGCAGTTGGAAATTTCGTGTCGCTAAAGCCCTCGAGCGATGGCCGAGCAAGGAGCGCCTCCGGAAGATAGCGGGCGCGCTCGTGGCGCATCTCGAGGGTAGTAAACCTCCGGGGGCCAAGGACATCAAACGGGCTCGGAGGTTTTGTTCCGAAGTAGCTCCCTGAGGGGGCGCTTCGGCTGGGTGCACTTTTGTTTTTGTTCTGACAGAGGATGGCTCTGACTTTTAGCACTCTGAATGTCAACGGCTGCAGGGACGGCCTCCGCAGGAGCTGGGTGCTCTCCTATCTTCGGAAGGGAGGGTACTCCGTAAGTCTCCTGCAGGAGACCCATACCGCTCCAGAGGACGAGGCGGCTTGGCTTCTGGAGTGGTGCGGCAGGGCGTTTCTTAGCCACTCCAGACATGCCGGGGGAGTGGCCGTCCTGCTCGCGGAGTCCCTGCAGGCAGACGTGCTATCGGTCCGATCTGTCGTGCCTGGCCGGATGCTACACTTGCGGATCCGCGTCGGTGGCTGCACGGTCCATTTGATCAATGTGTATGCCCCGAACGATGGACCCGCCAGGTTGGTGTTCTTTCGCCGTTTGTCGACCCTATTGCAGACCTTGGATGCGACGGAGGAGGTGGTGCTCGGGGGTGATTTTAATTGCACCCTCGAAGCTGCCGACCGTTCTGGCGTGCAGCCGCACCCCGCCTCCGCCGCATACTTGGGGGAGACGATCCGTCGCTTCTCCCTGGTCAATGCCTGGCAGCTGCATCACCCGGCTGGCTCCCCCTCCTTCACCTATGTGCGAGTGGGGGAGGGACGAATCAGCCGCTCTCGGATCGACCGGCTCTATGTCACGGGCTTCTTAAAGTCACGGACCCTTTCGAGTGCCATTGAGGTGGCGGCCTTCTCGGACCACCATTTGGTGTTCGTGGAGGTGAGGCTCGACTCGGCCGGGCCTCGGGCCACCCACTGGCATTTCAACAACTCCTTATTGGAGGAGGAGGGCCTCGTGGCGGCGATCCAGGAGTTCTGGGTGGAATGGCGCACCTTTGAGGGGGACTTTGCCTCACGGTGCCTGTGGTGGGATGTGGGGAAAATCCACCTCAAACGGCTCTGTCAGGACTACGCCAGGGGCGTTAACAGGGAGCGACGCGGAGAGATCTGGCGCTTGCAGGGGGAGGTGCTGGATCTCGAAGCGGCCCTCTCTGATGTTGCGGATCAGGCTCTGCGTGATGAATACATGGAGAAGAAGTGCGCCCTCCGTCACCTCGAAGAGCGGCGGGGCCGGGGGGCGTTCGTGAGGTCGCGGATCCATTTCCTTCGGGAGATGGACTGCGGCTCGCGCTTCTTCTTTGGGTTGGAGAAGAGGAGGGGCGCCCAGAAGCAGATCACGGCCCTGGTGGCTGCCGACGGGGCCCCCTTCAGTGATCCGGAGAGGATTCAGGCGGAGGTCTGGGACTTTTACTCGACCCTCTTCTCCCCGGATCCCGTCGACCCAGACGCCTGCAGGATCCTGTGGGAGGGGCTTCCCTCCGTCAGGCAGAGCAGCAGAAACGCGCTGGATGAGCCTTTGAGTCTGGCGAACCTTTCTGAGGCCCTGAACCGGATGCCCAACGACAAAACGCCGGGCATCGATGGTCTGACGGTTGAGTTTTTTCGCCATTTTTTTGACCTGCTGGGGCCTGATCTCCTGCGGGTCCTGGCGGAAGCCCTGGAGAACGGGGAGTTGCCGCTGTCGTGTCGCCGAGCGGTTTTGACGCTGCTCCCCAAGAAAGGGGATGCCCGCGACTTGCGCAACTGGCGACCCGTTTCTCTCCTTTGCACGGACTATAAGATCCTAGCCAAGGCGCTTTCGCTGCGGCTAGGGCCCGTGCTTGCTCAGGTGATCCACCCGGACCAATCCTACACGATCCCGGGCCGCTCGATTTTTGATAACATCTTTTTAGTCCGGGATCTCCTTCACTACTGTTGTAGGATGGACCTGTCGGTGGCCTTTCTGTCTCTGGACCAGGAGAAAGCCTTCGACAGGGTGGATCACGGTTATCTCATGGGGACCCTGCAGGAATTCGGCTTCGGCCCCCGATTCGTGGGTCTTCTCCGCCTCCTGTACGAGTCCGCAGAGTGTCTGGTTAAGGTAAATTGGTCCCTAACAGCGCCTCTGGCGTTTAGGAGAGGAGTACGTCAGGGCTGTCCCTTGTCCGGGCAACTGTACGCGCTGGCCATTGAACCCTTCCTGTGCTTATTGCGCAGGAAGCTCACTGGCTTGGCGCTGCAGGACCCCGGGCTTCACCTTACCCTCTCCGCTTACGCCGATGACGTGCTCCTCCTGATTTCGGACCCGCTTGATATGGCGAGGATGCGCGCCTGCCAGCGGGTGTTTTCATCCGCATCCTCTGCCAAGATCAACTGGGCCAAATGCTCGGGGCTTGTGGTAGGACTGTGGCAGAGGGGCGAGCTCCCGAGCGAGTTTGATAATTTTTCTTGGAGCCGGGAGACCCTGAAATATCTGGGTGTCCACCTCTCCGCAGCGGAACCCACGGCCGATGCCAACTGGCAGGAGCTCGATGCGAAGGTCGATGCCCGCCTGCGGTCGTGGGCAGGGTTGCTGCGGTTGGTGTCCTACCGCGGGCGGGTTTTGGTGGCGAATCAGCTTGTGTCCAGCATGCTGTGGCACAGGCTGACCGCCCTGACTCCCCCCGCGGGGTTCCTCGCCCGGACCCAGAGGAAGTTGCTGGACTTCTTCTGGGCCGGCAGGAAGCACTGGGTCTCCGCGGGTGCCTTGGCCCTTCCTTTGGAAGAGGGCGGACAGGGACTCGTGTGCCTCCAGAGCCAGAAGCACGCCTTCCGCCTCCAGGCCCTGCGGAGGTTTCTATATGCAGACCCGCCCCCGCTGTGGCGCCCCCTGGCAGCTTTTTTCTTTCGCCAGGTGGGCGGGTTACAGTACGACTGGCAGCTGTTTGTGATAAAGGCGAGGGGGTACGACCACGACCTCTCGTCGCTGCCGTCTTTCTACCAAGAAGTTTTTAAGTCCTGGAGCATGGTTTCCGTGACGAGGCGGCCGGCGGTCCCCACGGAGGATTTTTTGGAAGAACCCCTTCTCCACAACCCTGCCCTGGGTGTGGAGATCTTGGAATCCCCCGTGGTATGCCGTCGGTTGGCCTCGGCCGGAACCACCAAGGTCGGTCACCTTTTGTCGCAGGACCGTACCTCCTGGATGCACCCACTCATCCTGGCGCAGCGGATGGGCCTTCCCGATCCCGCCCCTGTCACCGCAGCGCTAGAGGCCTTAAGGGCCCAGGGTGCCCTGTGCACGAGTCTCTTTCAACAGGAGGGGGGTCTGCAGGCCGGAGGTCCCCGTGGTTTTTCCGTTCCCCCCCCTCCGGACCTGAGTATAGGCCCCATTCATCGGGACCCCCCTCTCTCGGCCCGACCCCTTCCCTCGCGGTCCCTCAGCAGGTTGCACCTGTTCCCTGAGGTTTCCTTCGAGGAGTTTGGGAGGAAGGCGATGTATTTGTTGTTTCTTCATATAGTCCATTACCTGGCGCTGATTGCCCGCCCTGATACCGTCTGGAGAGGAACGATAGGCGGGGATAGGGGACCCCGATGGCGATCCTTTTACACCCCTCTGATCCCACGGGGGAGCGCGGACCTGGCGTGGCGGGTGGCACACGGGGCTATCCTCTCTGGCCGGGTGATGGCAGCCGTCCTCGGCACTTCGGCTTGCCCCTTCTGCCAGGCGCCGGAGACGGTGCCGCATATCTACTGGTTCTGCCCCCGCCTCACTCCATTCCTCAGCTTCCTCAGGAACCTCTTGCTGCGGTTTTGGTTGGCGTTTTCTCCCCACCTTCTGGTCTACGGCTACACCGCGCCAGGGAGCCCGGCGACTCGTTGCCGAGCGCGGTTGGTGAACTACCTCCTGGCCGAGGCCAAACAATCCATTCGATGTACGAGGGAGGCTCAGCTGGGAGGGGAGCATCCAGCCGCCTGCGAGGCTTACTTCAGACGTCTGGTCCGATCCAGGCTGCGGGCGGAGCACGCAGTGGCAGTCCACCGGAACGCCATCCCGCTGTTCTCTGCCACCTGGGCTGTCCGCTGTGTCCTCTGCCCGCCCCCCCCTCCCACCCGCCTACACTCTGCACCTTTTCATCTAGGTGCAGCGCTCCGGCAGCCCTCACCCCCTTCCCCTTTTTTGGGTTGCTGGTTTCGAGACTTCCGATGATGTGCTAAAGGTCACGGGCTGCGGCCGTTGTGAGTCCTTTCTGCCCTAGGGCAGTGTGTTTTGGCTGAGGGCTGTCTCGCACCAGTCCTCCCCTGGGTTTTGTGCCTTTCGTCAACTTGGCATCTTGTTGATCCGAGGCTGTGTTTTGTTTGTTCCTTGCTCACCGCTTCCTCTACGGGATGTAGACGGCGCTGAGCGGACTTACTTCGTTTTTTCTGGCCAGCGCAGGGCGCCTATGGCGCCCTGCCCTGGTGCCTTGGTTCAAATAGGCTCACTCAATGCTCTGTGATGCTGTTCCTCATGACGCTGTACTATTTATACCTTAAGCACACGGCGTGCCACGCTCTTTCTTTGCGGGGGTTGTCCGGGGAGGTAGCTTTACTCAGAGCTAGTCTGAGTGTCTCAAATCTGTATTCAATTGCTAGCTACTTTGATAGAATTTTCCATTGAAAAAGATATTTTTTCGTTTTTGCTGCAGTGCCAGCCAGGCTATTTTTTTTACCACACTTTTTTCTCTGTCTCTCCCACTGAGACAAGCTGCTAGCAGTGGCATTTCACTGCTTATCTTACCCCTCCCCTGGGGTAGGTAGTTGCAGGCACAGGCAGGGTGTGGGTGGAAGATAGTGTGAGTTGATATTTTCAAACAAGAAGAAGCATCACTAGGAATTGTGCTTGCTCAGGCTTCCAGTCAAGTCTTTTCTCTGCTGTTTCATTTTTTTTGCACACAGAGCAGTCTTAGTAGTAGTGTACATCAAGGCACTGCATCATGTGTCTGTGGGCACTTTTGCAGACTCACATATATTGGGACAGTAGTGCTCTTTTAAGCCAAATTTCCAGTAGGCCTCTTTTGTAGTTGCAAGTTTGGTGTGTGCAAGGGCCTGACCTCAAACGCTGTGCCTGTCTGTCCACTGTCCAAGCCATACGTCCCTACAAGGGCTTGACCTCAAACGCTGTACCTGTCTGTCCAGCTTGGAGCTTGGATATTTCATATGTTCAACAGTTTTCATGACCTTCATAATATGGGCCATTTTCCCTAAATCTTTCTTAGGTGCCAATATTAATGTTTCTAGTACTATAGAAAACTGGTGGTAGTTGTTCTCTAGTTCATCCTCTGTGTTCCCACGTCGACACGCCACTCTTGAAGACTCATGCTCCTCTCTAGGGGCCAACAATCGATTCTAGGGAGCCCTTTCCTGTGCAAAGGAAAGGGAACTCTCCCCGGGTGTATCCAGCCTCTCACTTAGCACCCGCTGACCCATGTTGAACCACTGTTCACATGGAAACCTCCTCCACCTCGGCCTTCAAAATTCTCGTTTGTATATCTGCTACGTCCACCAGATTTTAAAAGACCAGCGAGAGCTCACTAGATGCCAACAGAAACACCCCACTCTAGGGGCAAACCCATTCTAGGGAGCCCTTTCCTCGCAAAGGAAAGGGAACTCTCCCCGGGGCCAGCCTGTCTTGCCCCTATCAAAACGACAGGGACCTGACTACCTCAGCTCTGCCAGCCTGTCTTGCCCCTATCAAAACCACAGGGACCAGACTACCTCCGCACTGCCAGCCTGTCTTGCCCCTATCAACTTTCTGCCACTCTGCCTTGCTGCCATACACCAGACGACTCACTCTACTCCTTGTGGTGATCTTGCCACTATCATGGTTCCTCAGTGTGTTAGTGCTAGTCTTTCTGCTGCTTTGTCCCTTTATCGGTGCCTTGTGGTTTTTTCTGACACTCTTTCTGCTTGCTATGTTCCCCCTTCATTATGCTGTAGGATGTTGATGCCATTTGTCTTGCCACTTTGCCTGTCGTGCTGCCTTCGAGGGTTCATGCAACTGTTATCGGTGCTCTCTTTTGAAGCTGTGGTGTGTTTTTGATACTCTCACTGCTGCTTTGCACCTCTGTTAAAGCATTCTTGCCACTCCTGGTATCCCTTTGCCCCTTAGGCTATTCATGCCTAAGGGGCAAAGGGATACCAGGAGTGCCACAGTCTAAGTACCTTGGAGCTCTTTTCTCGTTCTGATGATTGCTCCCCAGAAGTTTCATCAGAATTGAAAACCCCAATTCTGCAGCCAAAAATAGGCTGCAAATACTTCCCCCATTGACTTTAATGGCAAACGGAAAACAAATAAAACTAATCAACGAATTGGTTTTTCCCCCTATGAAACTAATGCAATGAATTTGGGTCCCAGCGAAACGAAAAACGAATCGAAACAAATTTTTTCCTTCTGCACATCCCTAGTTTATGATGTCACTTTTTAATGTTACCTTTTTAAATCCTTCTAATGGGGTTTTAATTCATGATATGCATGTTAGTCCGAATACTAATATAAACATGTTTGTTTTTGATTTATCTAGTTTTGACTATTTAACAAGCTAATCGATGTTCGGAGTTTATTTATATTTCTGGCACCTCCTTTTTTTTCAAAGTGAGGAGCCCATACAAGGTAATTTGGTCTGACTCCTTTATAAATATTTATAACCTGGAAAGACTTTATGAGTGACACAGTATTTTCTTATGTAATTTTCATATGCAGTCCTTTTTTCATGAATTAAAAAAAAAAGTAATAAGAACTTTTTTCATATTTTGTTATATATATTTTTTGACAGATTTTCAGGTGTTCTTTATGTTAGGGTTCCCCCTGAGGAAGCTGGTATTGGTGAAACAAGGAGCCTTGCCAGGGCATTAACATCATACCCAGGAGGAACACCACACTGTTATAGTTCCAAATCCAAATCCAGTTCATGAATAAATAAAAATTCCTTACATCAGATATTTGGTCTTGGAAATTTTTTAAGTAGTGTTTTTCATGGCTAGTTTTTAGCAAATTGATGACATTTTGTATGTTGTTTATCTTTTAATCACAAATTTTTACAATGTTATGGATGCTGCCACAATGTATTATAAATTTAGTTTCGAGGGATCATGTTATCATATCATCTGTAATAAATTGATATTTTCTTGGCATGTAAACATTCATCTCATTTTGCAATACTGAGCTGGTATTTATCAAATGAGATTTGTATAGGCCAGGTCTGGTTCATTCTTGCTCACAGATGGATATATGAACATAGGGATACATGTAAGGTGGATGTTAGGTATCACATTTAGTAATCTTAAGTTGCTTATTTATTTTAATAATTTCAAGATAACAGTCAGTAAAGATTTATTTTTAATTGAAACCTTATTCACATTAGTGCTTTTTTCCTCATTCCTCTGGAATGTT
Organism: Rhinatrema bivittatum; assembly: GCF_901001135.1. NCBI lineage: Eukaryota > Metazoa > Chordata > Amphibia > Gymnophiona > Rhinatrematidae > Rhinatrema > Rhinatrema bivittatum. The sequence continues at coordinate 38,785,120 of NC_042615.1, forward strand.
TTTTTTGCCTGTTTGTTGAGAATTTTACATAATTAACATATTGCCTGATTTTTTTGTATCTCTCTCTCTATATATATATGTATTTGTCAAAGTCTGTCACTGACCAATCAGCTGTTGAACCATTTGCCAAATAGCATGCAATCACACTGCCAGACAGAAGCGCAAAATTCCAATTTTGATTGTTCCTTTCAGCAACCTGAAGAGAATCAAATACAGACAAACACAAAAAGACGCAGATACCACACCACATCCAGACACCTCACAGTATGAGCAGCACAAACTCCTTCCACTGCCCAGGGCCGGTGCAAGGGTATTAGGCGCCCTAGGCGAAACGTCAGCTATGCCGCCCCCCCCCCCCCCCCGCCTCCACACACAATTAACTTACATTGTGCATTAATGAAAATAACGAAGTCTGTATTTATAACAGAACACTTATTTGACATTTTTATGCCATGTAAACCATTGAGATGATTTGTCTTATCGACGGTATAGAAACTTTTATAAATAAATAAACATAAATAAAATAAACATAAACCAAAGCTATACTTGTTGCTCAAACAAAAAAAGCAGACACATCACATAATATTAAATAATTAAAATGGCAGTCAATCAAGAAAAATAAACTTAAAAAGCCATCTTTACTTACCCCCTCCAGCAGCTCTCTTACTCCTCTTCCATGCAGGCTGTAGTACACACCAGAAGCAGCAGTAGTGGCTAAGCTCTATACTCATGGTCCTCTTCCTTAAGGCCCATGTCTCTCACACACACACCATACCAGTCATGCCCCCATGGCCAGTTTCTGTCTCTCACACACCAATCATCTCCCAAACAGTCTTTGACAAACACACCAGTCACCTTCCTGAACAGTTTCTCTCATACCATACACACACACAGGCTTCCCACTCCCGTGTTCCACTTACATATACGGGCTTCTCACTCTCATAATCACTTTCTCTTTCTCACACACACTCACCAGTCTCTCACTCTCATGCTTGTTCTCTCCACATGCACAGGCTTCTCATTCCCATAATCACTTTCTCTCTGTTACACACACACACACACACACACACACACATACAGTCTCTCTCTCATTTCCATGCTCGCTCTCCAGGTGCACAGGCTTCTCATTCCCTGAATCACATTCTCTCTCTCTCACATTCACATACACACCAGTCACACCGTCACCTTACCAACCAGTCTCTCTCTCATACATGCACACACACACAGGCTTCCCACTCCCATGCTCTCTCTCACATAATCAGGCTTCTCACTCCAATGCTTTCTTTCACATACCCAGAGTTCTCACTTCCATGCTTTTTCTCTTTCACACACACACACACACACACACATCAGTCACATCCCTGACTGTCTCACACTCTCACACATCAGTCATCTCCTTGAGCAGTCACTTTCATTGTCTCTCACATATACACATACATCAGCTCTCTGACCAGTTTCTCTCAATCACACACATACTCTCGATCAAATACATTCTCTCACTTACACACAGGCTCTCACTTACACACAGGCAGGCTGCTTCTCTCTCTTTCTCTCACTCACTTCCTCCTCCCCCCCCCCCCCCGCACAAATGGTAGCTGCAACAGCCTCCTCCTCCAGCCCCCGCAGGCCAAGAAAGAAGAATCCCATCGGCCGCGGGAGGCTCCTGCTGCTGACTCCTTTCCCGATTACCGGCTGCTTCAATTGCTCGGGGGCCGATGCTGCTGTCGCTGCTATTTTTTTCATGCGGCACCGCTCTTTCTCCTTCCCGCGCATCACTTCCTGTTCCGGGTTGGGGGGGGCGGGAGGAAGAAAAGGGCAGCCGCGGATGCCACAGCTTTTTTTTTTTTTGCACTTCTGCCGTTCCCGCTGGGCTTGAACGTGCTGATAGCCCGGCGGCAACGGCAGCAGGGAAGAAAGAGCAGCGGGAGAGACCGGGAGCACGCGAACCACTGGGGGAGGTCAGATGGGTCTTTTGGGGCGGGCTGCCGGCAGCGGCTCTTTTATTTTTTATCGGGGGGGCGGCGGCTTAATGCAGCTCTTTTCATTTTACCGGGGCAGCGGCTGAGCGCGGCTCTCTTAATTTTACCGGGGCAGTGCCGCCCCCGGGAAGCTGGCGCCCTAGGCGACCGCCTAGTTCGCCTAGTGCTTCCGCCGGCCCTGCCACTGCCAGACACATTGTGAACTAACACAAAACCCCATAAAAAAGACACAAAATCTATAAAGCAAACTTATCATAATGTAACAGTAGTAACACCATGAATTCAAACAATAAGAACCCTACCTGTAAAAAAGCAGCACTGTAAATATTACACTGGGTCCTAGAATACCAATACACCACCTACTGGGGAAAGAAAACAAACCCAATTGCTATAGATCCCTACACAGACACTACATGCTAGCAGAATCTCTCACCTTCACCACACACACAATTCAGGGATATACCCTCACCAAATACAGAATAAAGAATCACAAATTAGAAACAGCAATATGCAAACAGAAACTGAAATGGAAACCCCAAGAAGCCAGACTGAGTGTAACATCAGAAAAACCGAACCATCATTCATCATAAAACAATAAAATCAAGAACCATAAAGCATCAATTATAATAGCAGAATCATACTAATAAATAAATACATTTTTCAAAACTACTGACAAATAGAACATCTAATAAAGTCATAGATTTTCTTTTAAATTTCCTAAGCACCAATAAAATATTTCAAAACAGCACACATATCAAATAACACCCAATAATTAAAACTAATAAGGATTAACAAAAAGCCCCTGCTGTTCATACCTGGGAACTCTTGATATCCAATCACCCTGAGATTGTTGAGGATTAGGTAATAGGGTGACACACACATTTTATCCTCTATCTCTGAAACACACACTCGCATGTTTGTTCTCTCTCACACATACACTGTCACATACACATATATACATACATGCTCTCATACACACCCACACATTCTCACACACAGATTCTAAGATCATATCCCTCCCCCCCATGCACAAAAAAAGCTCTTACTCCCTCAGATTTCCTCATATACACACAGGTTCTCACCCACACAAACCACCATTCTCTCTCACACACACACACACAGACCCCCAGGCAGGTACCCATTCTCAAACACACACACAAACCCATTTATTCACATATACACACACTCATGTTCCCATTCATACACACACTGAAGGCAAGCCTCCTCTCTTTGTTTTGATGGCAGCCTCAGAGCCTCTTTCATTCATCTGCTGCCGCTGTCACTGCTGCAGCATAGCTATTGGGGAGGCACTGATTGCTCATTGCTGCTTCTGGAACTGAAGCCCATTCTGCTGCCTCCTCGGTGCAGTAACCGTGATAATAAAAATTGGTAGGGCTAGCACTTTCTCCATGCTGATCTCAGTATGGTGAAAGTGCTACTCTCATGAGTTGTAGTACCGCGGGCCTGCACAGATGATGGGAAGGGTGACCTTTGCTCAGCCACCTGTGGGATGAGATCCACTGGCGACTGCATGGCCTCTCTTCCGATTTTTTGGCTGCTGGTGGGATCATGTTCACCACTGGCCATGTGTACTTTTTCCCACGGTACACCATTCCATTAGGCCACAGACAGCAGAGGCGAGCACTCTTGCCTTTTCATCTTGGCTCACTACTGCTGGAAGCCCTCTGGAAGCTCGTTCGTGGCCCCCCTATTTACATACTTATGTCTTAAAGAATGTGCGCTTTGTTAATGCTTACTCTGTGCTTATGGCCATTATAAATTTATATAGCTTTCTTATGATATGATACACTTAAGGGCGGGTTTTCAGGCGGCCACGTGCGTAAAATCCGGCCTTCACGCGTGTAGCTGGGCCTAGTGCATGCCTTCCTGAAAGGGGCAGGCAGGGGGGGGGGGCGGCATTTTCTCGGCGGGGCGGGGTTAGAACCGCCTGGTACAGCGGCCATTTGCCACTGTGCCGGCGCATGCAGCTTGCTCCTGCTCCTTGACAGGAGCAAAAGGAAAAATAGACAAATTAGGAGTAGTTAGGACATGGATGGGGGAGGGCAGGATAGGAGAAGGGGAAGAGAGATTATGGTAGGAAACTGGAGAAGACCCCGATGAGTCGCCACGCATATTTTCATAATTATACTCCCCCTTGCGCACGCCGACCCTAAATTTTATAGCATGCAGGCGCCAGCGTGCACATGTTATAAAATTGCGCACATGGACGCGCATGCATACGTTTTGAAAATCTGCCCCTTAGCCAGCACTAAGCAATTCTTAGATATGATTTTCAAGTATTGATTTTAAAACATTAAAATACGATAGCCATGAATGGTTTTATCATATAATTTAAAGTAAAGCAAAGGTTGCTTACCTGTAACAGGTGTTCTCACAGGACAGAAGGATGTTAGTCCTCACATATGGGTGACATCACAGGATGGAGCCCAATCACGGAACACTTCTGTCAAAGTTTCCAGAATTTTGACTGGCCCCTACTGGGCATGCCCAGCACAGCACTAACCCTGCAGCCAGCAGGGGCCCCCCTTTAGTCTTGTTAAAAAGCTACAAGTAGTGGCGAAAATAAAATAAGAAAACGTTACGAACTCAACACTGCGGGGCGGCGGGCGGGTTTCGTGAGAAGTAACATCCTGCTGTCCTGTGAGAACACCTGTTACAGGTAAGCAACATTTGCTTTCTCACAGGACAAGCAGGATGGTAGTCCTTACATATGGGTGAGTACAGAGCTGAGGATGTCCGAACATGCACCAAATGTACCCATAGACGTGCAACAGGCACGACAACTGGGGTGGAATTTGGTAGAGGGCATCCTGAACCCCACCGGGCAGGCGGAAGGGTGTTGGTACGTCACGTTGTAAATAGGTTGCGCAAGACAGACTGGCCAAAGATGGAATCTTGTCTTCCGGCTTTGTCTAAGCAATAATGGGCTGTAAAGGTATGGAGAGAACTCCAGGTGGCAGCCCTGCAAATGTCAGGAAGCGGCACTGATCGTAGGTGTGCTACTGAAGTCGCCAGGGCCCTCACAGAGTGTGCATTAACATGGTCTTGAAGTGGAATGCCTGCTTGCTGATAGCAAAAGGATATACAGTCCGCCAACCAGGAGGAGAGAGTCTGCTTACCCACAGGCTGCCCAAATTTGATAGGATGGAAAGAGACAAACAATTGAGTGCTTTTCCTGTGGGCAGCTGTATGGTCTAGGTAGAACACTAGAGCCTGTTTACAGTCAAGGGTATGCACAGCCTGCTCTTCTAGGTTGGAATGGGTCTGGGAAAAAAAGTAGGTAGAATGATGGATAGATTGAGATGGAACTCCGAAACTACCTTAGGTAGTTTCTGCCCGGTCCTGCAGAAGTTTAGTGTAAGGTGGGTAGGTAACTAGAGCCTGTAATTCACTAACTCTGCGAGCAGAAGTGATTGCCAAAAGGAAAATCACTTTCCATGTGAGATATTGAAGGTCACAGGATTGATGAGGCTCGAAAGGTGGTTTCATGAGCCAACCCAAAACTAGGTTGAGGTCCCAAGAAGGGGCCGGAGGACGCAGAGGAGGCTTGAGGTGAAGCAAGCCCTTCAAAAAACGTGTGACAAGGGGTTGTACTGATATGGGAACATCCCCGATACTTTTATGGAAGGTGACTACCGCACTGACATGCATCCTGATGGAGGAAGTTTTTAGACCAGACTCTGACAAATGCCAGAGATAGTCTAGAAACTTCGTGATTTGACAGATAAAGGGGTCAAGGGACTGAGCAGAGTACCATGAAGTAAACCTGGTCCATTTGTAAGAATAAGATTTTCTCGTGGAAGGCTTCTGTGAAGCAATCAAGACATGGGAAACTGGTTCAGAAAGGTTAAGTGGCTGAAGGATTAACCTTTCAACATCCATGCCGTCAGGGACAAGGCTTGAAGATTGGGGTGGCATAGGCACCCGTCATTTTGAGTGATTAGAAGCGGGTCCTTTCCCAAGGGAATGTGCCTGCAAATGGAAAGATCCTGAAGTACTGGAAACCACACTTGGCGCAGCCAGTGAGGTGCTATCAGGATCATGGTTCCCATGTCTTGAAGTAATATCATGAGAGTCTTCGGGAGAAGTGGAAGTGGAGGGAATGCGTATAGGAGACCGGTTGCCCATGAGAGGGAAAACGCGTCTCTTGGCTGATAGTGTTGGCTGCGAGTGAGAGAGCAGAAGTTGTCTACTTTGCGATTTTGAGGTGACACAAAGAGGTCTATTTGAGGATAACCCCATCGTTGGAAGATCGAGTCCGCCACTGAGGGTTGAGAGACCACTCATGCGGTTGAAAGGTGCGACTCAGCTTCTCTGCCAACACATTGTACACTCCCAGCAAGTAGGTGGCCCTGAGGTACATCGAGTGGGAGAGGGCCTCGCCCATATCCATGCAGCTTCCTGAAACAGAAGGTAGGAGCTCGTCCCTCCCTGTTTGTTGATGTACCACATGGCCACCTGGTTGTCCATCTGGATCAGGATGACTCAATTGGAGAGGCGATCCTGAAATACCTTGAGAGCATATTTGATTGCTCGCAGCTCCAGGAAATTTAAATTTGGTGTTTGGCGTCCTCTGGAGACCAAGATCCTTGTGTCTGCAGATCGGCGACGTGGGCTCCCCATCCGAGGTTGGAAGCATTGGTGGTGAGAGTTAGTTGAGGGTCTGGAGCCTGGAAGTGCAAGCCCTGGAGGAGATTCATCTGATTTTTCCACCAGGCAAGAGAGACAGAGTGAGTCGGTTACGTGGACAATGGTCGACAGGGGCTGAATGGATTGAGTCCATTGTGACCTTAGAGTCCACTGCATGACTCATGGCCAAGTGGGCCATTGGGGTGACCTGAACTGAGGATGCCATGTGTCCCAGGAGGATGAGAAAGCGGTGTGCAGTCGTGGAGTGTTGAGACTGCAGCTGGTGTGCAAAAGACACGAGAGTGAGAGCTCGCTGTCAAGGCAGGAAAGTCTTTGCCTGCAAGGTGTCCAAGTCTGCCCAAATGAACGATAAGGTTTGGGATGGGACTAAGCAGGATTGGTCATAGTTGACAAGAAATCCGAGTGAAATTAGAGTGTGTAAAGTAAGATGTAGGGATGAAAGAGCAGCTTGCTGAGTGGGAGCCCTGATTAACCAATCGTCTAGATAGGGGTAGATGTGAACACCTTGAGTTCTGAGGAAGGCAGCAACTACAACGAGGCATTTTGTGAAGACTCGTGGTGCAGACGCAAGGCCGAATGGAAGTACTCAGAACTGATAGGCTTGGGGGCCTAATAAAAACCTCAGGTATTTGAGATGAGATGGAATTATCTCGATATGAGTGTATGCGTCCTGGAGGTCTAGAGAGCAGAGCCAGTCTCCTCTTTGTAGAAGAGGAAGAAGAGAGCCCAAGGTTACCGTTTTGAACTTCTCTCACTGGAGGTATTTGTTGAGGGCACGTAGATCTGGAATTGGATGAACGCCTCCCGATTTTTGGGGGATTAGAAAGTACCAGGAATAGAACCCTAGTCCTTGTTGTAAGTATGGCACTGGTTCTATTGCGCTGGACTGGAGGAGGAGGGAGACCTCCTGCTCCAGAAGCAGTGAGTGATTGGAAGTTCTCCACGTCGGTAGAGGTGGGGAGTCCGGTGGAATGGAGAGAAAGTTCAGACGATAACCTTGAGCAATTATCGCTAGGACCCACTGGTCTGAGGTGATTGAGTGCCACCTGTTGTTGAAATGGCATAATCGACCTCCCACAGGTATGTGGGGCAATGGAAGCTGGCTGCTGCTCTCTATGTAAGAGTCAAAAACCAGAAGCAGGGCCCGGCTGAGGGGCTGTTTGCGGTTTTTGTTTCCGTGTCTGACGAGACTGGGCTTTCTGGAACGGTCTCGTAGAACGGGTTCTAATTGGTGGTGGGTATTTTATTTTTATTTATTTGTACAGCTCTTATATACCGTTGCACAGAAACAAGTTCTATCTCTACGGTAGGACTTCTTCGGGCGGAAGAATGACTTCTTCGAGTCTTTTCTAAAAGGCTGTTTTGAAGAATATTCGGAAGGCATGAGAGAGAGCTGTCTCAGGGTCTCATGATGGTCCTTTAGTTCCGCCACCGTCCATTGAATTTGCTCGCCAAATAGATTGTCTCCTACAGAGGGGAGGTTGGACAATCTATCCTGAATTACAGGGCAAAGGTCGGAAGACTTGAGCCAGGCCCATCGTCTTGCCGAGATAACAGCTGCAGATACCCTGGTTGCAGTATCAAAGATATCATAAGATGATCATATCTCATGCTTGCCTGCCTCAAAACCCTTGTTGACTATGGTTTGGAGGTGCTCTTGAAATTGCTGAGGCAGGGAGTCTGTTAAGTCTTGTATCTTCTTAAATAAGACCCTATTATATTGGATCATACAGAGCTGATAAGTGGCAATTCTGGAGATGAGCATTGATCCCTGGAAGACACGGTGACCAATGGCATCTAGAAATTTCTGTTCCTTGCCTGGGGGAAAGGAAGTGTGAGGTTTTGCTCTCCTTGCTCTTTTCTGGGCAGATTCGACAACCACAGATTGGTGATCCAATTGAGGTTTGCAAAAACCTGGAGCTGACTGAACAAGATAGGTGGTGTCAGCTTTCATGTGGACTGGAGCCACAGAGCCAGGATGTTCCCAATTCTTTTTTAGGAGATCTAGAAGAACCTGGTGGATAGGGGGATGGGGGTTACTTCCTTGGGAGCATCCAGGAATTGTAACAGCTCCATCATTTGATGTCTATCATCTTGTTCTGTCTGCAATTAGAAGGGTACCAATTCAGACATCTCCTTCACAAAATTTATGAAGGAAAGGTCCCTCTGGAGGAGAACACTTTCTACTTTCAGTAGGTGAAGGTGGTGTAAACAAATCATCGGTGTCTGGTGAAGAATCATCAGTCCAGGTGTCGTAGGGATCAGCTCCTGCTCCTCTAGGGACTAGAGGAGGACAGGGCGGTGGGATCCCTGAAGGTCCTGGTCGAGGCTCTGAAGGACTCGAAGGAGTAACTGGAGGCACCGTTGAAGGCATCGAAGGCATCGATGGATGGCTCGGTGGTGCTGATGGACGCGTTGGCACCGATGGGTGGATCGGTGGCACCGGACGTATCGGCATCGACGGCTGAGGCATCGGCAGAACTCCTGAAGGAGGGATGCGGAACAGTGTTTCTCCTCCCAATGACAATGCAAGTGGGAAGGGCACCAGAGCCATCGGTGACCCAGGGTCCATCGGTGGAAAAAGCGGCCATGAGTGCTTCCATCCTCGAAAGCAGTGGTGCCAACGCTGCCGGAATCGGGTCAGTGGTCGGTTCCGCAATCGGTACTGGTGTCGGTGCTGGAGGAACCTGGAGTCGATGCATCGCCTTGTCGATGGCCTCCTGAACCATCCGGTCCAGTTCTTCTCGGAGACCTGGAGCAAGTCGCCCCGGCTCCGGAACAGAAGAAGGAGGCAGAGGCATAGCCAGAGGGACCACCGTTAAAGGCGGAGTCGCGGCTCCCAATACCCTGTCGAGTGAGGGTTGCCTCGGTGACCCGGTTGCCGAAAAGGTCGGTGCCTTTTCTGGACGGGGTTTTCTTCGATGGCGGTTCGGACGATGGAGAGGTCGATAATTTCGCTCCCTCGATGGTCCGAGACTTTCGATGCCAGTGGCAATGTTTGTCTCTACAATCCCCTCGGTCCTGAGGTGGAGTAGAGGATGTCAAAGGCCGAGAAGTCGTAGATGCTGGCGCGAAGTTGACGAATATATAAAATAAATAAATATCATTGCTTATTATTTCTAGCTGTTGTCACTATTGGATTTCTGAATGGGGATTAGTCTTGTTTATTGTATCAAGATAATTATTTTTAAGAGGTAATGTATTTCTTTGTAACATATTCCATCTTAAAGGGGGTGGAATATTTTCCACTTTAATAGGGGGAAAACTGAAGGATTTTTCCTTTTTCAGTCAACTGATGGCAAAAGGACCAAACAATAGGGATGTGCATTTGTTAGTTTTTGGATATCCATTCGTTTCATTCATTTCGTATGTAAGCACTTATATAAGAACAGTGAAATGTACACACAAAACAAATTTATTTATTTATTTATTTAAAGCTTTTTTTTATACCGGCATTCATGATAAAATCACATCATGCTGGTTTACAGGAAACAGGGGAGTGATAACATTGAACGAAAAACTGGTGTTTATAGGTAGATATAAAAAAAGTTACAATAAAACAAGGGAAAATTGAACTTGGTTGAGAAGAAGAGTAGCTGGAATAATTTAGGCAATAAGAATGAGCAGAATAAATTAACTTATTTACAAAGTGTTACAATTAATTACATAGTGTTGATGGGAAATTTACAAGTGGTTGTGGTATGTCTGGAGAGAGTTATAAGAGTCCGTTGTGATCGTCAGATGTGATCAGGAAAGGCCTGCCTAAACAACCATGTCTTTAGTCTTTTTCTGAATGTTGGTAAGCAAGGTTCCTGTCTGAGGTCAGGGGGTATGGTATTCCATAATGATGGTCCAGCGGTGGAAAAGGCCCGTTCTCTGTATGTTTGATAGGTACACAGCATTAATTGTGCGTACATTTGTTCATTCGTTAGATATGCGATAGGTGTCCAAACGAATGAAACAAATGGATGTATGCATGCACATCCATACCAAATCAGTGGCCAACCAGTAAAGTGAATAAATTAATTTTATTTATTTATTTATTTAAGTTTTTTATATACCAACATTCAAGACAGTGGTCCCATCATGCTGGTTCACAAGAAACAGGGGTGAAACTTTACCATTTAACAAAAGTGCAAAAAAGCAGTTACATATAACAAGGACAACAATAACTTGGAATGAGAAGGGAAATGAAGATTAGATAGTGAAATATAAGTATAAATAACATTTTGAAAGGTGGCTATTAACGCTAATACTAGCGGAGCTTGTTGCGTGAAGGGAGATTAGATGGGGTTGGAGTTAGGAAAGGCCTGTGTGAACAGCCACGTTTTGAGTCTTATCTTGAATGTTGAGATGTTGGGTTCCATTCTAAGATCCGGGGGAATGGAGTTCCATAATGTTGGACCGGCTGTGGAGAATGCCCGATCTCTAAGCGTGATGTGTCTGGTAGTCTTGGCTGGAGGTACTTGAAGTGATCCTTTGTAAGCATCTCTTGTCGGTCTTATGGAATGGTGTAATCGGAGGGGAATATGGAGATCGATTGGGGCTAATTGATGGATATTTTTGAAAATGGTGAGAATGGCCTTGTAGATTATTCTGAAGTGGATGGGCAGCCAATGGAGGTCCATCAAGATCGGTGTTATGTGTTCTCTTCTCCTGGTGTTGGTGAGTATACGGGCAGAGGCATTTTGTACCATTTGTAATGGTTTGGTGTGTGATGAAGGGAGACCAAGCATGATGGTATTGCAATAGTCCAGCTTTGCGAAAATGATTGATTGTAGGATCGTTCTGAAGTCATGTGTGTGGAAGAGAGGTCGTATTCTTTTCAGCACTTGGAGCTTGTAAAAGCAGTCTCTGGTGGTTTTGTTGATGTTAGCTTTCATATTTAGGTGATTGTCAATTTGAACTCCTAGATCTCTCACTTGTGTAGTGCTTGGTACTGTAGGATGAGTGTATGTGATGGAGCTGTTTTCTGGAGTGATGAGTAGAAGTTCCGTTTTTGATGAGTTTAGTATCAGGTTGAGGCTTGTAAGAAGTTGTTTGACTCAGGTACAACTGAGAGCTACACCAACTTCTAGGCAGGAAGAGGTAAGCTTTTCTCCTCCTTTGGCTGAGGTTGGGGAGTCAGGAGAGAATTTAGGTACCCTGGCTACTACTTTTTTTCTTTTAACTTGGGTGGGAGAGAGGAATAGGGTTCACACTGAGTCCCCTCTCTGGCTGATGTTTAACTCAGGAGGGGTGCTCTTGGCCAGGGAAGGTGTTTAGTGTTCACTGTTCAGCCAACTCTACCATGCATGGTTTAACTCCTGCTCTGACCCAGGAGTTAAATTTCCCACAGTAATATGATGCATGCTATGAGTCTGTCCTAAGCTATTACCCTGCAGTGCAGGGAAGCATAGTAAATAAGTTTGATACCCTGCAGTTTACATGTAAATGCGTTAATCCTGCCATGGCTTTTTACTCCTGTTTTACCTTATGTTTTTAAGATCTACATACTGGGGCTATGTTAGCGCTGAAAAACCAGTGTTAAAACAGAATAAAAATAAGCACTGGGGATCAGCACAGCTTATGACATTGACTACTTAGCACTTCTGAGTCATAGCATCCCTGCTAAAAAAAAACAAATTTGAGGATTTGAATTATCTGTGTGTCTTATCTGTCTTCACTAGATTTAAACTCCAAGAAACAGGGACTGTCTCTTATGCACAATAGAAAACACAATAATAATAATCATAATCTTGGGGAAGACCAAAAGACCACAGAGAAATTGATGGTGCTTACTTTTCAGAGGAATAGTGTACTGCTGAATACAAATACTGAAAATCCCACTAACAGACAAAGAAAAATCGACACAAGGTAAAATTGCACTGAACATTTTCAGAATGTACCTTACATTACTTACGCATGTTTAATACTTTCAGCAATAGCATTCACGAACTGAACATTGACCTGAGGAAAAACAAATGGTTTAAGGAAACAATCACAATACACCTGAACAATAATTCAGTCTAGCCAGTGTTTCTTTACTATGTTCAACTTCTTGATGATATTCAGAAAACAAAGCGGAAGCCGATCAATGTTGCAGAAAAGCAGGACAAAAAAGAAGATCGGTATGGTGAGGGATTCTTTATTGGAAAATGCAAGACTCTGGCCGAGTTTCGCTCATAACAGAGCTGCCTCAGGGGCTACTGTAACAGGAATAAATAATACAATAATAAAATGACAATAACTTGAAAAAACACATACATAATTTGGAAAAACTTAAATATGTGTAAATACATATAAAAATGTGTGAATACATATAAAACTTAAAAAACCATATTAAAATCATAAAAGATAATCAATTAACTATAAATAATAATATGTATGAAAATAAAAATGAAATCTCTTAAATATCATACGAACGATATAAGCATCAATAAATGAAAAATATGTATGTGTGTCAAATGAGTCAGTGGACGTGAATACAATTGAATGAAAAGACCATTAGTGTAGGTACCTGTTCCAATGTGAATATCTTAAATAACACAGTTTGTTATATTGAAACCACAAAATGTCTATCAGAATCCTGTATTGGAGGGGTGGGGGGGAGAAGAACAGCTTGATGTGATCATTGAATATACACACTCTATTGTAGTACAATAAAAGATATATATTAAGATGACTGTGCTATTTATTTATACTAAAAAGTCTTGGATGAAAGATGGATACAAAACTTTTAAAATGATGATTTGAAAAAATGAGTGAAGCATGTATCTTTGAAATTAAGATGATATAGATTCTACATAGATAATGGAACAATGTCAAAGTGCTCTGACGCGAAAGAAGTAGTGCACAGTGATACTATGCTGATTACCTAGTCGCTTGCTACTTATCGTAGGATGTTACCTTAATGTTTATGTGCATTAAAAGGCTTTGAAAGAATCCAATGTTCATAAAATTCCTCACAAAACCTGTAGGGCAAAATGTAATGGACATAGTCAAATATCCGAATTGTAAAACGCCATGCAACGGGAGATTCTCATCCGAGTTATTTAAAAGACAATTGTCCACCACGGAGGAGGAAATGTTTAATTTTGATTGCGAATCAGTTAGAAATGGGTATTTCACTCACTGCACAAAAAATGTTTAGCGAGCGGATCACTCTGAAAAACGGATGTAAAAACGGCAAGGAAACATTTTGTTTAATTGTAATTCTATCATAATTATCAATAGGAAAATTTTAAATAATACGTGACGGGATATCGTGAAATTAAACAGCATCAACAAACAGCGAGTGGGAAACTTATAAAATCTAAAACTAAAAAAAACAAAAAAGAACTCGTACGATTGATTGTAAGCGTCTGACAATCTGGCCGAGATCCGGTCCAAATATATGCAGGCTTCGTATCATGTCAAACCAGATGTAATATTAAATTTAGAGCCTTCTTAGCGATTGAAGAATCTGAATATGTACACCCTGGAGGAAAGGAGGAGCAGGGGTGATATGATTCAGACCTTCAGATACTTGAAAAACTTTAACGATCCAAAGACAACGACAAACCTTTTCCGCCAGAAAAAAAATCAGCAGAACTAGAGGTCACGAGCTGAGGCTCCAGGGAGGAAGACTAAGAACCAATGTCAGGAAGTATTTCTTCACGGAAAGGGTGGTGGATGCTTGAAATGCCCTTCCGGAGGAAGTGGTGAAGTCCAAAACTGTGAAGGACTTCAAAGGGGCGTGGGATAAATACTGTGGATCCATCAAGTCTAGAGGGCGTGAATAAAGTGGAGGCAGCAAAACACTGCACGGAGCGGCAGTAGCCACAGAGGCATTCACGGAGCGGGATGCCAGTGGCCAGTAGTTATTGTTCCACCTTCACAGAGCGGAAGGATGGAGGGCTGCTATCTCCAAAAAAATAAAAAAAACAAACAAAAAATAACAGGGGTGGGTAAGAGTATGGGGCAAGGGTGTGGCCTGCTTGTTACAGCAGTTGCTACCCTAATTGAGCTGGATGTCACTTGGATGCAGATACGGCGCTGCTCTCTAAATTGGTGGTGGGGTGGAGGGGAATTAGGGCTGGAGGGTACTGGAAGCCAATAGTAACAGGTGGGAGAGAGAAAAAGGGAAATAAAAATGGATAAAGTGCGTAGCTTGCTGGGCAGACTGGATGGGCTGTTTGGTCTTCTTCTGCCGCAATTTCTATGTTTCTATGTTTTAATCTTTTAGAGACTTATGGAAACAATCAGAAATGAGTCATCTTACCTGTTTCGCATGATCAGTAAAAAGAAATTTGGATGAAGTCTGAACGGGTTTTTAAGTGTTAATCTCGCGATAGTGTCTCTTACTCTCCCGCCAAAAACACAGCCTTAATATAATTATTCATCAGCTGGATAGACAAATAGTCCAGCTGATGAATAATTACATTAAGGCTGTGTTTTTGGCGGGAGAGTAAGAGACACTATCGCGAGATCTCCTGTTGCATGGCGTTTTACAATTCGGATATTTGACTATGTCCATTACATTTTGCCCTACAGGTTTTGTGAGGAATTTTATGAACATTGGATTCTTTCAAAGCCTTTTAATGCACATAAACATTAAGGTAACATCCTACGATAAGTAGCAAGCGACTAGGTAATCAACATAGTATCAGTGTGCACTACTTCTTTCGCGTCAGAGCACTTTGACATTGTTCCATTATCTATGTAGAATCTATATCATCTTAATTTCAAAGATACATGCATCACTCATTTTTTCAAATCATCATTTTAAAAGTTTTGTATCCATCTTTCATCCACGACTTTTTAGTATAAATAAATAGCACAGTCATCTTAATATATATCTTTTATTGTACTACAATAGAGTGTGTATATTCAATGATCACATCAAGCTGTTCTTCTCCCCCCCACCCCTCCAATACAGGATTCTGATAGACATTTTGTGGTTTCAATATAACAAACTGTGTTATTTAAGATATTCACACATTTTTATATGTATTTACACATATTTAAGTTTTTCCAAATTTTTATGCATGTGTTTTTTCAAGTTATTGTCATTTTATTATTGTATTATTTATTCCTGTTACAGTAGCCCCTGAGGCAGCTCTGTTATGAGCGAAACTTGGCCAGAGTCGGGCATTTTCCAATAAAAAATGCTAATACTCTACATATCAAGGCAAATTTTAAAAGGAAAAAATGCTTTTGAAATAAACTATTCTGAATTTAATGTTCACCACTTACTGTGAGACTTTGATCAAGTTCCTCAGTATCCCTGTACCCATAAATAATTAAAGCAGGGGCTTTGGAACCTGATGATATAACTTGTAAAGTGCTAAGCACACAGTCAATATATATGATAAACATTATCATAAACTGCCAAGGAGCTTCCTAGTTGACTACAGTAGAGGGCATTCCCTCAACTCATCTGTTCTACTTCTCATGCTAATTATATCCCTTTTATCTCTCATTTATATGACTCTTTTTTGTGATTTCTTATGCCTCTCCCCCATGTGTCTCTGCCATTCCATATGCCCAGTTCTATCCCATAGAATTCCTTTTGCTCTCACCCCTCTTTCCCCTTAGTGACTCATTTCCCAGAGGGCTTTGGAATTAACTCACATACAGGCCGATACAGTAAGGAACGGTAGGAAGAGCTGCGTTAGTGCCGGGCGTACCCGCATTTGCCACATGCACAGTCTGGCTCACCTAACGCTCGATACTGTATTAAAACCGTGCAAATTCAAACCGCGTCCAACGCGCGCCCATGAAGCGCAATCCATTTTACTGTATAATCGCTTTATACAGCCCCCTATACAGTATCCTGGGTGCGCTGGTACCTGTCATTTGAAATGACAGGCACCAGGAAGTGGATCCCAACTTTAACCAAAGAAAACCTAAAAT
The DNA here is from genome assembly GCF_901001135.1 of Rhinatrema bivittatum. Classification (NCBI taxonomy): domain Eukaryota; kingdom Metazoa; phylum Chordata; class Amphibia; order Gymnophiona; family Rhinatrematidae; genus Rhinatrema; species Rhinatrema bivittatum. Next base: position 38,801,646 of record NC_042615.1, read on the forward strand.
CCCCTCCTCCTGAAGCGACTTGACATGTAAAATATGTGAATAAGTGTAACCAACTTACTTTTTGTTTCTTTTTCAGCCCTTTCAGCCTTCTCTGCCGTCCTCCAGAGGGGGCAGCCGGCGGCGAAAGCGGCTTCCAGCGGCCCCCGTCGGCGAAGATGAACGAACGCACGCCCGTAGTGCACGGGCGCTCAAGCCACCGAAAGCACATGGACGGGCGTGCGTGACGTACGCCGTGACGTCACGCACGCGCGTTCATGTGCTTTCATTGGCTTGAGCGCCCGTCAATTTGGGCGCTATAGCCAGCGTAGCGCATGACCTCACGGCCAGCGAAGCGTACGCCCGTCCATGTGCTTTCGGTGGCTTGAGCACCCGTGCACTACGGGCGTGCGTTCGTCTTCGCCGGCGGGGGCCGCTGGAAGCCGCTTTCGCCGCCGGCTGCCCCCTCCGGAGGACGGCAGAGAAGGCTGAAAGGGCTGAAAAAGAAACAAAAAGTAAGTTGGTTACACTTATTCACATATTTTACATGTCGAGTCGCTTCGGGAGGAGGGGGTTTTAGGTTTTACATATTTTACATGTCCAGTCGCTTCATAAGAACATAAGAAAATGCCATACTGGGTCAGACCAAGGGTCCATCAAGCCCAGCATCCTGTTTCCAACAGTGGCCAATCCAGGCCACAAGAACCTGGCAAGTACCCAAAAACTAAGTCTTTTCCATGTTACCATTGCTAATGGCAGTGGCTATTCTCTAGGTGAACTTAATAGCAGGTAATGGACTTCTCCTCCAAGAACTTATCCAATCCTTTTTTAAAACACAGCTATACTAACTGCACTAACCACATCCTCTGGCAACAAATTCCAGAGTTTAATTGTGCGTTGACTAAAAAAGAACTTTCTTCGATTAGTTTTAAATGTGCCCCATGCTAACTTCATGGAGTGCCCCCTAGTCTTTCTACTATCCGAAAGAGTAAATAACCGATTCACATCTACCCATTCTAGACCTCTCATGATTTTAAACACCTCTATCATATCTCCCCTCAGTCGTCTCTTCTCCAAGCTGAAAAGTCCTAACCTCTTTAGTCTTTCCTCATAGGGGAGTGGTTCCATTCCCCTTATCATTTTGGTAGCCCTTCTCTGTACCTTCTCCATCGCAATTATATCTTTTTTGAGATGCGGCGACCAGAATTGTACACAGTATTCAAGGCGCGGTCTCACCATGGAGCGATACAGAGGCATTATGACATTTTCCGTTTTATTCACCATTCCCTTTCTAATAATTCCCAACATTCTGTTTGCTTTTTTGATTGCCGCAGCACACTGAACTGACGAGAAGGAGGGGATTTTAGGATTTACATATTTTACATGTCCAGTCGCTTCGGGGAGGAGGGGATTTTAGGTTTTCTTTTGGGGGAAAGTTTGCTGTCTACCCTTACCCCTGCCTCTAACGCAGGGGTAGAGGTAGGCGGTAAATTAGCAGGTTAAACACGCGGCTAAACTGCAGGTTAAAAAGGCGATAGGGTGCGCGGGGGGGGGGGGGGGGGGAATAGCTAATCCGATCGTTTACATCTCATATACATGCCGTGGGCGGAAAGGGATACCCGTTGATTTAAAGAAGCGGTAAGGATGGGTTAAAAGGGATAGTGAATTGCGGGTTGGGCTAACGCGGCAAAATTGTGAGTAGAAAGCGGGTTAGAAGCAGGGTAACCGCGGACGCACTTTACTGTATCGGTCTGAAACTTTATTTCTTGATTAAATGGAAAACAATTCTAACCTTCTGTATTTCACATAATTGTAGAATACCATAGAACAGAGCTTTCCAAAGTGTGTGTCGCAACACTTTAGTGTGTCTCCTGCAGTGTGCCAGTGTGTCGCGCAAGCCCGGTGCACGTGACGGGGCGGAGCAAGTGGTATACTGAGGAGAGGTCAGGGGGAGCCAATGCGGCCACCGGTGGACCTCATCCCACTGGCGGCTGAGTAATGAAGTATCGCTGTGCTGTGCTGGAGACACACAGCAGAAAGATCAGCAGGGCCGTGGTGGAGCTCACGTCATCATGGCCCGAAGAAAAAGATCACATCTAAACATGCAGTTGCTCCTCCTCCTTCCTGCCCGCGCGGCCCTGGAAGAAAAATGTTGCCGAAGCCGCGTGGGCAGGAAGGAGGAGCAGTGTTGTTGCAGCGGGCTGAGAAGAGGAGGCGGCCCAGTGGCAGGGCTGCCGCCGCCACGGATCGGCCCGAGAAGATCAGGGCCGCCACTGCCGCGGATCGGCCCGAGAAGATCAGGGCTGCTGCAGAGCCCATCCTGCAGCGACCCGTGAAGAGGAGGCCCAGAGGTAAGAGAGAGGCTGAGGGCCCATAGAGTGTGTATGAGATGAGTTGAGAGATTGTGTGCGTGTATGAGATAAGTTGAGAGATTGTGTGTCTGTGTGTGAGTGTGAGTTGAGAGACTATGTTGTCAAGGAATCTGTTATCTCTTCCTGGTGGAGTTGAGGAATGAATTTTTAGCCTTTTGGACTTCTTTTGTGCTGACTCAGCTACCACTGACTGGTGAGGAAGTTGAGTCTTCTGGAATCCTGGAATGTGCTGAACCAGGTATGTGGCATCAGTCCTCTTGTTGACTGGAGGTATGGAGCATGGATGTTCCCATAGTCTGTGAAGTAAATCTATGAGAACTTCGTGGACCGGTATTGCTAATACCTCCTTAGGTGGGTCCACGAATTGCAACACTTCTAATGTTTTTTGTCTGACATCCTGTTCTGATTGTAGCTGAAAGGGAATGGTGTCCGCCATATCCCTAATGAAGGTAGAGAAGGATAAATCCTCTGGAGGGGATTTTCTTCGTTCTTCTGGAGGAGATGGTTCTGATAGGACCTCTTCTGAAGAGGTGTCAGTGTCAGTATCCTTCCACGTCTCCGGTGTATGTGGTCTAGGCATTGTATGCCCCGATGGCATCGATGGTTGTTTCTTAGGCATCGATGGAAACAACGGAGACATTGGTGGAACAGGACGAGGAACCCCCCATGGACCCGGAATGGGCTCAGGAATCGGTGATTCTCCGACAGTGTCTTGTCCCCTCGGTGGCAATGGTACTTCCTGAGGTTTTACAGGGATTGCGCTGATGAGCGTATGTAATTTTGCCAAAATTGGCGCAAAAAGAGATAAATCCGGCATTGGCATCGGTGGTATCTCCGGAGGAACCAGTAGTGGCATCGGAATCGGCGGAATCGGTGATGGGACCGGTGAGGATATTGGAAGTGGCATCGAAAGTGTCTCCAATGGAACTGGAAACGGTATCGGTACCGGTGTCGATGGAATCGATGGAGATAGGAGTGGCAATGGCGCTGACCTCAAAGGTAGAGTCGGTGCCAGCATCGTGTTGAGGCGCGCATTCCTAACTGCCTGGCGGATATAGCCGTCCAGTTCCACCCACATAGCTGGTGAGACCAGAGCAGCTATAGGGGGAGGCAGCGATGGCGATTCCGGTACCTCCACAGAGCCCTGGGGAGGTACAGTTCCCAGCACCAATATTGGTGGAGATCGCCGTGGAGTGGAAGGCCTCGACGAAGCGTCACCCCTCCGAGGTTTCTTAGATGCTGATCCATGATCCTTCGATGGACCGCCGGTTATTGGGTCGGTCTCAGGATCGTGAGGCCTCCGATGACGATGACGATGTTTCTGTTTGAGTTCAATGCCCGACATCGATTTTATCAAGGAAACTGACGGAGATGGAGATGCCCTATCCCCCGCTTCATCCGGTCTTCGCTTCTTAAGGACGACCTTACGGATCGCTCCAGCCGGAGACGACTGTGTGGACGTCGATGTCGAGGGGATTAACTGCAGAAGGAACAGGTGTTCCATTTTCTCCATCCGGAGTCTTCTGCCCTTTGGTGTCATCTCAGCACATTTTGGGCAGGAAAGGACGTCGTGTTTGTCACCGAGACAGAGCACACACTAAGTGTGGGTCCGTGATGGACATCGTACGAAAACAAACCGGGCATTTCTTGAATCCCGTAGCCATTAAGTCGGACAGCCGTCGATGACTTTAGGATAAACAACACGGCAAAAAGAGAAAAACTTATTGCGATGTAAAAAAATGGGAGACCCCTACGGTGTCGAAGTTTTTCGGTTCTTTTCAGAACTTTTTTGTATATAGTGAAAATCAACTCACAGGACTCCAATTTAACTGCGAGGCTAACCGCTCCGCGGAAAAAAGAAGACTGAAGGGAGACCCCTGTGGCAGAGAATATCATGGCATGCTGGGCATGCTCAGTAGACACACAGTGCCAGGCAAAGGTTTCTAGAAACTTTGACAGACGTTTTTCCGTATAGGGCTCCATTACTGATTACTGATTACATTACTCCAACCCTCTTCAATATCTACCTCCTCCCTCTCTGCCATCTCCTCACTAGTCTTAATCTAATCTTCTATCTGTATGCAGACGACGTACAAATTCTCTTACCAATTACCAAATCATTAAGCAAAACCCTCGAGTTTTGGGACACCTGCCTCAAGTCCATAAACAACCTTCTATCAAGCCTTAACTTGATCCTGAACACAAAAAAGACGGAATATCTACTTATCTCACACGATGGCAATTTTACACAGCTTAACCCACTTCCTGCAACCCTTCCTTCTTTCTCCTCCGAAGTCAGAAATTTAGGAGTCCTCATGGATAAACAACTTAACTTCAAAAGCTTCATCAACACCACCACCAAGGACTGCTTTTTCAAACTCCAAGTTTTAAAACGACTCAGACCTCTCCTCCACTTCCAAGACTTCCGTACAGTACTTCAGGCAATCATTTTCTCAAAGATAGACTATTGCAACTCACTTCTGATCGGCCTCCCTGCAAATACTATCAAGCCATTACAGATGGTACAAAATTCCACGGCCAGGATTCTAACCAGATCCAAAAAATGGGACCACATCACCCCCATTCTGAAGATCCTCCACTGGCTCCCTATCAATTTCAGAATACTGTTCAAAGTTCTAACCATCACCCACAAAGCGATATTCAACATCACACCTTTGGATCTCAAGTTCCCTCTCAGACTGCACTTACCATTCAGGCCGGTAAGAGCAGCATATAAAGACACCCTCCAGGTTCCCTTTCTAAAAACAACTTCAGGAATGAGAGCCCTCTCAGCGTCTGGTCCAAAACACTGGAATTCTCTCCCTCCAGACCTACGGCTAGAACACTGCCCGGTTACTTTTAAGAAAAGACTCAAAACCTGGTTGTTCAATCAGGCCTTTTCCCATTCAGATAATCCTCTGAATTAAATTCCTCCCCGTTCCTCAGCAGTATTTACACTTTTCCTTCTCATTTATATCTCCTTAGTCAAAAAAATTTCATGTTTAGATTTTGCTCTTCTACTTAGCTCCTGTTGCCTTCACTACGGTTCACATACCTAATCTTCACCCCAGTAGCCGTTTATTATATTTGTACAGTGACACCCTCATATGCCCCTCTGTTCCATGATTTCAGTTTGGTGCTATACCTTAGCGTCAACCCCTAGTTTTCTGTTGCTTAGTTCAAGACCTAAGCCTCTGCGATCATGTATGTATTATATTTACTCTCTTTGAGACACTGTTTTCTGTACAAATGTTAAATGTTATTCTGCTTGTTTTTTGGTTAACAAGATATTTTATTATTAGTTCTTTGTAATTGTTCACATTTGAAGCTCTGTCAATGTTCAATGTAATTGCTTTCATTTACTGAAGCACTGTTTCTGTTCAATGTAAACCGAACTGATTTGTAAACCCTTACAAGAATTTCGGTATATAAAACTGTTAAATAAATAAATAAATACATTTTTATTTATTTTAACACTTTTTTATACCGGCATTCGTAGGACACATCATGTCGGTTTACAAGTAACTGAGAAAGGAAATTACAATGAACGGGGGAGGGGGGTTAACTGGATGATATACAGAGGTACAGGAAAAGAGAGTCAGCAAGCAGAGTTACAACTATTTGCATTCATATTAGGATTAGATATGCAAATGAACTAATAAACAATGTTAAGGGGCATGTGCACTTAAGAACTTAGCATATGAAACTTATTTACAGTATGACAGAGACAAGTGCACGTATGTACAATTAAATGCTGGTGCTAGGGGGGGTAGGGAGGGAGGGAAGAGGGGAAAAGGAGTGGAGGGGGTGGAGGGAACAGGGTACATTAGAGTGAGGGTACTTTTAGGGAGAGGTTACTAGGGGGTGAGAGGGCGGGGTAGGGGGAGGCTAGGGGCGCTAGGGGAGGGAGGGGGGGGTGCAGGGATGTTAGGAGGGAGGGTACAGAGGTGGTAAAAGGGAGGGAGCGGGTGGGGGTACTGGGATGGTATAGGGGAGGTCAGGGAGAAGGACTATAGGCTGAGCTGGGACTGGGGTCGTTCAAGGAGGACAATGACTAGGATTGAGAGGAATTGGGGTATGCCTGTTTAAACAGCCATGTCTTGATTCCTTTTTTGAAATGGCTCAGGGACGGTTCTAAGCGGAGTTTGACGGGTAGGGAATTCCAGAGGGTAGGGCCCGCAATGGAGAAGGCTCTATCCCTAGTAGTGGTAAGGTGCCCAATTTTAAGTGAGGGGGTTTGGAGAGTACCAGCAAGGGAGTTTCTAGTGGGGCGATTAGCTTGACGGAATTGTGGCATATCTTCAAGCCAGGGTGAATTGTTATTGTATAATGTGTTATGGAGAATGGTAAGTGTTTTGTATTGGGAACGGAAGGTGATGGGGAGCCAATGGAGATCTTGGAGTATGGGAGTGATATGGTCAGTTTTTCTGGTGTTTGTTAAGATTCTTGCCATAGCATTTTGAAGGATTTGAAGGGGTTTAATGGTAGAGGCAGGGAGGCCTAGGAGAAGGGAGTTGCAATAGTCGAGTTTAGATAGTATGGTGGTTTGCATAACAGTGCGGAAGTCATGGGCGTGGAGAAGGGGCTTCAGTTTTTTGAGGATTTGAAGTTTGTAGAAGCCCCCTTTTAGAAGTGATGTCACCCATATGTGAGGACTAGCATCCTGCTTGTCCTGGGATAAACGAAAGGTTTTCACAAGATAGGTTGTGTCGTGAAACATTTTATTATGTATATATTTAAGGAAACATACATAAATTGTCGAAATACATTTCGTTCGTTTAACCTTTACCTTCTGGTTTGCTAGTAGACTGAATTACTGTGTCACGAAATTATGTTTGTCTAAAAAGTGTGTCACCAACATGAAAAGTTTGGAAAGCTCTGCCATAGAAAACCATTTGTGCTATAATTTATTATGTAATCATAGTGCAAAACAGCACTTTGGTGTCCATAACTCTGAATTTCCTGATTTTGTGTTTTACATTGTAACATAACATTTTTCTAACCAAGATTTTTGCATTGAATTTCCAAGGTTTTATTTTTAAATTGTGTAGCTATATTGGATTTCTAGCTGTACTGCATCAATATAAATATCTACATTAAGAATTAGTATCCATTTCTTCAGTGATACTATATCAGTATTTATTTTATTTATTTATTTTTAATTCTTTATATACCGAGGTTCCTGTATGAAAATACAAATCACTCCGGTTTACATGAAACAGAAAATCTCCTAGGGCTTTATATAATCGTCCAAGGCTTTACATAAAACAATTTAAACAGAAAATCGCCAACGGTTTTACATAAAAACAAATTGAACAAAGTGGTAGAAAGGAAGCATATAACAAGAGAATAAATATGAAATATATAATAGAAGAGTGCATTAATGAGAATAATTGGCGTGAGTGAAATTCAGAACCGAGAACTAATATTGGTAAAAGTTCTGACGACTACCTGAGTGGAAATTCGAGTTTAAAGGGAGGGAGTTTAAAAGGAAGCAAGAAGGGGGGGGAGAGATCTGATTGGATAATAGGGGAGGAATAGCATATGGGTCGACCTAGATTTATTTATTCATTCATAAATTTATATTCCGCCTTTCTCAATAAAATTATACAAGGCAGATCACAATCAATATAAAACATGTAGTACATTATACACTTAAAAACCATAATACATAAAAACATTCAAATCATACACCTACATAAGTCAATCTTTATTTATAAAACTCACATAATTCCCATTAGTTTGTAATCTCTGCGTAAGTCTCAGTGAACAAATATGTTTTCATGTCTTTATATAATTTCTTTACATCAGACTCTAATCTAAGGGCCAACAGCAGGCTGTTCCATGAGATGGACCAGCAAATTAGAATACCCTAGATCATACCATTTGTATTTGGTACTCATTTATCGATGGGACAGACAGTTTCCCCTGATCTGGTAACTGTAAGGTCCACATAGGCACAGTAAGGTTAGAAACTGATCAGCCGTTGCTTGTGTCTTGGAGTTAATCAAGTTTGCTAGCAAGGATAGTGTTTCTGCTCGATCCTCGGGTAGAAAGGCTTTTGCAAGGGTGATATCCAGTTCTGCTCCTATGAATTGGAGCAGATGAGACTGTGTGAGATGGGACTTTTGATAATTGATGAGAAATCCCGTGGAGTGAAGTAGAGCAATTGTCTGGTTGAGAGAAGTTATTGCTCCTTGTTGAGATTGACTTCTGATGAGCCAGTTGTCTAGATATGGGGAGACATGGACACCTTGTTTGTGCAAGTGTGCTGCTATCACTGCCAGACATTTGGTGAATACTCTGGGAGCAGAGGAGAGTCCGAATGGCAGTACTCTGTATTGGAAATGTTGGTGGCCTACTATGAAGCGCAGGTACTTGCAATGAGGAGAGAATATTGGAATATGAGCGTAAGCGTCTTGTAGATCCAGAGAACAAAGCCAATCTTCTTTTTGGAGAAGTGGAAGCATGGTGCCTAGAGAGACCATCCTGAACTTTTCCTTTTTTAGAAATTTGTTGAGATTTCTGAGGTCTAGGATGGGTCCTAGGCCTCCTGTTTTCTTTGGAATGAGGAAATATCGGGAGTAGAATCCTCTGCCCTGCTGAGACCGGGGCACCGGTTCCACAGCCCTGGCTTTCAGAAGGGTGGATAATTCTATTTGAAGTTGAAGAATGTGATTTTTGTTGAGATGAAGCTGGGGTGGTTGAAATTCTGTGGGAATTGAGAGGAAATTGAGTTTGTAACCTCGAGATATTATGGACAGAACCCATTGATCCGTTGTTACTGTTATCCAATTGTTGTAAAATTTGGATAATCTGCCTCCTACAGGGAGTTCTGATCGAGGATTGTTTGATTGGCTTAGTTCTCTGAAGATATCTTCAAAAGCCTGCCGCAGGGCCTGTTTGAGTAGCAGGCTGGGGCCTGGGTGCTCTCTGCTGATGATGCTGTGTCCTGTGCTGAGTCCTTGATTGTCTAGGCCTAGTTGCTGGAGGATAAAATCGTTTTTGACGATAGTAAGGCCTCCGCATTTCTCTCCTTTGAGTTCTTCGAGCAGCATGTGTGGTAGGATCCTGAGGCAGAGAGGATAGCTGCCTTAAGGTCTCATTATGTTCCTTTAATTGGGAGACTGTTTCTTGAACTTTAGTACCAAACAAATTGTCCCCTGTGCAGGGGAGGTCCACCAGTTCATCTTGGACCTCTGGCCTAAGGTCCGAGGCCTTAAGCCAGGCCCACCTCCTGGCACTTATACCTGAAGCTGCAACTCTTGATACTGTTTCGAAAGAATCATATGCAGCTCTCACCTCGTGTTTTCCAGCCTCAAAAGCTTTGTGGATGAGGTTTTGTGCTGACTCTCTGTATTCTTGGGGGAGAGATGGGATAAAATCCTCCATCTGCTTCCAGAGGTTTCTTTGGTATTGGGTGATATATAATTGATAAGCTGCTATTCTGGAGTTTAGCATTGCACCCTGGAATACCTTACGACCTAGAGTATCTAGAAACCTGTTGTCCTTCCCCGGAGGATTAGAAGAATGTACTCTTGTTCTCTTTGCATTCTTCTGTGCTGATTCAACAACTACTGAAGTATGTGGTAGTTGGGATTCTTGATAACCTGGTGCAGCTTGGACTAAGTATGTTGAGTCCATTCTTTTGTTGATGGAAGGAATAGAACAAGGATGTTCCCACATTCTGTGTTGAAGCTGAAGGAGAACATCATGAATAGGTATTGCCATAATTTGTTTGGGAGGATCAACAAATTGCAATACCTCAAGGGTTTGGTGATGTAGATCCTGTTTGGACTCTAACTTAAAGGGGATAGAGTCAGCCATGTCTTGAACAAAGGCAGAAAAAGTGAGGTCCTCTGGTGGGGATTGTTTCCTTGGGTGTGGTGGAGAAGGGTCAGACATAAAAGTTTCAGAGGTGTCTGATTGTGTATCACTCCATGTGTCGTAATCTGGAGTGTGTGGACGTGGCTTGGCAGTTGTAGGTAGAGGAGGTACACCAGAGGGTCCTGGAATGGGTTCCTGAAAAGAAGAATCCTCTTCCAGCGGATTAGAGGACAAGGAATCCAGTAAGTCTTGATATTTCTTCTGAATCACTGAATACAGTGCTGCTTCAGACGATGCAGCATCTCCAGAAGGAAGTGGCATCGTAGGTGTTAGAGTTGACGTGGATGGCATCGAGGATCTTGGTTTTGGAACCGATGGTATAGACAACCTTCCAGTAGGTGGATGTGTGGCCGCAGTGGTAGCGATCGGCATCTATGCTGGAACCGAAGCTGCGGATAGCATCGATGTCATGCCTGATGAAAGGGGAGGCATCGATGTGGATATCGAGGAAAAAACTGATGTGCGCTGTATCGATGTTTCCTACGGCATCGGGAAGGGTCCTGGTGACAGGAAAGTTCCCGGAATCTGGATGGTGCTCGGCATCGGGAGAGGTCCCGGAATCGGTGCCGTCATCGGTGGTAGATCGGATATCGGCACTGGTTGTGCCAGCATCGGTGACGTCGTTGTCAAGGCAGACGTCACCGGCATCGGCGATGTCGCTGGCATCGGTGTAGTCACCGGTAAGTGCTCTTTGATGGCTTGCAATACCGCTTCCTTTATAAATGATGTGAAGTCTTGCGGTATCGGGGTAGGAAGTGACACCGGTGGAGGCGGAGATGACCCTGTCTGCAGTGTAACTGATGCCGTGGTAGGCCTATCAGGCATCGAGGTGTCCGTGCGCTTAGCCCGCTTTTCACTCGGTTTCTCGCGGACAGATCCCGACGGTGACACAGAGGCATGCCGATGACGGTGCTTATGTCTAGGCCTTACCTCTGCTGCCGAGAGAATTGATGATGTCGATGGCGTTGGGGAGGATTTGTCTCCTGAACCATCCGGTCTGCGCTTTTTTAATAGAACTTTTTTAGAAGCTCCTACCGGTGAGGACTTCGATGAAGTGGATGGAGAGGGAATCAACTGCAGACTGAAGAGCTGTTGAATTTTCTCCTGACGCAGTTTTCTTCCTTTGGGTGTCATCTCTTGGCATTGCTGGCAAGAGGAGATACCATGTTGATCACCCAGACATCGAACGCACTCTAAGTGCGGATCTGTAACCGACATTGTTCGGTTACAAGTCGGGCATTTTTTAAAACCCGACGCCATGGTATCACCGACGGCCGTTGATAACTGAAAAAAAGAGAGCAGCGTTTTTTGAAAAGTAACACTGAATTAATTCACCAGCCGGTGAGGTGAGAGAAGTGAGATCCTGTGAGGGAGAATTTAGGTAAAAAATGACTGTTTTTTAGTCAGAAACTGAGATAAACTCAGAGGGCTCCGGTGTCCGTGCTGCTAACCAGCGGCGCGGAAAAACGAAGACTGAAGTGAGACCCCTGTGGCAGAGAATATCATGGCATGCTGTTCATGCACAGTGGCCTCACAGGGCCAGTCAAAAGTTTCTAGAAACTTTGACAGACGTTTTCCCGCACTAGGGCTCCGTTACTGACGTCACCCATATGTGAGGACTAGCATCCTGCTTGTCCTGGGATAAAGTAATCTTCACAGAGCTTCCCAGCCTGACAAGTTTACATCTGTTTTTTCTTTAATAGATATATTCAATATATTGGCTTAACCAAACAAAAAACCTTTGATAGGAATGGGAGCATATCCAAATTTTTGCTCACTATTCTGTAAAAATTACAGATTCATGGCTCAAAACAAAATTCATGCCTTAGATATATGCTCTAAAGGGTAACTGTTTAAACCCCGGTGTGCGTAAATCCCGGGGTTTAAGTGCATGGCCGGGCCTTATGCACGCCAGGCCTATTTTCAAATGGGCCTGCCCATGCGCGTAAACCCCGATACGCGATTAAGTGTTGGGACCTGAAAAGGGGGCGGTCCAGTGGACGGAAAGGGGAGGAGCTGGAGGTGCCGGTACAGCGGCCATTTGCTGTTGTGCCGGGGAAGCTCGCACCGGCAGTCGGCCAGTGCGCGCAAGTTGCTTCTGCTCCGGAGGAGCAGCAACTTAGAAAACAAAAAAAATTAGGTAAGGCAGATTAGTTTTAGGGAGTGGGGAGGAGAGGCAAAGGGGAAGGGAGGCTAGGGTAGGGGGTAAGGAAGCTCCCTCCCAATCCACTCCTTAATTGGAGCGGACTGGGAGGGAACTGGGGAAGGCTGAGATGTGTTGCCGCGCAAAGCTAGCTAAAATCTACCCCCCCTTGCATGTGCGAATTACAAAATCCAGCGCACATGTGCGCGTGGCCCAATTTTATAACATGTGCGCACTGGCGATCACATGTCATAAAATCTTGTGTCCATGTGCGCGCGCGTATTTTTTTAAAATCTACACTTTAAGTTGCTTAGCCATGAACTCTCTTATGGGCGTGGTAAGCATAATCAAATTCTGGGTCGCTACTCTAAAAATTACAGGGGCTTGGCCCAATCAATTTGAACATCTCAGATAAAATGGTCAGACCAATAAAATATATAATACTGCTGCTCAATCAGTAGCTCTTCCATCAACTAGAGGCAGTGAATACTGTCTTAGCTGTCACTGCACCACACATATGTAGTAGTGATGTACAGGATAAAAAAAAAAAGAATGTTCTTTGCCTCAACTGGATGAAGGATTAAACCTAATCATTCTGGTCTGATGTAGTAGAAAAGCAAAGGAACATAAGTAATTCTAAGCAGCTCACAGTCACAATACTAACACATTTGCGATAAAGAGCACATTACGTTAAACTTATGCTACTATGGTTCTGACATTATGAGCCCTGATGTCCTCTCAGAGTCAGATCCATTTGGCTAACAAATTACACAATGCTAATTTTATTACAGCAATCCCAGGTCTGTTGGGATCAAATGAAGCAAAAAGGACTTTGGTCTGCTCCAAGTAGAGGACAACAGATGTTTTGATATGCAAAGACTTACATAAGCCCTGGAGAGTTTGAAGAATAGATGCAAGATGAAAAGCTAGTTCAGCCCAGGTCACCATGTAAGGGACAAACCAAAGGACTTTGCATCTTTGTGATCCCCTTCATGAGCATTGAGAAAGCTGGTAATAAGTAAAATACCTTACTTCCTACCATGGGCCGTGTGTGCACCCTTATCTAGCCACGCGCAAAAGGTATATATTATTTTATAAAATATGCATGTAGATTCAGAGAGAGAAAGAGACTCTTTAAAAGGCTCAGCTTGATACTCTATATATGGACCACTGTAAAGGGATACTTTGATTTGGGGTGAGTTTTTGGGAGGTGGGTTGGAGTTAGGGGGATGGTGTTACAGAAACATTCAGAGGTATTCATTGTAAACTTGACATCATTAAAGAATTTTAGACCTTATAAGTGATGAAGAGTTGATTTGTACACTGCAATCTCTGCTAGGTGCATTGTACAAATCAATTCCTTTTCATCACTTATAAGGTCTAAAATTCTTTAATGATGTCAGTTTTACAATGGCTACCTCCAAATTTGTCTAACACCCTCCCCAACCCCAGTCCACCTCTCGAAAACTCATCCTGAATCAAAATGCCCCCTTAACAAAGGTCCATATATATAGAGTATCAAGCTGAGCCTTATAAAAGATTCTCTCTCTCTCTTTCCCAGATGTTCACCAGACCTCTATGCCTACTGAGAAGCTGTAGCAGTTATGTGTGTCAGTGCTGGTACTGCCTCTAGAATGCCCATATCTTGCCCCTTTTCCACCTACTTTTTCTGGGCACTCGTACATGAATGTACGCGCGTCCTCCCACGCTGCCCACTTATACATGTATATGGCTGGTTTGCTCACACAAGGCTTTTAAAATATACCTCTAAATGTTTAGGACTTTCTTAATGTTGTATTTCCAATTTTTGAATTATTACAATTTCTGTTCAAATTACCTGAGAAAATCTACCACTGGAACAATCTCTAAGGTTGAGTAGATTGTGGAAAGTTAGAAGAGCTGATGATCTCTTGTTTCAGAGGGATTATCCAGAAAAGATTATAAAATGAGGAAATTAGCCCTTAACAACAAAATACAGGTGCTTCCATTTCCTTTCATATTACTCTTTGGGGGTCGATTTTCAAAGGAGGGCGCGCCTGTCCATGTGTTATAAAATACGATATCTGCTAGCACATACACAGCGGATTTTGCCATCCACGCGCACAGGTGCAGGCAGATGGCCTCCTCCGCGCCCTCTCCCAGTTCCCTCCCAGTCCGCGCCAGTTATGCAGCGGACTGGGAGGTAACTTTCCAATGACTAACCCTACCCTTCCTACCTCTTCGCCACTCCTCCCCAAACCCTACCCCCTACCTACTCTTAAATTTTTTTTTTTTAATTTGGAGCAGCAGTAGATTCTGTGCGCTGGCCAACTGCCAGCATATGCTTCCCCGAGACAGCGGTCTTTCCCTGCCCCACCCTGCCCAGACCACCCCCCCCCGGCTCGCCCCTTCTGAGAGGCCCGGCACTCTTGTGGGTATTGGTGGTTACGTGCATGGCCCAGCCACACACAAAACCGCCGGTATTTGCACGCATGGGCCGTTGAAAATTTACTTGTTTATGTTTATTACAAAGCTATCTCCAGCAGACTCCACTCACCAATAAACAAAATGCAGGTAGTCAGTATGTTCTGCAGTTTCAAGTGTGAATGTCAAGTTGTATAATATTTTTCCATATTGACTTACCTCTGCTACAAAGACAATCACAAGACAGTCATTTTTTTCCTCCTCAGTCATCTCATAGAAGAGAGAAGTCAATGTTTCCAATAGATAACTTTCTTTGTTCCTTTTCACAGTGGGAATACCCATCACTAGGGACACTGTGAAAAGAAAAATACATAAGAAGAGAGGCTCAGTTATACTTATATTTATTGGAAGTGATGAATGGAACACACTGGAAATATTTCCACTGTGTGTTGGGCAATATTAATCATGAATATATAATGCTGGTCTAGAAGAGTGCTTCAGTAAAACATTTAAAGGTGAATGTTAAAAGCCCAGCACATGCCAAAATTAATTGATACATGTGTATGTAGGACATGCGCAGGCCCACAGAATTTTAAAAAATGCCCACATGCTCGCTTATCTCCCAATGCACAAATATCCCACGCCAAACAAAAAAGGGGTGAATATGAGCATGATGTGGGCAGGGCATATTGTTACAGGGAAGGAGAAAGAGATATTCATGAAAGTGCCTATGTGCCTGTACGGTGTCCAGGTCTAATGCTGCATAACTTTACTTCTGCTATTAAGGAGGTGTAAGTGTACTTGCTATCTTAGTGGGAGGGGCATATATACACTTTCAGGGTTGTGTTCGGAATTTGGGATTCTATATGGATTCCTCCCTATCTTGGCATTAATAGCTGAAGTCAGTTTTATCAGTAGGATATATGAAATTACTCCAGTTATGTCAACTCATATCTTTATTGGAACAAGATGATTTTAGAACTATTGTTCTAGTATTTGTTTTAACAATATTGGATTATGGGAATTCTGTCTTCTTTGGAGTTTCTAAATCTGGATTAAAAGCAGTATAGCTTTGTAGAACTCAGATGCTAGATTAGTTTCAAGGGCCTCGAAACATCATCATATATCTTCATTGTTGAACCAGCTTCACTGGTTGCCAGTGGAACAAAGTGTCAAATTTAAGGTATCACTGATTCATTAAGGAGTAAAGCTCCTTCATTTTTGTCAAATTTGTTTAAGGTTTATGTTATGTATTGATCTGACCTATGAATGTATAAACCCATATTATGAATGTCACCTCAAACTATCGAATAACTATGATCTATGAATGTTTCTTCTGAACCGTTGTGATCTTTCTTAGGAATGGCGGTTTATAAAATGCTTAAATAAGATAATGTATTTATTTATTTGAGTTACTATCTGTTAAGATGGACCATTTTCAGGAAACAAGATGGCATTGCAACTCTATTAGCAGAGTTGAGCTTTGGAACAGTTTGGAACTGGAACTGCAAGCCATTTCTTATACAAATTATTTCAGAAAACTTTAAAAACTTGTCTTTTTAAGGAGGCATTCAAGTAAGTGGTTGGATATTAGGGAAGAATTTAGGGAAGCTAATGAAACTGTAGTGCAGTAATAATGGGAGATTTCAATTACCCCAGTATTGACTGGGTAAGTGAAACATCAGGACATGCTAGAGAGATAAAATTCCTGGATGGAATAAATTACAGTTTTATTTATTTTATTTATTTATTTATTTATTAACTTTTATTTACCGACATTCGTGCAGCACATCATGCCGGTTTACAAAGAACTCAGGTGGGTGATACAATAAAACAATAAAACAAAAACAATGTACAAAGAATAAAACAAAAGTAAAACCATAACGATGTAACCTTGGAACAAAATACTATTCCTTACAATAAGGACACATTAACCGATCATGATCAAAAAATAAATTAAGCCGTAGGGGAATGTTGTTTCTTCTAGGGTATCCATGGGTGGTGCGGGGGGAAGCGGGGGAAACATAGGAAGGGGTGGGGGAAATTCGGACAGAAGGGGCTGGGGAGAGATTAGATTTGGTTTGTGTCGGGATAGGCCTGTCGGAAAAGCCATGTTTTGACTCCTTTCTTGAAAGTTTGCAGGGATGTCTCTTGGCGTAGGAGGGTGGGGAGGGAGTTCCAGAGGGTGGGGGCAGCGACTGAGAAGGCTCTCTCTCTGGTGTGAGTAGAATGTGCTGCCTTTAGGGACGGGGTGTGTAGGGTACCTGCATGGGTTGTTCTTGTGGGTCGGTCGGATGAACGGTAACGAGGCATTTCGTCGAGCCAGGTATGATTATGTTTGTGTAGAGAATTGTGAAGGATGGTGAGGGTTTTGTATTGTGAGCGGAAGGAAATGGGTAACCAATGTGTTCCCTTTTTTGTGTGCCTGTTATGATTCTGGCCATGGAGTTTTGTAGAATTTGGAGGGGTTTGATGGTGGTGGCGGGGAGATCAAATGGTTCAGGAACCATTGACAGAAGGGGTTATTTTAGATCTAATTCTTAGTGGAGTGCAGGATTTTGTGAGAGAGGTTAACAGTGGTTGGGCCGTTTGGCAATAGTGAACATAACATGAGCAAATTTGAATAAATGATTGGAAGGGGGATAACAAGTAAATCCATGGCTCTAGCACTAAACTTTCAAAAGGGAAATTTTGATAAAATGAGAAAAATAGTTAAAATAAAAACAAAACAAAACCATGAAAGGTGCAGCTACAAAGGTTAAAAGTGTGCAACAGGCATGGACATTGTTAAAACAAAATACCATCTTAGAAGCGCAGCCCAGATATATTCCACTCATTAAGAAAGGTAGAAGGAAGGCCTAACAATTGCCGGCATGGTTAAAAGGCGAGGTGAAAGAGGTTATTTTAGCTAAAAGATCTACTTTCAAAAATTGGAAGAAGGATTCATCTGAGGAAAATAGGAAAAAACATAAGGATTGGCAAAACAATGATAAGGCAGGCTAAGAGAGAACGTGAAAAGAAGTTAGCTGTACAGGCAAACCTCATAATAAACACTTTAAAAAATATATTCAAAGCAGGAAGCCTGCGAGGGAACTGGTAAACTGTTAGAAATTGATGGGTTGAAGGGGCACTTAGGGAAGATAAGGCCATTGTGGAAAGACTAAATTAATTCTGCCTAGAATGTCAAATTTTGAAGGTGCCAAATATGTAGGCCAAAAAGAGAAGCCTACTTCTGCTTGCTTTAGGGCCACATGTCAAAGCTTCAAAGGGGAATCGCCATGGTACTCTGCCTATGGGTGCCAAAATTTTAATTCCAGTCCTGTCAATTAGCATATAACACAGTGCCTGACCATATTCTGGTTATGCATCTAAACCAAAGACTGACATTAAATTCCTTAAAGGTATGCAATGAAAAAAATAAAAGAAAGAACTGCAACATATGTAATCAAAGGAGGCAATTGAACATTGGTCCTGCTGTGGAGAGTGCTGTTTCGCACATCTTGTCAAAACATACAAGTTTAGGTGACGGAATATCTAGGAAGTACTTATTTACCAAGTGTAATGATCTAGCTGGAGAGTAGAACTTCATGATGGCATTTGTCCATGGAGCATGCAAGTTGAAAATTAAAGAATGAACGATTAAAACAGAGTTTATACTGGATCCAAAATGATATGGGCAGCCAGTGTAGTTTTAGGATGGATGTAATATGTTCACGACTGGATTTATTAGTTAATAAACAGGCAGCTATATTTTAAATGATTTGAATTATGTATTTAGGAATGCCAATAAGCAGAGAATTACAATAATCCATACTTGAAAATAGGAGTGTTTGTAAAACAGTTCAAAAATCTTTGGGTTCAAGATATGGTTTTATATGACAAAGAAGTTGCAATTTATGGAGTGATATTTGAGTTAAATTGTTTATATGGGCTTGCATGTTTAATGACTGATAAGTTTGACTGATTGTTTAACAACAGTTCAGATGGAGTAGAATCTGATGGAAATTTTGAGAGAGAAATTATTTCTGTTTTTTGAATATTAAGTGCAAGTTTATTAAATGATAACCAATTTTGTATTGTCGGCAGCAAATGGGATAGAAAACATTCTGTTTCAGTCCATGTTGTTTTGATTGGAAAGAAGAATTGTATGTCATTGGCGTATAATCTGTAATGAATGTTGAAACTCACTAAAATTCGACAAAGTGGAGTTACGTAAATGTTGAATAATACTCTTGATAATGCAGAACCCTGAAGGACTCCAGATTGTAATAGATTTCCATGAAGAGGTATGGGATTCTACTTTCACTTGTAATGTGTGATTAGAAAGAAACAAAGAAACCCAATTGAAGACATTATCAGTTAAACCTATTGCTTTTAAACGATTTCTTAAGATATTGTTGTCGATTGTGTTGAAGGTTGCCAAGATGTCCAATAGTATCATAATGAAGCTGCAGCTTGCTCAAATCTGCATCTGATCGAGTCAAAGGAGGACAACAGTAAAAGTTCTGTATTGTGTAATTTTTGAAAACCGAATTGATATAAATGTTGTTCTAAGGTTACAAAGCAATTATAAAAATATAAAACAACTGCAGACTTCATAGTAGCAATAAATATGCTGTTCTACACAACATAAATTAAAACAAACTAAAAACATATTTGGTTTTTACATGTTAACAATAGATAATACCAAAGTTAAAAATTTAAACAAACCAAACTAGACAGACAGAAAACCTTGGTGGTGGCTTGAATGGCCCCAGCTGGCAACTTTAATACTTTCAAAGCAATATTTTTTCTACCCCTTTCTCTTTATAAAGGTTTTGTGTACTACTGGTATCAAGAATAAACTATGTGGACTGGTTTGATTCCCAGATCAGGTCCTCTGCATCTTGAAAGAGACTCATGATTGTCAACAAGGGCGATACCTGCTAGCTGGATTTAAAGCCCTACAGCCCATGACACAGGATTCTGAAAGGATCCTGAAAGGATCCTTAGTGCATGGTTCCTGGACTCAATACCATTTTTGCAATGACCTTACTCAGAATACCATGTTTAGACAGGATAAGGGAGGGGAGATGTAAACATTGGAGAAAAATCCCAGATAGTTGAAAATAAGGATTCTGGTGATTAAGCTAGAAGAAGATGAAGGAAAGAACTACTATGCCAAAAAATAAAAGTAAACTATATGAAAACTTTGTTCAGTGGACCTCTAACTGAGATGAGGTTGATGCTACCTATGAAAGGAGGCCTCCTGTTGGTCCTCGTCATTGGAGGTGGGTGTGCTCAGAGTGGAGACCCAACTGGACCTTCACCATTACCAGCCCTCGTTCCCCGCAGGTTGAGCCCTTGGGGACTGGGACCGGCTGAACTTAGGCATGGGTCTCCAGAGGGTGATAAGACCTACGATGATTGCAGGCTGAGTCAGGCGAACCAAAGGTCGTGGGCAGGCGGCAAGCAATGCGGAATCCAGGGACAAAGCAAAGTCAGAATCCAAGTGAGCAGTCACAGAGGAGAGGCAATGCAGGACCAGGAACACACTGAGCAGGAACAGGAGCAGGCAGGAGCAGGAACACACAGAGTAGGAAAAGCAACACTAAACCAGAGCGGGACCTGTTGCTGAGGCGAGAACCTAATGATCAGGCAGGGGTTAAATAGTCCCCTTTCCTGACGTCATCAGTAAGGGCCGCGGAAAGATTTCCCACCACCTTTAAAAACCAAAAAGGATCGCGTGGGGGGACTGGTGCAGCATTGGCGCCGGCAGCGGTGCAGACGGCCAAGACAGGGAGCATGGCAGAACAGCCCGATGGGGCCCAAGGTGAGGGATGCCGGTCACGGACCCCTGCAGCTGGCAAGCGCAACAAAAACAGTATCAACAGAGGACACTACAGAGTGATATTCCAACAGTACTGTCCTAGATCACCCCTTAATGCCATGTGCCAGCTCTTATTTTGTGCACCAGTTTCCTTCTTGGGGTTCATCAACTAATTCACAAGCATTAGTGCAATGGAAAACAAAAGAGAGCACAAATACTTGTAATAGCAAATTACGGTAGTCATTTACTAAGCTACAGTATTTTCCCTGGAGGGGGGGGAAGGGGGAGAAATACCGCAGGATTTACTACACCCCGATAGAGTACCGCAATTTAGTAAACTTTGCAGTATTTTCCCCAAAGGTAAAATATCATGGGTTAGTAGCTCCATAAAATATGCCACATAATGGTGCCCTCACAGCCCAAGGCTACAATCTTCTTAAAGAGCTATAGCAGCCCAAATAGCCCATCTCCCCAGTATCGCCCAAACCCCTGGGAGTCTCTCAAGATCCCCTGTCTCACACCTTCTACCACTCCATTAGATGGCCAAAATAAGCAAAAAAAAGTTTTAAACAGAAAGCCCTGGTGCAAGCCCCACCCTCTCCCCTTTGGTTTAAACCTTCCTGGTGCACCCCTCCATACCCCCCACTCTAGCTCACTTCCACAACCCCCCTTGTCCTTACTGAAACCTCCCAGGTGGCTCCCATGATACAGGCAATGGTAGGTTGAAAAATGGCAGCACCAGGCCTGAAACCACAGGAGGCACTCCAGGCCCCCACTAGGCCATAAGGGAGATTTTGATAATGAATGAAATGTTGGTGGTGGAGAGACAAGCTCTGGAAGGAATTAAAAAGAGGAGGGCTTTAGGAGGGTGGGGCCTACACCCAGGGCCTTACTTTTGATGAAAAACGTTTTTCTGCTTACTTTGGCCATCTCATGGGGTGGGAGGTGGATGGAATGGGGCTCTTGAGAGACCCCCAGGAATTTGAGCAATACTGGGAGAGGGTGTAATTCAGGCCGCTACAGTCCTTTAAATTACTGCTCCGAGAGCATCAGGATGGGTATTAGTGTCTTAATGCTCCCAATGAAAGTTTGCTGCAACTTTAGATTTGTAGCTAACTTTTCAGAAAATAACACGGCTTGTGATTTTTCAGGCAAGGAGTTATTTTATTTACCTGAGATTGCCGAGTAATGAGCTGCTGTGCATGCATTTATATGCAAAGCAGTTCATTACCATACTTATGTTATCAGAGGGAAAAATAACATGTTAAATGCCTAACCCAGCTATGTAAATGACCCCCTAAAAACAATCATTTTTATAAGGAAAATTGGGATTTCTATTAAAAATAAGTCACTTCATTTTTTCTTATCACGAACTGAATTTTTCTCTTAATTTTTCTCTTTATTTTCTCCCTTTATATTTGACTCAGATCCTTTTGTTGGTGGAACTGGCAGTCTTTATCCACCATCAATTTTTACAGTTCTTTGTTGTATGACGGCTGAAAAAGAAGCCTCCTCTGAAACTCAAGTGCTAGCAAGGGTTGCTCATACAGAGAAAATCATCTTTACTTTCTCTGCTGGATGTTGCCTTGGACAACAGGAGATCTGATCTTGCGCCTCCTACTACTCAGCGTGCAATGTTCTGATTTACAGTTTACACCCTGCAACTCAGATTTATTTTTTTTTTTTTTAGACAAATTATCGTAACAAAAATTATATACATTTTCTTCTCTCACCTCCTGTTCTTCCTTCAGTAAAAATTATATTTGGTTGCAGACTGTCTTCTTGCTCCAGCAGGTGAGGCAAGTAGAAGTAGATATTTATGAATGGTAAAGGGATCCTGCTGGTAAGATTGAGTGCTTTCCACTTTGTAACATCTTCTAAAATAAAATGAAATTTAAAAGAAGGGGACTTAAGTTCATTGTACCTGTAAAAATGTTTTGCAAATCCTTGAAACAGCATAGCATACCATAAACACCAAACTCAAGCAAACCTTTTCATTGTATCATAAATACATCTTGAGAACTTTCAGAACATTTTCAGGCATACTTATGAAATTCGTTTTCATTGGTTGTGGGGGACATTAAGCGACTTTTTAGGATTGTTTAATGCTTTTTTCCAATCTTATGCAAAAGCAAAGTTGCTTATCTATAATAGGTAGATAGTAATTCATCAGTCACACACAAGGGTGATATCATCTTAAAGACAATGATTTCCATAGCTTTCTTGGAAATTTCTAGACCTTTTCTGAGTATGCACAGTAGTTCCTATACACTCACAATCATCAAGTATGCCTCAGTTTTGTAATTAATCTAATGAGATGAACTCTAGAAGGGGAACATTTATTTATTTATTTTTGGTTTTTTATATACCGATCTTCTTGCATTGGATGCAAATCAAACCGGTTTACAGTGAAAAAATAAACTTGCCTAAGAGCATTACATGGAACGAAGAACATAGTACAAATAAGAGAGCTTGTGAGCATTACATAGAACGAAGAATATTTAAAACCTTTTTGGCAACAAGGTATTAAAAGTAAACTTCTTATACAAGATGTATGCAAAAAAGCCATCAACGTTAAAACCAAATCAAGCGTATAATAGTCTCGATTGAGATGGGGAACTGGGGGGGGGGGGGGGGAGTCGGAGGGTGGACGCGGGGGAGGGAACAGTGGATAGTGGATAGGGGGAATAGTGGATCAGAAAATTGGAGTATGGGGGAGGGTTTAAGGGTGAATTAATAACATATAGGACAAATCAAGGTTGTCGAGGTTAGTACATTGTGGGCCATCAAGGAAACGCTAGGGGTTTGTGTGCGTAGTGAACTGCTGTCTTCATAGAACACTTCTTCCAGGTAAGCAACCTTATTTTCTCTGAAGACAAGCAGTTCACAGATGGCATTCCCTAGCTAAATGTTATATTTATTTATTTTTTAAATATGTATAGCCCGCTTATCTAAAATACTAGGTGGGTTGCAACAATATAGTCATAAATGTATAACTACAAAGAAAAAGAGTAAAACAAACCCACCAAGAGGGCAGAACAACTATTTTTTGGTGGGTTAGGATGCCCCCTTCTCTTTTTCTTTAGTAACTGAAAGCAAACCCAAAAATATATTAAAATAGGTCCTTGGTGGGGCTGAAGTTGGGCTCAAATCCTTGAAAAGAGCCTTAAGAATGAACTGCTGAAACCTGTAGCTGCATCAGGAGTCACTATCTAAAAAGTAATGGCATGTAAATGTGTAGCTTAAACTCCATGACACAGTCTTGCAAATCCCTTCAATGCAGGTTAACCTCAGATGGACTACCAACACAACCATAGCCCTGATGTAATGGGCTTTGACATGCCTTACCAAGGTCAAACTGCTTGAGCATAATCTACTGATATGTAATCTGCTATCCAATTAGACAAGGTTTGCTTTGACACAGCAATCCAGGCTTGTTTGTGCAATACGGAAAAAAAAAAAAGCTAGGTGAACTTTCTAAGGTCATAAGAACATAAGACGTGCCATGCTAAGTTAGATCAAAGGACCATCAAAGCCTAGCATCTCCGACAGTGGCCAATCTGTGTCACTAAGAAGTACCTGGCAGATCCATTCCTTGTTGCACTCAGAGATAAGAAGTGGGTTTCCCAAGGCTACCTGGTTAATAACTGTTTTTGGACTTTTTCTTTAGGAACTTGACCAAACTCCTTTCAAACCAGCTATGTTAGATGTTTTGACCATGTACTCTGGCAACAAATTCCACAGTTTGATTGTGCATGAAGTGAAAAGTAAAATTGCTTACCTGTAACAGGGGTTCTCCATAGATAGCAGGATAAATCAGCCATAACCAGTGGGTAACATCATCTGACAGTGCTGACATGGACTTAGTTCTCAGGGATCAGAAGTGTTTCTGGATGGGTGTGGCCGCTGCCTCATGAACCCCTCAGTTTCTTCCAGAGCTTAAGCTTAAGTAAAGGAATTGATTCTCCAGTGAGGCAGGCGAGTAATACATATATGGTTAAATCCCCATTAAAGGTAAGCAATTTTGCTTTTTTAATTGACAAGCAAGATTAAGTCATTCATAACCAGTAAGCAGTCTCAAAATAAGGATTGCCTTGTGGAGCAATTAACAGATAGACAACCTAGATTCCACTCAGTGGAGATTAAATTACTGGGTGAATAGGCTATGCAGAACTGCTTGTCAAAAGGTACTGTCTGTTGCGTCCATCGGTCGCAGATGGCTGCAACTGCTCTGCCTCACCTCTCTTCTACCCTTTTCCTCCTCCCTGGGAAGGATGGCTGCCTCCACTGCTGATTGCCGAAACCCTCGGTGTCTCCGACACAGCATGGGCATCCCCATCCACCATGCTTCTTCCTGAGGCCTCCTAGGCACGCGCGCACACACCACCTACGCTTTTGACGGGAACCTCAGGGATGTCCCCACCACGTGACGTCAGTACCTCCAGGTATTTAAACCTCTGCTCCGCAATAGCCCAACGAGTTAGCAAGGACTTCCGTTTTGCTACTCTGACCGCTTCTAAGCTGCTCGCTTTGATTCCTCTCTATCCTTCAGGGTAACTCGCTCCAACGGAAGCTCTGGGTACCCGCTCCTCGGGGGCCTCTCGCTTTTATCTGCCCTTCGGGGTTCAACTACCTAACCTGGGACACCCGCTCCTTGGGGGTCCTATCTACTTTCTTTCAGGATCCTTCGGTGCTCCTAGGTACTCGCTCCTCGAGGGCCTATCTTGCTCAGGGTATCCTGCACCTCGGACCTCGGGTCCCTCTCTCCATTCTTCTACCAAGGAAGTTACCAGCACTGCCACTCTGAGTATCGCTACGCTCCAGCTCTCCTTATTCCACCCTTCAGGTTCGGCTTATCCCACGCTGCGGAACACTACCCAACCTTGCTATATCTGGGTGAGACCATCATCTATAGAGACTGTCTGAGCTTTCTGAGATATCGCTGGCCTACAGTTCTATCCCTTCCTTGAAGGAAGATTCAACTTACATCAGCAGTACAATAAAGCTTTCTTCCCTCAGTGTCTGCTTACTAGAGTCTAGCCTATCGCTGTGGTTCCCCACGGGGCCCATCCCCGTGGGAGGAGTCATCGCCACTTCAACCAAGAATCCACAATATGCCACAAACCCAATACTGTCCCTTTGGGACTGTTATGATCCTGCTCGCAGAGCCCATCCCGCAAGAAGGCCCTCCACTCACCGCTGTCCGATGCTGTGTTGTGATGGATGCCCTGCTCCCCAGCCCGATGTCACCGTTGCCGCTGCCCTCTTCCTGGCCTGGCCAATGCCGCAGGACCTCTTCGTGCGGCCTGGACCACAACAAACTGCCGCTGTACACCTGTGCAGCAGAAGCTGCCGCTGCTGACCCACCTTCGTGGTGAGAAAGCCACCACCAGGATCCCTCCATTCTGCGGCAGGACGCCGCTGCTGTTCCTGTCTTCATGGCAGGAAGCCGCCTTCAGCCTTGCTCCTTCGCAGCTGGGACGCTGCCAACGCCGATCTTCCTGTAGGCCCTCTAGGCGCAGGTGCGTGCCTCTTCATGTTATTTAAAGGCCAGTGGTGGGAAAAGCCCGCGGCCCCACCGGATGTCATCATCAGTCTGCTTCTTCTTCCAGCTCTATAAAATGGCTCAGTTTCACTTCCTTGGGGCCTTCAAATCTGTTCCATGGCGTCCATGTTCCTCTTCTCCGGTCAAGTTCTTCCCTGGTCTGCTCCTGTCCAGATGGTTCCGTGTTCCATGTTCTTGATGTTCCTGGTCTTGTTCCTCGTCAGAGCTCCTTCGTTGCCTGTTCCTTGTCCAGAAGGGCTGATGTTCCATGTCCAGAAGTTCCTAATGTTCCATGTCCCTGAAGTTCCTGATGTCCCATGTTCCAGTCCTGGTCCTGATGTCCTCGTCTCCGCTTCTTGTCCTGCTTTCAGGTTCCTTACTAGCTCATCTTTCCTGGTGTGCCACCTTCGTGGTCAGTGACCAGCCCATGGGGGGCTGTGTAGAGCGCTTCATGGCACATGGCCTGTCTTCATGCCTACAGCGCAAGTCTCCGGAAGGCTTCTTGTTTTTAATTCTGAGGTCTGTCCCTGAATCCGAGTTCAGAGTCTTGAATCCTGAATCTTGAAATCAGAGTCTTGAATCCTGTTCTCGGTCTTCGGAGTACCTTGTGCTTGCTTCCGTCCATGCCCAAGACTCAAGCTAGAACCTGCTCCGCTTCAGTGTGGTCTGCAACCAGCCACAGGCGGCTGTGTAGGGCCCGCCTCAGTGCAGGCCTCTCCTGAATCTTTGACATGATTCCAGTTCCAAGTTTCCACTGTCTCGCCTGGAGTCTGCTTCGCTTCCGGTGTGGTCTGCGACCAGCCATGGGCAGCTGTGTAGGGTGCACTGCGGTGCAGTACTCAACCTGTACTAGTGCCTGAATCCTGAAACCTTGTCAGAGTCTTCCAAGTATCCTGAGTCTTCTTCTGAGTCTTCCAAGTTCCATGTCTCATCTTGTTCCTGACCTCAACCTCCGTCTGGCCTCATGCACTCATCGTTCCCAAGCAGCGGGTCCAGAAGGGCTACAGAGTGGCCGGAGGGCTACTCCTGAGACCAGCATTGCGTTGCTGGGTCTCACTGGTGCTTGTAGGCCCAGTGGAGGGTTGAGCCTGCCTTGTTCCATTTCCTGATGTCCCTTGCCTTGTTTCTGGTCCAGCTTTGTTCCTGATCTGCCCATGCCTGAACACACTCACCTTCCACGGTGTGTCTTGGGGCTCCTCCCTGAGCCGCACCGTAGCCCAAGGGCTCACAATCTCCCTTAAGCAGGCAACCGCTCCTCCGCTCGCAACAGGGCCATATTATCCAGACAGTAGTGGAACATAAAGGTATGAATCGACAACCTAGCAGCAACTTTGCAGATGTCTTCCACAGAAATGGCCCTCAGATGACCACGGAAGACGCCATGGCTCATACTTGATGAGTCTTAACAGAGTCTATAAGCAGTTAAAGAGTCCATTTGGCTATTGCCCTTCCCAACATGCTGGGATCAAAGGACATGAACATCTGAGAAGCTTGATAGTGAGGTTTTATTCTATGTTAATAATACACTAAGGGCCTGATTTTCAAAAGCATTTACATACTTAAAACTGTGTTTTTCACATGTAAATGCACTTTACCCTTATAAGTGGGCTTCTGAAAATTGCCACAATACATGCCATTGAATTGTCCAAAGGATTTACCCGCGTTAAGTGCACTTACACAGGTAAATGCCTTTTGAAAATTGCTGCGATAATATTACATTTACATGCACAACTCCTTTGAAAAGTACCTCTTAAGACTCTTTCAATATAAAGAGTGAAGAGTCATTTTCCTTTGCATGCATGTGATTTTAGAAAGAATGTAGGCAGCATGATTGACTGTGGAAGGCAGCTACCACTCTTGGAAGAAATTAAGGATGAATATGTAGAACAATTCTATTGTGAAAAAAATGAAGGTTTGGCAAATAAGAGACAAAGAGCTATAATTTTCTCACTCTACATACTTAAGTGATGGCCATGAGAAACAGCATCTTCCAGATGAGAAACCTCAAGCCCACTGACTCAAGAAATTGAAAGGGATGTCTCATGAGATGAACCAGAACCATATTAAAGTCCCATGGTACTGGTGGTTTACTGACTGGAGGTTTGGCATGCAACAGTCTCTTCATGAACGTTTGCACAAAAGGATGAAGATAGATGATCTGTTCACCTGCTGATAAGCTACAATGGCACTGAAATGTTCCTTGACAGAAATGTTCACTCCTGATGATGAAGGGAAGAAGATGTATTGGGGAAAGTCTCTTGGGCCAGATGACTGGATTTCCGTCACGCATAGAATCTCTTCCACCTGAAACTGTAAGACTTCCTGGTGGAAGGTTTTCTTGATGAGATCAGAATGCCTAACACAAGCCTGGGAAGCAGCAAGGAGAATACTACTGTGCTTTCAACATCCTCTTAAGTGATGAGAGTCAGAGATAGCTCCAACTCTATTGGACGCTGAAGCGATGGAGAAGGTAAGGATATCATTCCTGACAAAGCCAAACCAGGGCTATGAGTATAACCCTGCCCTATCCTGAAGAATCCTCTGGGCAGTTCTGTCAATGAGTGGAACTGAAGGGTATGTGTAGAGTGGACCAACACTTTAGCGCAAAAGAATTGGGAGCTGACCTACAGCTGCTTGGTCTCATGGAATAGAATGAACTGACATCATAAGAACATAAGAAAATGCCATACTGGGTCAGACCAAGGGTCCATCAAGCCCAGCATCCTGTTTCCAACAGTGGCCAATCCAGGTCATAAGAACCTGGCAAGTACCCAAAAACTAAGTCTATTCCATGTTACCATTGCTAATGGCAGTGGCTATTCTCTAAGTGAACTTAATAGCAGGTAATGGACTTCTCCTCCAAGAACTTATCCAATCCTTTTTTAAACACCGCTATACTAACTGCACTAACCACATCCTCTGGCAATAAATTCCAGAGTTTAATTGTGCGTTGAGTAAAAAAGAAATTTCTCCGATTAGTTTTAAATGTGCCCCATGTTAACTTCATGGAGTGCCCCCTAGTCTTTCTACTATCCGAAAGAGTAAATAACCGATTCACTTCTACCCATTCTAGACCTCTCATAATTTTAAACATCTCTATCATATCCCCCCTCAGCCGTCTCGTCTCCAAGCTGAAAAGTCCTAACCTCTTTAGTCTTTCCTCATAGGGGAGCTGTTCCATTCCCCTTATCATTTTGGTAGCCCTTCTCTGTACCTTCTCCATCGCAATTATATCTCAGACATGAACAGGTCGATTACCGG
The DNA here is from genome assembly GCF_901001135.1 of Rhinatrema bivittatum. Taxonomy (NCBI): domain Eukaryota; kingdom Metazoa; phylum Chordata; class Amphibia; order Gymnophiona; family Rhinatrematidae; genus Rhinatrema; species Rhinatrema bivittatum. The sequence continues at coordinate 38,831,042 of NC_042615.1, forward strand.
GGTTTTCCAACATTGGAAGAGATTTTCCACTCATGCGGTTGATGGATTCTGTTGAGCTTGTCTGCAAGCACATTCTGGATGCCCAGAAGTTGCCTGGAGATAATAATAGTGATTATAAACCCACAATCAGATCCTTAGGATCTTTTCCCAGAGGGTGTTCGAACTTGTGCTTCCTTCGTTTATTTATAACATGGCCATCTTATTGTCCATCTGAACCAAGATTCTCTTTTCTGAGACTTTTGGTGATTCATGGTGCTGAGAAGTCTCACAGAAGAGGTGTTCCAGCCGGGCCAAGCTCTTTTCATGTCTAAACTTGGTCTTCTTGCTGTAAATCTAATGCAATTTTTATCCAAATAATTTGCTGATATTGCCAATGGTAATTTTGTTATGTCCATCAAAACACCAAGAGCAACAAGAGACAAAAGCAAGAATGTTGAAGTGAAAATGGTATCGAAATTTGAAACAGTGATGAAGGAACTTAAAGCTGAACACATTAAAGAAATTTTGAAAAATGGCTCAGAGGTTCTTGAAGACAAGTTAAACAAATTACAATTATCGATAGATGAACTGAAGGACAGCATGGAATAACACAAAAGCCATATTGATGGTATAGAGAATCGTGTGCTATTGCAAGAAATGACAACAGATCACATGGAGATAGAGGTAACAGCCATAAAGAATGAAAATGTGATCTCAGAAGAATGCCTGGAAGATCAAGAAAATAGGAATAGAAAAAATAACCTTCAACCAGTTGGTGTCCCTGAAAAAGTAAAAGACCTGAATTTAATTCATCTGGTTCAGGTATGATTACTGTAGGTTTTGGCCCTTTCCCTTGAGATGGAACCTATCGTGGTGGAGAAAGTATATAGATTCAGCCGACCCTTACAAAATAGTGATAAATCGAGATCTGTGGTGGTGAGAATTTTAAAATTTGCTGATAAAATGAGACTTACTGCATATAAAAAGAAACACAGCTCAAATCCATTGCAATATAAAGGCTCTCGGATCTGATTATTTAATGACTATTCCGAAAAACTCTCTGAAAATAGAAGATCTTTTTTTTCCCATTTATGCTGAATTATACCGCAAGGGGTTAAAGTTCTCTTTACAGTATACAGTAAAACTCAAAGTGTTTAATAATGGTAAAGCCAATATAGTGCTGTCGATAGACCAAGCGAACAAGCTTCTAGAACAACTAAATGCTTCTTCAGTTTTGTGAGTTCCTGCAAAGAAATATGAGCTATTTGTTTTTCAGTTCTTTCAGCTGGCATCTAACTGGTAATGTATTTTTTTCTTATATATGATCTTGAGAACACCTACCTACCTAATTTGATGTGCTGCTTCTGATTTCATCCTTCACTGCCGTCTTTGTCTTAATGTATCTTTATTAGGAGTGGCCATTTTCTTTCCCTAATGATTGTGATGCAGTGTCTTTTTCAAGAGTGGATATGGACTTCCTGCCTGTGATGTGCATGATGTGCATGATGATTTTTCTGTTTTTTTTTTTCATTCAGCACATTTTATTAGAAATTTTGATTAAAGGCAGCTGACTGGTAGGGCGTTTTTCTTTTTGGACCTCTTTACAATTGATCAGAGATTTACCGGTATCTAATTAAATGACATTAGTTCTTAGGATATTTTATTTTTCATATACATATTTTTTTAAGAAGAAACTTTTATGTCATTTGCTTAATGATTACTCAAGTTCTAATTATAAGGAATACTTGTTCTTGATCTATGGCAAGTCTTGTACTATATCAGTGAACAATATGCTTTTCATAGTATTGCCTGTGTATTCTTCTTTTTTGATTCTTGTTTTAAGTAATTCTTGTCAGCAAGATTGTACAAATATTTCCTGTAAGGGAGTTATGGAACTCAATGAATGATTCTTTTTGTTCTTATAATGTCATATTTTGTTTTATTATTGTATTTGCAGCCTTTATCTTTCAATTGCTATGTTTTTCTTAGCTGTTCTATATTGTATACTTACCAATTTATTTTAACTATGCTATACGCCTAATAACAGGTGACCAACAGGACATTTACGAAAGACCTAGTGGGTATATCTTCATGGAATGAAGAAACCAGAAGAATGTTGAAGAAACCAGAAGAATGTTGAAGATACAGACCTTTGCAGCAAAGATGACTTATTATTTGTGTTTTTAGGTGTTGGGGAATTTTGTGTTGTGTGACTGATGATAGTGTGATAATGGAAGCAATGGTGCCAATTGGTTTGAGCATGAAACAGCTGCTTTGGTTGATTGTGTGTCTTCTGGATGTGCATGTTTGAAAGAGAAAAATGTTTTATGTTTTGGTTACTTGAGAGTAGGAAATCTGTGGTGGTTTGTGGAACCTGATTGGTATATCTTTCTGGTATCAAGGTAATTGGGATATTGAGGCTCAGCAACATCTAAATTATTTTCAAAATGCTGAACTATACTTTCTCTTTATTCCATTATTTACTCCTAGGGGAATTCTGCGCCAAAAAATTTAAAATTCTGTGCACAAAAGCTAAACATTCTGCAAAATTCTACAAACTTTATATTGGTCAAAATAACACAATTTACATGACAATCTTTAAGTAATCAAAAACCAATCGAAGAGAGGGAGAAGGATCAAACGTCCAATCCACAAAATTTGCAACTAACTAATAGCAAATGACAATATCATAAAGATCTTTGCTTTGAAATTTCAATCTGCGGCCTCTCGCCTCACAATGGGCCGCAAGCCTTAATCAGCTTACAAAGCAAGATGTAATGTTCAATCATTTATTGTCATTTTGCTTATACTAGATTTTATTCTAATCTTTTAGTGTTTTTTATCCCAATATTTATTTTCAAATCACCCTAAAAAAGGTTTAAATGTGAAACCAAAATTGCACTTCTCACCAAAGTTAAAAATCTTTCAAATAACAAATTTAGAGAAAGGAATACTTAGCCATGCTCAGTGAAATATTAATGCAATCATTCCCGACATGAGTGGTATATAAAAATTAAAAATAAATAAATAAATAAAATGAATCATGTTTCGATTGTAAAAAACAATCTTCTTCAGGGGATGTTTCTCAAACGTATTTTGCATGAAGCGGCCAATATTCTTCAATCCCTTCCGGACAAACACTGTCTCAGCCAATAATTTTGAAAATGGCGCCGAAGCGTCTCTGACGCTTCGGCGCCATTTAATAGAGAGGTGTTCTGCTTCTTTGTTTGTTAATCTTTAAGTAATTACATTTTAAATTATTACAGAAAAAGGTAAAGTTGCAGAATTTTAAATATTTTGAGCAGAATTTCCCTAGAAATTCACTGTAAGAGTGTCCCTTTCCACATACACACACCCTCATTCAGACTCCCTCACTCTCTCGCACACACACATCCCCACATACAGGGCCCTCTCTCTTGCATAGACACCCACTCAATCTTCCTTTCTCTCTCACACATACATCCTCATTCAGGCTACCTATGTCTCTCTCTCACGCAGCCCTTCACACAGGCTCTGGCTCACACATACACAATCCCTTCACACAAGCTAGCACCCTCACACACACGACCCCTTTTTCATACACATGAACTCCCAGTCTCTCACACACATACACACTTCTTCACAATCTCCTCATATAGGCTCCCTCTCTCTGAAACACCACACTGAAGCATCCCCCCCACCCACCCTCTCTTACCTCCCATGCTCTCTCTCACACCCTTCCCTCATATAGGCTCCCTCTCTGAAACCCACACTCAAGCATCCCCCCACTCCCTCTCTTACCAATCATGCTGTCTCTCACTGGCATCTCCCTCCCCTCACATAGGCTTCCTCTCTCTGAAACCCACACTCAAGCATCCCCCCACCCACCCTCTCTTACCTCCCATGCTCTCTCTCACACCCTCCTGCTCTCTTTCACCCTCCCCGACACACATTCTCTGTCACCGGCATGCCGCGGGATGCGCTCCGTTCGCGAAAAGGGAAGGCCCCCTGTGTGCTGTGAACGGTGCGCTGGGCCTTCATCTTCGCCGCGAACGGAGCATGTGCCACGGGATGCGCTCCGTTCATGGCATGCCGGGGTCGTCTCTGCTATTTTCTGCGCAGAATTTGGCAATTCTGCGCAGATGGGGAATTCTGCGCAAATTCTGCATTTCATAGTAGTGCAGAATTCCCCCAGGAGTAATTATTGGATAAAATGTGGTTGATTTAAGGATAATATTCCTTAATGTGGATGCTTATTCACTCCCCCAATCAAAAGAAAAGATATTCTCTTTAAAAAGGCTAAAGCCTATATTGCACGCCTTTAAGAAACTCAACTTAGTGATAAAGAGCATGGGAAACTTAGGCAAGATTGGGTGAGGCAACGTCACTATGCAACATATATCAGTAGGCAGCATGGCATTGCTATTTTAATACAGATAAAGTGTTCCTTTGTGCTGGAAAAAAAAAAGTATTGATAAAGAAGGCCAATTTTTTATTCTAAGTGGATCTATAGCACACTTTAAGTTGGTTTTATGCAAAGTATATGCCCCAAATATATTTACTCAATCTTTCTTTTCCAACCTGGTTGCTGAATTATGACAATTCATACAACACAAGTTGATTATACGGGGAGATTTTAATTTGCTGATCTGCCCAGAATTTGATACCAAACCTATTCAAACAAAATGCCCATATAAACTGATTGAAGAGTCACATTTCATTATGAAAAAAAACTCCCAACTGCTTGATGTTTGGTGTTTACTCCACTCTATTGAATTGGATTTTACTTTTTAATCATAATCATGAATTGATTATTATCTAGTCTCTACAACTTTGTAAACAAAAGTCTGTGCAGCATATATTGATTGATACATTCACTGTATCAGATCGTGCTCCTATTATGCATGAGCTTTCTGTTCATTCTTCTAAGGCAGCTGCTTATCAATAGTGATTGCATCCATCCTTATATCATGATAAAGATTTTAGTGAATACCTGAAGCATAAATGGAAAGACTATGTGGAACTTAATAAAACTGATATTTCAGGTAATTTTTTTGGAATGCAGAAAAGGCAGTGCTTTGAGGCCATATTATAGTTTATACAGCTCACAAAAATAAGACTAGGGATAAAGACATTTTTCAGCTCCATAACTAGTTAAGAGTCCTAAGGAAGAAACATATTTACTCTTTCTAATTAGAAATTCAACAACAGATAGACTTGGTTAGGAAGTCCTTGAATCATTTATTATATCAAAGGGAGATCCAACATATACAGTGATGCAATATAAAAGTCTCCAGTTCTGACAGGCAAATAAGGCGGGCAAACTACTGACCCAAAGACAAAAAAAATGTGTGAATGAATATTAACTGTTCAGTCATTAGATACTCCAAAAAGACAGGTAAAGTTTTCAAAGACACTGGAAGTTTATTTAAAGATAATTCATATTGGTACAGGCCCCCCAACACGGCCTTGTTTCACCGGTGGGGCTGCATTGGTAGGGTCCCAAGAAAGACTCCAGAATTAAAACAAAAGTACATAAACTTTAGAACAAGGAACATTAGCCAACATAGCATTGAAGGTATACATTTATAGCTTAACATAGAAGGCATAATGGGAGAACAGCTTTTGGCTTGGAAAGAACTTCCTCTCTCACTATTTGAGTGAAGCACCCTATTCAAAATGTTTTTTCTGCCCGAGCTATTATATAAGTTGCAGATGCTCCTTGTATGGTTAAAAACAAAGGATGTTGATCGTCTGCATTAGTTAATTATACAATTTATATGGTTGGGAAAATATCCAAACTCAAATATTCAACTCTTATGCGGTCCAAAAAATATGGGGGTTTGAAGCTCCCTCACGTTCATTTTTACAATGTTGCATGCCAGTTGAGATTTTGCTGGAAATAATGCAAACAGCAATATAAATTTGATTATTCCAGGACAAGTAGGATGCTAGTCCTCACATGAGGGTGACATCATTGATGGAGCCCTATTGCGGAAAACTTTCTGTCAAAGTTTCTAGAAACTTTTGACTGGCCTGTGAGGCCACTGAGCATGTCCAGCATGCCATGATATTCTCTGCCACAGGGATCCTCTTCAGTCTTCGTTTTTTCGCGCTGCTGTAGGCATCGTGGAGCAGGAGCCTTGTGAGTTTTTTCTCACAATATTTGCTGACTAAAAGTCACTTATTTTTCTCATTCATTTTCTCCCACTCGGCATCTCAGATTTTCACCGGCTGGTGAGTAATCGTAGTCTCGTTTTTACTCCTTGAGTAAAAACTTTTTCTCTCATTTCATTGACAGCTGTCGATTGAAAATGGCTACCGGATTTAAAAAATGTCCTATCTGTAATCGTACAATATCCATTACAGATCCACACATCGAGTGTGTCCTTTCTTTGGGGGACAAACATGTCACAACCTGCCCTAAATGTGCAGGGATGACTCTGAAGGGAAGAAAACTTCGCCAAGAGAAGATGGAACGTCTATTCCATCTACAGCTCTTGCCTTCTCCCTCGACAAAATCATCTCCGGCCGGCGTCTCAAAACGAATAATATTGAAAAAACGCCATCTGGAGGGGTCGGGAGACCATCCATCGCCAATAACAATCGATAGCATCGAAGAGGTCAGTGGTCGAACACCGATCAAAACATCATCATAGACATCAACACACAAACACACAGGAACCGACCGCTAAGCGGCCAAAACTTCAGGAAACACCGCTATCCTCGATGCCGGGGCCTTCACCTCGCAAAGAAACACCAGTAGTCGAATCTCCACAGGGCTCTGTGGAAGGAGTATCGACGCCTCCACCGTGTTCAGCTGCTCTGCCTGCACCAGCTGTTCCACAGGAATTGTCTGATTTCATCCGACAAGTGGTGCTCCAGGCCTTTAAGGAGCAGATGCCCATTCCGGCGCCTTCGCCGATGCCGGTGTCCACACCGATGCTGGTTCCCGAACAGATGCCGGTACTACTACCGATGCCGGTGGTTTCACCAAAGCCAACTACTCCGTCGATACCGATAGACGATTCCATCTATGCCGGTGCCTACACCGATGCCGGCACCACAACCTAAAGTGATACCGGCACGACCATCGATGACACTGATGCCTTCTTCGATGCTGGTCCCGATGCCATCGATGCCAATGACCAATGACGCCTGGAGACCCAGGGCATCCAGAACTAGCACTATATCAACTCCTAATGAAGAGATTTGACGAAGTGGTCGGTGCTCTTCCTCCAAAACCCTGAGAAGAATGGCCTGAAGGGATACCCCTCGATGACCCACAACCAGGTCCTTCAGGGCTTCCTCTATCCAACTGGTTAGCAGATTGCATACAGTTTTGCTATGAAAAAGCAGGCCTTCCTCTCCAAGGGCGAGTAAAAGTGCATTCAGTAAGAGCAATGTCAACCTCAGTAGCACACTATCGTTCAGTGCCAATTCTTGACATATGTAAAGCAGCAACATGGAGTTCTCTTCACACCTTCATAGCTAATTAATGTTTGGACAAAGAAGGACGACAAGATTCAGCATATGGACAATCTGTTTTAAAGAACTTGTTTCCAGTCTAATCCCAACTCCTTCTACATCCAACCTGCTGTGATTTTTGGCTGCCTCATTTTTACCAATACTGCAATGTTGCTTAATTACAAAATGGCTCAGCCTATAAGCTTGCTAATCACCCACATGTGAGGACTAGCATCCTGCTTGTCCTGGGATAAAGCAAAATTGCTTACCTTATAATACGTGTTATCCCAGGACAGCAGGATGTAGTCCTCACGAAACCCACCTGCCACCCCGCGGAGTTGGGTATGTTATCTTTTATTATTTTATTTTTGCTAAAGCTTATTGCTACATACGAGACTGAAGAGAGACCCCTGTGGCAGAGAATATCATGGCATGCTGGGCATGCTCAGTGGCCTCACAGGGCCAGTCAAATGTTTCTAGAAGCTTTGACAAAGTTTTCCGCAATAGGGCTCCATCAATGATGTCACCCTCATGTGAGGACTACATCCTGCTGTCCTGGTATAACACCTATTACAAGGTAAGCAATTTTGCTAGCTCCACATTTGATAGAAAATGTTTCTTGCCCTTTTTTGGCTGTTAATATACTACACTCCAGAAATTTCTTACTTCCACATAAGATTAGGAGACATGTTTTGATTAGATCTGTACCCCCAGGACCTTCGTCCTGTACCCCAGGACAAAGCTTTTGTTCTGGTGGAAGTCATCTTACATTCTCGACCCCGTCCCCATAGGGTCCCCCACCAGCCTTCTTTTAGAGTTGGTCAAACTTGTTCTGTTTAAAAACATTTTCAAATTTGATGATGTATTTTACCTTCAAACACAAGGGGTGGCTATGGGGGCTATGGTAGCCCCTGATATTGCCAATCTGTATGTGGCAAATTTCGAGATTCAGCATCTATATCCATCAAGATGGTTTCCAAAGATTTTGCTTTGGCGACGGTATATTGATGACATCTTGTATATCTGGAAGGCTTCCAAACAAGATCTGGTAGATTTTTTGAAGTGGCTTAATGAACAAAATTCCCATCTTCAGTTTACTGCACATTACCATCAATGTACTGTGTCATTTTTAGATATTCTTATCCAGCGGCATGACTGCAGATTGACTACTACATTATTTCGTAAAGCCACAGATTGTAACCATTTCCTCCACTATTCTAGTAGTTATCCCAAAAAGCTCAAAGATGGTCTTCCCTATTTCTCAGTTCCTTCGATTGAGAAGGATATGCTCTGACAAGGCAGATTTTTTAAAGCAGGCTGGGGATCTTAAAGAACGGTTTATCCAAAAAGGGTATCCTAAATCTGTCATTAAGAAATCTTTTAAACGTGCTCTATTTGCGAATCGGGACTTATTGCTTCAATATCAGCAAAAACCTTTTAGTCAGGATTTGACATGTGTCCTGCGGTATTCTTCCCGTAGTAATGAGGTGGTGAAGATTGTGAGATCCCATTGGCAAGTTCTTGCTTTGCACAGTGTTTTTGACTCCAGCCCAAGGTTTGCCTTCTCACGAGCATCAAATATACGGGACCTAGTGGTGCGGTCTGTGTTCGAATCCAAACGCACGATTTCTACCACAGGGGGACACCAGACTTGTGGGAGATGTGAAATGTGTGCATTAGCTACCACAGGTACCCAATGGAAATTGCCAAATTCAAACTTGGTAGTGCCTCAGACAGCCTTGATGGATTGTGAATCCGATTGTGTCATTTATGTGATCCAGTGTCCTTGTGACAAGATTTATGTGGGTCGCACAAAGAGGAAAATCAGGACTAGATTGATCGAACACAGAAGTTGTATTAAAACTGGCAAATTGACTGCGCCCCTTGTTCAACATTGTCTCCAAATTGGACATACTTTTACAGATCTGCGCTGGTCAGTTTTGGAACAGCTCCAGAAGGATACCCGTGGGGGCGACATTCAAGTTTGCCTTAACCGTTGTGAACATTTCTGGATTTATAAATTGTGTTCTGTTCATCCACATGGTCTCAATGAGAAAATTAACTGGTATTCCTTGATTTGAGCGGCTGTCTTTTTCTGGACCTGATTGAGGACTTCTTTTTGTATCTTGAGCGCTCAGTATATCAATTTGATACTAATTCAAGCAATGTGGATATATTTAGACTGTGTCGTTCATCTTCCATATGGATATTTGATGTGGTTTAGGAGTTTTTTCCAGTCCTTTCTACAATTCAATATGATTAATTCTTCATCTTTTTGATGCCTGCTCTGAGATGACCTGATTGGGAACTTATATCGACGTATCTGCACTTCCGGCGTGAGCATATAAAATTCAAGGGTCCGCCATGTTTTTTCAAAATCGCAGTCTTTAATGTAGACTGCTTTGAAGAATAGCGAATGCAACCACGATAGCGTTTGGAAGAAAAAGCTTTTCAATAAAGAATGAAGCTGTACTGAAGAGGAATTGTTTTTGACGAGTCGCTTGCCCCTGAAGCAGGACCCGGAGTGGTCCGAAACACGATCGTGTCAGGACTGTGTAATGGACTTTTGCTAACAACTCAGATGAGTATTTTTTTTTTTTATTTGGGCTATTTGATGTGCTAATGCGACTTTAAGAATACGGAAGACATATTATTTTTGCGAGTATTTTCGTTTTGGTGGAACACACTAAGAATTCCCAAGGATATTAAATGTGTGTGTGTGTGTGTTGTCAGCTTCAATCTATTGATATAGCATTTTATTTAAAATGAACTCCTTGTGAGTCTGCAAAAACTAAAAAAACTAAATTACTGATTTTTGTAAATAAAGCAAATTGGACCTGTTCATCTAGGTATGAGTTGGACTGATTGCCAAACTCATCGAGTCATAGGTCCTACAAATGAATGTGTGTAAGATTGCATATGTGGTTCATGATTCTATTGTATATGAATTTTGACCAGTTATACCCCTCTCTTTTGATGTGGGTTGATTAGACCTGTGCCATAGGTGTGGAGGTTTATGTGCAAATGGTGAGGTATTAACCCTTATGCTATGGAAATGATTGAATTAGTGGGCAATCCAGAATTGCTCCCAGGCTTGCAAAACCCAGCTTTCAAAATATGGAAACAAGGCTTGATAAAATTGATAATTTTTAGTGTAAGTCACAGAATGGTATTTTCTCCTTTGAATAATTAATCTTGTTTCACTATAACCTACCAACAATTTTATATGTATTTACAAATTGACAGTCAAGAAGAGCTTGTTGGATCCCAGTAGAAACATGCAACAAATAGGGAGACCAAAACCCAAGAGTTATTTTATTTTAATTCTTTATTTCTCAATTTTCATATTATTCACATACAGAAAAGTGAATTACAATAAATGTTAACAACAAAGAAGAGGAAATAACTTCCTAATAATCTATAAAACAAATACAACATTACTGTTAATATTAGCATACAGTAATGAAAGGATCCAGGAAATTCTGGAACATAATACATGGAAAAAATCATAAAGAAATAAGGAGAGAATTTCAGCCTATTTTCATTTCATGCCACTAAACAGGTTGGGTTGAACTGGTCTCAGCTTTACAGTTATCCAAAAAACTCCTTAAATGTGTAGGTTTGTAGAAAATATATCTATTATTTTTCATTTTCATCATACACTTGCATGGATACCTAATATTTATTTTGGCTCCTAAAGTTCTTGCCTCCTGACACCATTCCCAAGAACAATTTTCTATGAGATTGAGTTGCCTTTGTTATATCAGGGTATACCCACACTTTTTGTCCATAATACATCTTATTTCTATTATGAAAGAATAATCTTAAAATTAAGTCTCTATCGGTGGGGAAAACAAAAGAAACAAGTAATGTTCCCCAATGATCCACCTGTTCCTCTGAAGATGTTATTAAAAAAGTGGTTAAATCAGAACCAATATTCTGATTAGGAACTGGTACTACTGGATCAATCGGATTTCTTAATGTAGAGGTATAGCAAGTCTTAGCAATTGGGGGAATAGCTTCAGAGGACAACATAAGTATATCCCTTAAATATTTTTAAATTATTCTTTTGGTGATATTAATTTAATAGAAGGGAAATTTAATATTCTAAGATTTACATACCTCATGTTATTCTCAACATTTTCAATTTTTCTAGTGGTAATAATGTCTGATTGAATCAACTTAGCTTGTATTTCCTGGATGTTTGTTATTTGTGTTGTCATGTCTTTAATTTGTACTTCATGTGATTATAGCATTGGTTCCATTATTTGAATCGTTTTTTTGAGAAGTATTTATTGCTAAAGTTAAAGAAGAAATTGATTTTTCTAAAGTGACCAATGCACAACAGATTGAGTCTAATGTAATTACATTTGGCTTGGATAGTTTCTGCAACGTGAAGCCTGTATTTTGCCCACTCTTTTGGCAAGCTTCCAAAATCAAATGTATTTCACTTGCCAAGTCCTCTCCCCTCTCTTGAATGTTAAGTTTCATACTCGGAGCAGATACAATTGGTTCTCTTAGTATAACATTCACATTTCCACTATTGCTCTCCAATGCCCAAATGGATAATGTTAAAAAATCCTCCATAATAGCCCCCATTCCCACTTCTGCTGCCGACGTCTCTTCGGCCATGTGCCGTGAATCTCTAGCATAGTCCTGGGGGTTACTTTGGAATGGAGGGGAGGGAGTTTCAGGGGCGCCCGGGCTCAATGATGTTTGTTCATCCATGAGGGGCAGGATATGTTCCTTTCCTGTCCCCTCCGCGGACCTTACTCCCAGAGTTGAGGCTGTAACCGATGAGAAAAACCCCTCTATCAATGGTTGGGAAGGGATAGGTACTGGTAGTGCAGAGGAATCTAGCCGTACTCTGCCCTTCCTCTTTGTATGTGGCATAACTTTAAAGAAGCAAAATAAAGTCTGAGGAGCTTACCAATCGTCGATCTCTCCTTAAGTAGTTAAATCCCTGGATCTTTTCATGGAGGCTGAGGCAAGGATTATAATAAGAAAAGTCAGGGGAAACTCGGACAAATCTGCATGCCCTTTAGGCATGCGCGGCTTTGGCGGCATGCCGGCGTTGGCTTCGCGCCGCAGGAGGGCCGGCTTTAAAGCCCTTACCAGTCCCACGTTGACGACATCACATAGGAGGCGCAGCAGTACCCCGTTGGGGCCAGAAAGTCAATTCTCACCCCCAGAAACAGCTGCAGGTGATATTCACACTCCTTTCCTCTCTCCTCCACCTCCACCCAAGTGTTTTTAAAACAAAAGTCCTGCAGTGAGGATTTTGATTGAAAATTTGAAATTTAAGTCCCAGAGATATCAGTAAGCTGGTCAGTGTGCCCTGCATTGCACAGGCCACTCAATCTTTTTAATCATGTACCAAAACATTGGACTCCAAACACTGTTTTTTAAAGAACTTTTTGTATAGAGCAAGTAAAATGATAGAACAGTAGTCTTAGAGAAAAGTTTCATTAACAAAGCCCAACAATGGCCAATGTTTCGCGAATGCTTCCTCAGGAGCTACGTCAATGATATATAATAAACATCATAAGCTGTAGATTTCAGTTGTCATTAGCTTCTTGGGCAAAAAGTAATCTCACTCCAGGCCTGGAATTGGAGTTAGGAGTGCAGGGACCTGTCTGCCTCAGGACACTTCCAGTTACTCTCCCACTTTACTTTATGATCCTAAATTCAGGCAAAAGACAACGTGTTCTCAGAAATATACTTTTATTTATCAGATTTGGCAGGATTTAGCATTTATAAGATAACATCCTGGCTACTAAGCACCAGTTTACCCTAAAGATATCTCTGTACCATGGGTGATTTCAAATATGCCATAAACCTTAGCCTGCTTATTATATTGATACTTATTGCTGACTTACTTCAGGTAACCCAACTTCAGGTGATATCCCTCTGTTCACCTCTGAAGCAGACGCTTGCTAGAGGTCTGGCGAATGTGGGCATGGGAGAAGGCTTGCTTCTGGTCTGGCATATCTGCAGAGTGGTCTGGGAAGGAGGCTTGCTTCTGGATCTGGTACTGGCAGAGCTACCGGGATGCTCTCCGCTTCTTACCACCTCCGGCTGCACACATCTGTCCGACTCCAGGGCATCTCCCCTCCCTGGTCTCCTGGCCACACCTAGTTTTCTCCCTCCTTGATAGCAGGGGGTGCTGGGCTGCATGAGGTTTACTCTTTTCTTGTTTGCTCCCTTCTCTTTATTTACTCCCCCGTCTTATACTTTCCAACTGATAAATATGCATTAGCTCATGCATAATCACGTGGTGGGTGGAGGGTCTTTGCCACATTGCAGATCTTTTCTTCCTTTCCTTTTTTCCGGGGAGGGGGGGGTCCCTGCTGTATGCCAGAGTCAATGTTTTCTCCATCTCACACTGCTCCCCCTTCTTCCAAGGGTGGGGGTCCTTCTGACCTCTAGACTCCCTTGGCCAATCCATGACTCCTGCTTATGAGCTTAAGTTGTTGCATTGTCCCTCTGCCTTGGTCTTATTTACACAGGAACATACAAAAAGGCAGATCTTGATAGCCTCCTTCAGTTTAAAGTTCTCATCTGGGCAAAGTTTCTTTCTTAACTGTGACAATGTTTTGGTCTGTCAGCACACTGGTCTGCATACTTCTTTGACTCTTATGATTCATATTTGGTGCTTTCAGTGGTAAAACATGAGATATCTCCCTACAGAATGCCACAAAAGCTCTGGTTTTCAGGACATCCCCAATGAATATGCATGAGATATATTTGTATACAATGGAGGCAGTGCATGCAAATATACCTCATGTATAGTCATTGTGAATGTCCTGAAATGCAGACTTGGTTGTGGCCCTCCAGGACCGATGTTACCTACCCTTGATATAGATAGACATAGCTTAATGAAACAGAGCCAGCATGGATTTACCCAAGGGAAGTCTTTACATTCCAATATGCTATATTTTTTGAAGGGATTAATAAACATGTGAATAATGCTAAGTTGGTAGATATAGTAAATCTGGATTTTTAGAAGGCATTTGACAAAGTCCCTTATGAGAAACTCCTCAGAAAAAAATGTAATGGGATAGCAGGCAATGTCTGTTGTGGACATGGTTTCTAATCATTTTCCCCCCAAAACTGACATAAGGTGCATCAGTTTTCTGGATCACCCCTAGAGCCCTTTTTAAAGATTGGGGTTACATTGCCCCCCCCCCCCCCCCAATCTTTAGGTACACTAGATGATTTTAATGATAGGTTAAAAATTACTAGTAAAGGATCTGCAATTTCATTTATGAGTTCTTTCAGAACGCCATGTGATTTGCTACTCTTTAGTTTGCCAATTTTCCCTATTACATATTCCAGCCTCATGGTATTTTTGTTTAGCTCCTCTGAATAATCACCATTAAATACCATTTCCAGCATGGGTATCTCACTAATATTCTCAGTGCAAAAAATGAATGTAGTCTTTCTACAATGACCTTGTCTTCCCCAAGTGCCACTTTTACTCCATGATCATCTAATAGTCCAACAGACTCCCTCACAGGCTTCCTGTTTTACATATTTTGAAAACACTTTTATTATGAGTTTTTGTTTCTATGTAACCCTTACTGAGGGTTTTAGTCCCAAGGGCACACAAAAATTCCTTTTTCTTCAGGGCTGCTCTGGCTAGCAATTTACAATCCTGCTTGACTCTCTATCCCATGGTGGATTCTTTTTATGGGACAAAACTCTTGCTTATGGCCCGGCCCATGGTGTCTTGCTTTTAATGTGTGAATAATGTAGCTGCATTCTATGGGGTGAAATGCTGGGACAAATTAATTGGGACCAGGCTCTGGGTGTTAAAATAAAGTTTACTGGGAGACCAAGATGGCTGCTGATTGTGAGGATGTGCGGGCTGCGGCTCTCGGTTGATGAAATTCTTACTGAGCTAAACCTCAGGAAAATTGCCTTTTCGAGCTTCTCAATAATGCCTCACACCAAGAGGAAAGCTCGAGTGCGAGAAGTTACATCTACACCTGATCATTTACGACAACTGAAGATTGAAGCAGCCTTCGCTGGGGCAGGCAAGGAGCAGCTGCCAAGCCCCTTGACGCTGGAAACATCGCTGAGCCTGGGATATCCAATGGTACCGGAACCACCTATGAGATTGTCTAATAGTGTGGATTTACTTGAGCAGTCCTTTTCTGTAATAAGTGGTGCCCAGAGAAGAGAGGAGGAAGTCTCTTCGGTGAACCTGATGGAAACAGGTTCCAGGAGCCATGAGAACTCGGCACAACACCGCCCGGAACAACCAAGAAAAAATGGTGAAGGCCTTATGGAGGTAGGAATTGCGATGAATAATATACCCCTTCTCAATACTACCCTCTGTTCTTGTCCCATCTTTAGAAGAAATAAAGAACATATTAATAGTAATGCAGAAATCTATTAACACACTTACCGCAACTGTGCAGGAAGCAATGACTAAATCCCATAAGGTTGAAGAAACGTTGATATCGGTCAAGAAAAGAACTGTTATTTTGGAAGGGAAAGTGAAAAAAATGGAAGATGTACAAACAAACCTGATAAAGTCGGAGAAAATGGTCGAGAACAAAATGGAGTTCTTTGAGAATCAATCGAAGAGGGCCAGTTTGCGATTTTTAAACTTTCCTAAAACCAAATTGCAGTCTCCTATGGACTTGTTGAAAAGTTACTTCATAAACATATTGAAATATTCATTGGAAAGAAAATCTGTTATAACAGCAACCTACTATCAAACACAACGTACATCTTTGGGAGAAAATCTTATTCAGCAGGAAAATCAAGGAGAAGCAACTTTGGATTTAACAGACTTCCTGGAAAAATCCTTTCAAATGGAAATTACTTCAAGAGCCACATTACCTATGCAGTTTTTCTCACGGCTGGACAGAGATAATGTTCTAAAGCAGTATTTCAGATTTCAGAAATTGAAATTTTTTGGACAGCCTATTCGAATCTTTCCAGATATCGCAAGGATAACACAAATGAAATGGTAAAATTCTTAGAAATGAGAAGAGCGGTAGTAGAAAGAGGTGCACGGTTTATGTTACAATTTCCCTGTCGTTGTTTATTACACTGTGGGGATGCAAAGTATGTATTTATAGATCTGATGCAATTGCGTAGTTATCTAGATTCTTCATTGTGATCCTAGGATAAATCCAAAGGTAGTTGGAAATAGGAAAATATTTTGGTGTCACTCACAGGGCATCAGCATGTTATCTTTCTAATAATATAAGATTACCTTTATTTATCTGCTATATTCACCCTTGGTCTCCCGTATTTCTTTATGGTATAATTTCAATGTGCATATGACCAGGTGATATTGTATGATTTATACTGTTTTGAGATAAAAATGTGAAAGTTGGATCTGTATTTGCCTACCTGGAATACGATAACACATTGTATTTCTTGTAATTAAAGCAAAAATGCAACAAAGTATAAATTTAAAAAAATAAATAATGTAGAGATTACTTACCTGATAATCTCGTTTTCCTTAGTGTATGCAGATGGACTCAAAACAAGTGGGTATAGTGTGCTCGTGCTAGCAGTTGGAGACGGATCTGACGTCAGCACGGGTACATATACCCCCACAGGAAGTGCAGCAATTCAGTAATCTTCCTTTATATCCAAAAGCTTTATGGATATATGTGTAACTGACCGATCGATTAAATGAACAGGATTACCCTGACCGATTGATAGTAGCTGGAGACCGCCAGTGTTCTCAACCGGAAGGCATCGACACCCGGCAGGGTGGATGGCCTATATAAGAAAACATGGCTTACCGTGAGAGTTGGTGAATCCCCATGCATACCGGCAGCCGGGCGGGATGCTGAGTCCATCTGCATACACTAAGGAAAACGAGATTATCAGGTAAGTAATCTCTACATTTCCTAGCGTGTAGCAGATGGACTTAAAACAAGTGGGATGTACAAAAGCTACTCCCGGACTGGGTGGGAGGCTGCCCGAAGTCCGTTCAGGATTGCCCTCACAAATGCTGTGTACTCCCTGGGCTGGACGTCCAGATGGTAGAATCTGGAGAAGGTATGGAGGGAGGACCACGTTGCCGCTTTACATATCTCTGCCGGTGACAGCATCCTAGTTTCTGCCCAGGAGGCCGCCTGCGCTCTGGTAGAGTGAGCCTTGACCCGTAGAGGTGGTGGTTTTCCCGCTTCTACGTAGGCCGCCTTGATAATTTCTTCGATCCAGCGGGCAATGGTTGCCCGTGAGGCCGCTTCCCCTTGCTTCTTCCAGCTGTGGACGAACAGGTGGTCCGTCTTTCGTACTGCTTCTGACATTTCCAGGTATCTGGACAGCAGCCTGCCGATGTCGAGATGGCGCAGTATTCGACCTTCTTCCGATTTCTTCAAACCGTCCGTGGTTGGCAAGGATATGGTTTTGTTGAGGTGGAAGTGTGAGACTACTTGGGGTAAGAAGGAAGGAACCGTGCGAAGATGGATAAGCCTCTGGAGTGATTCTGAGAAACGGATCACGGCAGGACAGCACTTGTAGCTCTGAGATGCGGCGTGCTGAGCATACGGCCAGCAAGAACACCATCTTCAAGGTTAACAAACGGAGGGACAGGCCTCGAAGCGGTCTGAAGGCGGGTCCCGCTAGAAATTCCAAAACTAGGTTGAGGTTCCACAGGGGCACTGGCCACTTCAGTGGCAGGCGAATGTGTTTGACTCCTTTCAGGAAACGTGAAACGTCTGGGTGTGTGGCAATGCTGTTGCCGTCACTCCAGGGACCGTAGCAGGATAGCGCTGCCACCAGAACCTTGACTGAATTGAGGGACGGACCCTTCTGAAGTCCATCTTGCAGGAAATCCAAAACGATAGGGATTTTAGCGGCATGAGGATTGGTGCTGTAAGTGTCGCACCAGGCTTCAAATACTCTCCAGATCCTTATATAAGTTAGTGATGTGGAGAACTTGCGTGCTCGGAGGAGTGTATCTATTACCGGCCCCGAGTATCCCCTTTTCTTCAGTCTAGCCCTCTCAATGGCCAGACCATAAGAGAGAATTGAGCTGGATCCTCGTGGAGGATGGGACCTTGCCGCAGCAGGTCCCTGTGTGGAGGCAGGGGTAATGGATTCCCTGCCAGCAGTCTTCTCATGTCTGCGTACCAGGGTCTTCTTGGCCAGTCCAGGGCCACTAGAAGAACTAGGCCTCTGTGCCGCTGAATCTTGTGTATATGGCGCCCAGCAGGGGCCATGGAGGAAAGGCGTATAGAAAATGGTTGCTTACCTGATGTAACAGGTGTTCTCACAGGACAGCAGGATGTTAGTCCTCACAAATGGGTGACATCGAGGATGGAGCCCAACCACGGAAAACTTCTGTCAAAGTTTCAGGAACTTTGACTGGCCCCTACTGGGCATGCCCAGCACGGCACTAACCCTGCAGCCAGCAGGGGTCTCCCTTCAGTCTTGTTTTTATAGCTACAGGCAGTGCCTAAAAAGTAAAATAAACGCCCAACACCGCGGGGTGGCGGGCGGGTTTCGTGAGGACTAACATCCTGCTGTCCTGTGAGAACACCTGTTACATCAGGTAAGCAACATTTGCTTTCTCACAGGACAAGCAGGATGGTTGTCCTCACAAATGGGTGAGTACCGAGCTGAGGATGTCCTGACTTGCACCAAATGCACCCAACGGCGTGCAACAGGCACAACAACTGGGGTGTAATTTGGGAAAGGGCATCCGCACCCTACCGGGAAGGTGGAAGGGTGTTGGTACATCATGTTGGAAAAAGGTTACGCAAGACAGATTGGCCGAAGATGGAATCCTGTCTTCCAGCTTTATCCAGACAATAGTAGGTTGCAAAAGTATGGAGGGAACTCCAGGTTGCAGCTTTGCACATGTCCGGAAGCGGCACCGATCGAAGGTGAGCTACTGAAGTTGCCATGGCCCTCACAGAGTGTGCTTTGACACGGTCTTGGAAAGGAATGCCAGCTTGCTGATAGCAAAAGGAAATGCAGTCCGCCAACCAGGAGGAAAGAGCCTGCTTACCCACAGGTTGTCCTAACTTGTTAGGATGGAAAGAGACGAATAATTGAGTGCTCTTCCTGTGAGAAACTGTACGGTCTAGATAAAAAGCTAGAGCTCGTTTACAGTCTAGGGTATATTCAGAGTCTGTTCCCCGGAGTTGGAGTGGGGCCTGGGAAAGAAGATAGGTAGTATGATGGATTGATTGATATGAAACTCCGAAA
Organism: Rhinatrema bivittatum; assembly: GCF_901001135.1. Taxonomy (NCBI): domain Eukaryota; kingdom Metazoa; phylum Chordata; class Amphibia; order Gymnophiona; family Rhinatrematidae; genus Rhinatrema; species Rhinatrema bivittatum. Next base: position 38,850,659 of record NC_042615.1, read on the forward strand.
CTACCTTAGGCAAAAATTTAGGGTGAGTGCGGAGTACCGCCCGGTCCTGTAGGAGTTTAGTGTAAGGCGGATAGGTAACTAGGGCCTGTAATTCACTAACCCTGCGAGCTGAAGTAACAGCCAAAAGGAATAATACTTTCCATGTGAGATATTTTAGGTCACAGGAGTGAAGAGGTTCGAAAGGTGGTTTCATAAGGCGACCAAGAACCAGATTAAGGTCCCAAGATGGGGCCGGAGGACGTAAAGGTGGCTTCAAATGGAGCAAGCCTTTAAGAAAGCGTGTTACCAGGGGTTGTACTGAAATAGGAATACCCCCGATACCTTTATGGAAGGCGGCTACCGCACTGACATGCATCCTTATAGAAGAGGTCTTTAGACCTGATTCTGATAGGTGCCATAAATAGTCCAAGAATTTAGAGATTGGACAGGAAAGGGGATCAAGGGACTGAGAAGTGCACCATGATGTGTACCTTTTCCATTTGTATGAGTAAGATTTTCTTGTCGAAGGCTTTCGTGAAGCTATCAAGACACGAGAAACCGAATCCGAAAGGTTAAATGGTTGAAGGACTAACCTTTCAACATCCATGCCGTCAGGGACAAGGCTTGGAGGTTGGGATGTAGGAGGCATCCGTCGTTTTGAGTGAGCAGATGCGGGTCCTCTCCCAGAGGAATGTGCCTGCGGATGGAGAGATCCTGGAGTATGGGAAACCACACTTGGCATGGCCAGTGCGGTGCTATTAGGATCATGGTTCCCCTGTCCTGGCGGAGCTTCACGAGAGTCTTCGACAGAAGAGGAAGTGGAGGGAATGCATAGAGTAGACCGGTCGTCCACGTGAGGGAGAATGCATCCCTCGGCCGAGAGTGCTGGCTCCGAATGAGAGAGCAGTAATTGTCCACTTTGTGGTTCTGAGGGGACGCAAAGAGGTCTATGTGGGGATAACCCCACTTGTGAAATAGAGAGGTTGCTACCAGAGGATTGAGTGACCACTTGTGTGGTTGGAAGACACGGCTCAGCTGGTCTGCCAGTACATTGTCTACTCCCGGCAGGTAGGTGGCCCTGAGGTACATGGAGCGGGAGAGGGCTTCTGCCCAAATCTGCGCAGCTTCCTGACACACAAGGAAGGAGCCTGTGCCCCCCTGCTTGTTTATGTACCACATGGCCACCTGGTTGTCTGTCTGGATTAAGATTGCATGGTTGGATAGGCAATCTTGAAAAGTCCTGAGAGAATAGCGAATTGCTCGGAGCTCCAGGAAATTTATCTGGTGTTTGGCTTCCTCTAGTGACCAGAATCCTTGAGTTTGTAGATTGTTGACATGGGCTCCCCAACCGATGTTGGAAGCGTCGGTGGTGAGGATGACCTGAGGATCTGGTGGAAGAAAGGGCAAGCCCTTTAGGAGGTTGAATTGATTCGTCCACCAGGCAAGAGACAGACGAAGAGCGTTGGAGATGCGTACCATGGAGGACAGAGGCTGAACAGCTTGAGTCCATTGGCGTCTCAGAGTCCATTGTGTGACTCTCATGGCCAATCGGGCCGTGGGAGTCACATAAACGGAGGAGGCCATGTGTCCCAGAAGAACGAGGAATTGGCGAGCTGTGGCTGTGTGTTGAGACTGCAACTGGCGAGCTAGGGACACCAGGGTTTGGACCCGTTGATGAGGAAGGAAGGCTTTTGCCTGTAAGGTGTCCAAGTCTGCCCCGATGAAGGATAAGGTTTGAGATGGGACTAAGTAGGATTTCTCGTAATTGACAAGAAACCCTAGAGAAAGCAAAGTTTGAATTGTTAGGGTCAGGGAGGACCGAGCAAGTTGCTGGGTTGGGGCCCTGATCAACCAATCGTCCAGGTAGGGGTAGACGTGGACATCTTCCTTCCTTAGGAACGCTGCAACCACCACGAGGCACTTGGTAAACACTCGTGGTGCGGATGCCAGGCCGAAAGGTAATACACGATTTTGGTAGTGATTTCGGCCTACTAGAAAGCGCAGGTATTTGCGATGAGATTGTGTGATCGCAATGTGGGTATATGCGTCTTTCAGGTCTAGAGAGCATAGCCAATCCCCTTTTTGCAGCAGAGGGAGAAGCGCGCCCAGGGTTACCATCTTGAACTTCTCCTTGTGAAGGTACTTGTTGAGGGCCCGTAGGTCCAGGATAGGACGAAGCCCCCCTGACTTTTTTGGGATCAGGAAGTATCTGGAGTAGAACCCCAGTCCGTGTTGTAAGGGAGGAACGGGTTCTATAGAATTTGATTGTAGGAGAAGAGAAACTTCCTGCTCTAACAGAATAGAGTGATCGGAGAGACTCCACGGCTGCAGGGGTGGGGAGTCCAGAGGGAGGGTCAGGAAGTTGAGATTTATTTATTTATTTATTTAATTTCTTTTCCTATACCGATGCTCAAGACTAGGTCTTATCGTACCGGTTTACAATGTAACTGAGGGGAAACCAATTAACATCAAGGTAGAAAGTAAAGTTACATTAAACAGGGAGCATAAAACCTGGGCAATGGAAGACAGTACAGAGTTTAAACTAAGAAACAATTAGAGAGAGATAAATATATAAATCAACAAAAACTGTAAGATACAAAACATAGGTTTATCCTAGGCAGTTATTAGCCTGGTATGTCCAGGGGGAGAAGGAAAGGGTGAGGTTGGGTGGGGGGAAGGGATTGGGGAGGGGTGGGGGAGTGAGAGTCAGTGATGGTTGAGGAGATCCTTCAGCGGTAGGCTTCTGCGAAAAGCCAGGTTTTCAATTTCTTTCTGAAAGTTGAATGGCATTGTTCTTGGCGTAAGTCTTGTGGAAGTGAATTCCAATGTAGTGGACCTGCTGTTGAAAGAGCTCGCTTGTGAATAGTGTTGTGGACCGATGATTTGTTGGGGGGGGGCCTTGAGCGAACCTTTGTAGGCAGTTCTGATCGGTCTTGCGGAAGTGTGTAATTCAAGTGGGAAGGTGAGTTGGAGAGTGGATTGCTGGTAGACTGATTTGTGGATGATGGTGAGAGCCTTGAAAAGTATTCTATGTTGGATGGGCAGCCAGTGTAGAATTTTTAGTATTGGTGTGATATGGTCGTTGCGACGAGTGTTTGTAAGGATCCTAGCCGCTGCGTTTTGCAGCATCTGAAGAGGTTTGGTGGACGAAGCGGGCAGACCAAGTAACAGAGCATTACAATAGTCGATCTTTGAAAACAGTATGGCTTGAAGCACCGAACGGAAATCCTTGAAGTGCAAGAGCGGTCTAAGTTGCTTCAGGACCTGTAGCTTGAAGAAGCATTCTTTGGTTGTGGCGTTAATGAATTTTTTGAAATTCATTCTGGAGTCAAGGGTGGCCCCAAGATCTCTGACCTGGTTTGCTAATGGGATGCTAGCATTATTTGCGAGGGGGTTGTTGTCACAAGGGGAGATAACCAGTAGTTCCGTTTTGGAAGTATTTAGGACCAAATTGAGACTCGAGAGCAGAAGGTTGATGGCGTGTAAGCAGTTGTTCCAGAAATTTAGAGTAGAGATGGGGTCTGAGATGGGGATTATGATTTGTACATCGTCCGCGTATATAAAGTGGGTGAGATTGAGACTATTGAGTAGCTGGCATAAAGGGAGTAGATATATATTGAACAGGGTAGGGGAAAGAGACGAACCCTGCGGTACACCTTGGTTTGATGGAATGGAGTGAGATTCTTTGTCATTTATTTTGACTTTGTAGTGTCTGTTGTTCAGAAAGGATGTGAACCAGAGCAGTGCAGAGCCGGATATGCCTATTTCCATTAAGCGGTTAATGAGGATATTGTGGTTTACCGTGTCAAATGCGGCAGAGATGTCGAGAAGGGCTAGCAGGTAAGATTGTCCCTTGTCAAGGCCCATCAGGATGTTGTCCGTTAGAGAAAGAAGGAGGGATTCTGTGTTTAGGCGTTTCCTGAATCCGAATTGAGAGGGGTAGAGAATATTGTGGGAGTCAAGGTAGTCTGTGAGTCGGATGTTGACAAGCTTTTCCATTAGCTTGGCTATAAAAGGTAGGTTTGCAATGGGGCGGAAGTTTGCAGGGTCGGCTGGGTCCAGGTTGGGTTTTTTAAGTAAGGGTTTAAGTGAAGCAATTTTTAAGGAGTCCGGGACTGATCCTTGATTGAGGGAGCAATTTATGATGTCTGCCAGCGGTTTAGCAATGGTGTTAGGGATGGTGAGAAGTAGTTTGGTCGGTATTTGGTCCAGAGGATGAGTGGAAGGTTTCATTTTCTTGATTATTGATTCAATTTCCAGGGAGGATGTCTGTTCAAGAATTTCTAGTGACGGTCTGTGGATATTTGGTGGAGGGTTATTAGTTGCGAGGCTTAATGGTTGCGAAGGGTTTGGAGCCATGTTAGTTGAAGCCAGGGGGGCAAGAAGGTTTTTGATTTTGTTATCAAAAAAGATAGCCAACTCTGTAGATTTGTTCTGGGCTTCTTCTTCTGGGATGGTGAGGGGCATAGGTGTGGTAAGGGCAGCTACATATGAGAACAGAGTTTTAGGGTCATATAAGAAGCCGTGTATTTTTTTGGCGTAGAAATCTCGTTTGGTGCGGGTAATGGATGTCCTATAGTAGCTCATTGCAGTTTTGTACGAAGCAAGTGAGGAAGGGGAGGAATCTTTCCGCCAGCGTTGTTCTTTGTGTTGTAGATCCTGTTTGAGTTTCCTTAGTTCGGTTGAGAACCAGGGTTTCTTGTTCGTGCGGGCTGGGTTGATAACTTTTGTTGTTACAGGGCAAATTCTGTTAGCTACTGAGTGTGTAATAGTTTGCCAGGAGTTCATAGCGGTATCCGCATCTGAGAAGTCCAGTTTAATTAGTTCTTCGGCCAGGCTGTTGTTGAGAGTGTCCATGGAACAGGGTTTCCTGAACTGGATCGAGGATTTAGTAACAATAGGGGTCAATTTTTGTTTTATATATAATTTTGTAGTTATCATCGAGTGATCTGACCAGGGGATGGGAGAGCAGGAAGGAGGGGTGATGGGCGAGATGGTTTCGTTAGTGAATATCAGGTCAAGCGTGTGGCCTGCCTTGTGTGTGGGGTTGTTTATAATTTGTTTGAATCCCATAGCCTGGAGAGAAAGGAGAAGAGCTTCGCAATTAGATGATAGGGTAGGGGAGTCAACATGGATGTTGAAATCTCCTAAGATAATAGCCGGTGAGTTAGTGTTGATGTGTTTGGCTATGGTTTCGATGAGTGGAGAAGGGTCGGATTCTAGGAGCCCCGGGGGGGGCGTAAATAAGGCAGACTTGAAGCTGGGAGGATTTGAATAGTCCGATTTCTAATTTGGTCGTCGATTTGAAGGCTTGTTGGGACAGTCTCAGTTCTTTTTTTGCTATTAACATTATTCCACCCCCTCTTTTTTTAGGTCTGGGGATAGAGAAGATGTCATATTGTTGTGTTGGCAACTGGTTAATAATGGCGGTGTCTGTGTTTTTTAGCCATGTTTCTGTAATGGCACAGATGTCCGGTTGGGTGTCCAGGAGGAGGTCGTTGAGCAAATGAGATTTTTTTGAGAGTGACTGGGAGTTGAAAAGGGTTAAGGTGATTAGAGATAATCCTAGGAATTGTGTTAGAGGGGAGATCATGATTGGAATCAGGGATCTCTTTGATCGTGGATTGAGCACTGGTGTATTCGCTCTGTGGGTGAGTAGGTGAGGGATGATCTGAATGGGGAAAGTTTGTAGCATGCTGTCTTTTTACGAAGAAATTGCAGGTGGATAAGATTGTTGGATGACTACTGGGTGTTGGAGTGGCTTGATGAGTGCTAGATGCTGGATTGACTGGAAGAATGCTGGATGCTGGGGTGACTAGAAGATTGCTAGAGGGATGGTGGAGTGACTGGACGAATGCTGGTTGCTGGAGTGACTGGATGAGTGCTGCTGGAGACTGAATGCTGGGGTGACTAGAAGATTGCTAGAGGGATGGTGGAGTGACTGGACGAATGCTGGTTGCTGGAGTGACTGGATGAGTGCTGCTGGAGACTGGATGTGCTGCTGGAGGCTGAATGAGTGCTGCTGGAGGCTGAATGAGTGCTGCTGGAGACTGGATGAGTGCTGCTGGAGGCTGAATGAGTGCTGCTGGAGACTGGATGTGCTGCTGGAGGCTGAATGAGTGCTGCTGGAGACTGGATGAGTGCTGCTGGAGACTGGATGAGTGCTGCTGGAGACTGGATGTGCTGCTGGAGGCTGAATGAGTGCTGCTGGAGGCTGAATGAGTGCTGCTGGAGTGGCTAATTAGTTTTAGTTTCGTTTTAGGTATCTTTGTTCTTTGCCCCCCGTCTCTCCTGCACGTCTCACCTCGAGTGTCTGGTGAGCAGGCTTTTGCCCCGGATGGGCCGCGCCGATCGCGCAAGCCTCGGCAGGGAGGAGGAGGAAGCGGTTGGGTGCAGGTGGGCGCCGGGATGTAGGCCGCCGAAATGATATATATGGCAATAGATTCTTCCGCGGGTATGGCTCGGGACTTCCTCGGGGCTGTACGAAGGGGCGAAACAAAGGGGCTTGCCCCTTTGTTGCGCTCCTTCGGCGCGCGACGCTCGGCGCGCGACGCCGGACGTAATGCTGATTTAAAGCCCCTCAGGGCTGGCTCCTATTGGTGGAGCTGGATCGGGGGCGGGGCTCCCTTTCGGCGCGGTTTTTGAATTGTTTAGATGCGTCTTTAGGTTTTTAAAGATGCAATCTTTACTTATCTGTCTTTTGCCGCGTTATCGTCGCCGGGTTCCCCCGGGTGGGGAGAGTGAAGCCCAGACCTTCCCCCGGCGGGGCTCGGCGCCGGTTGCGCAGGCCTTCCCCGATCGTGGCAGATGAAGAGGAGGAAATGGCGCCGGACGTAATGCTGATAAGGAGATGGTAACCTTGTGCGATTATAGCTATCACCCACTGATCTGTGGTGATATGACGCCACCTTTCTAGAAAGTGGCACAGCCGACCTCCTACTGGTATAGCTGGAAGAGGGGTTTGGCAAGTGCTCTCTAAGAGCGGGCTTTTGTTTTCGAGTCTGGCGAGGTTGAGTCTTGTGATAAGACCTTGCAGGCCGAGGCATAGAGGACGGGGGATAATACTTTCGTGGCCAGAAGAAAGACTTTTTAGAGTCTTTTCTAAACAGCTGCTTAGAAGGCAAGTCAGGAGGAATGGATGAGAGCTGTTTAAGAGTCTCATGGTGATCCTTTAGTTCAGCAACAATTTGCTGAATTTGCTCACCGAACAAATTATCCCCAAGACAAGGTAAGTCAGAAAGCCTATCTTGAACTTCTGGACGAAGGTCAGATGACTTGAGCCAAGCCCAGCGTCTAGCAGAAATAGCTGTAGCAGAAAGTCTAGTGGAAGCATCAAATATGTCATAAGCTGTTCTTATTTCATGCTTCCCCACTTCAAACCCTTTGTCGAGAAGGGACTGAAGCTGTGGCTGGAACTGTTCTGGCAAGGTGTCTGAATAGTCCTGCATTTGTTTTAGAATGACTCTATTATATTGAGTCATATAGAGCTGATAAGAAGCTATCCTGGAAATCAGCATAGCTCCTTGATATACCTTTCTACCTATACTATCAAGGAATTTATTTTCCTTAGTAGGAGGTATGGAAGAGTGTGGTTTTAGTCATTTAGCTTTCTTTTGAGCTGATTCTACGACTACAGAATGATGGTCCAATTGTGGTTTTTGAAAACCAGGTGTTGACTGTACGAGATAGGTAGAGTCAGCTTTTTTGTTTACGGGAGTAACAGACCCAGGAGATTCCCAATTCTTCTTTAGAAGGTCTAGGAAAACCTGATGAATTGGAATAGAGGTAATGACTTTTGGGGCATCCAGGAACTGGAGTAATTCCATCATCTGGTGCCTGTCATCGTGTTCAGACTGGAGTTGGAAAGGAACCAACTCCAACATTTCCTTCACAAAGTTAATGAAAGAGAGGTCCTCAGGTGGAGAACGCTTTCTACTTCCCGTAGGAGAAGGTGGTGAAGGCAAATCATCAGAGTCAGTAGAGGTATCATCACCCCAAGTGTCGTAAGGATCACGTTGGTGACCTGTAGGAGCACGAGGGGGTTGAACACCTGAAGGCCCTGGTTGAGGCTCCGAGAAATTGGAAGGAACCACCGGGGGCATCGAGAATACTCTCGATGGAATCGATGTCGGAATCGGTGCCGGTGCCAGCATCGAAGGAACCGGTGTCTGTCTCGATGGAATCGGTGCCGGCATCGGAAACCTCGGTGGAGCAGAGGTGCGTATCGCCCCCGAGGAAGAGATCGGTGGCGAGGGACGACCTGGCACCGATGGAACTATCCCCGAAGGGGGAATTCGATATGGTGTTTCTCCACTTGATGAAAAACCTGTCGGTGACAGCGGTCTTGCCGGTGTCGGTGACACAGGTATCACCGGTGGAAGGGCTGTCATGAGCGCTTCCATCCGGTTTAGCAGCGGAGCCAGTGCTGCTGCAATCAGCTCGGTGACCGGTTCCACTCTCGGTGCCGGAGTCGGTGCCAGAGGAGTCTGGAACCGTTGCATCGCCTTGTCGATGGTTTCCTGGACCAGCCGGTCCAGTTCTGCCCGGAGACCAGGGGTAACAAGACCCGGCTCGACAGGAGAGGGAGGCTGAGGCTGAGCCGGAGGGACCACCGTCACCGGTGGAATCGCGGCTCCCAAACCCAAAGGGGGTGAGGGTTGCCTCGGTGCCTGCGAAACAAGAGGGGACGGTGCCACCTCTGATCGAGGCTTCTTTGTCAGTGGCTCGGTCGGTGCAGAGGTCGATGACGTCGATTCCTCGACTGGCCGAGACTTATGACGTCGATGGCGATGTTTCTCCTTTCGATCCCCTCGAGCATCAGGGGAAGGAACAGGAGTCGATGGCCGTGAGGTCACCGAAGGCGGACGGTCACCGAAGGGTTGTCGATGATGAGACCTCGACGGTGCCGGTTCCGATGACGTCGATGCAATTGATGGCGTTGGGGTGCGGACATGGAAGAGGAGCCCCATCTTCTCCATTCTGGCTTTGCGACCTTTTGGTGTCATTAGGGCACATTTGGTGCAAGTCAGAACATCATGCTCACTCCCTAAGCACAAAACACAGACTCTATGAGGGTCTGTGATTGACATAGTTCGGGTACAGTCCGGGCACCGACGGAAACCCGATGCCATGGCAGTAGGCCAAAAATTTAGCCGCGGGACTGTCGACTGCCAACGGGCCTCAAGGGCCAAAGTCGACGGTAGTCGAAGAAAACGAGGCAAAACTTACCGAAGTTCCGCGGGTTGAAAAATTTATCGAAGGGAGACCCCTGAGGGGCAAATTTTTCTTTAAAGAAGTAAATTCTTAAATTCCTGTCAGGAACTTGGTTAAGAGCTCTTTCACCGCGTGGCTACTGCTGCGCGGAAAAAAGAAGACTGAAGGGAGACCCCTGCTGGCTGCAGGGTTAGTGCCATGCTGGGCATGCCCAGTAGGGGCCAGTCAAAGTTCCTGAAACTTTGACAGAAGTTTTCCGTGGTTGGGCTCCATCCTCGATGTCACCCATTTGTGAGGACAACCATCCTGCTTGTCCTGTGAGAAAGCAGGATTCCCTGAGGTCATGGCTGTACTAGAGCGTCGATCCCGTGGGAGAGAGGATCTCGTCTGAGACTGAAGTATCTGGGTACTTGAGCGTTGGACCTGTCCGCTAGTAGGTCCATGCCTGGAGTCCCCCACTGCTCCACAATCATCTGGAAAGCTTTGGGCGACAGCTGCCATTCCCCTGGGTTTAGGCTTTCTCTGCTGAGGAAGTCTGCCGTGGTGTTGTCCTTCCCGGCGATGTGGACGGCGGAGATGTCCTGGAGATTTGCCTCCGCCCAAGTCATCAGGGAGGCTATTTCTAGGGATACCTGTCGGCTTCTGGTTCCGCCCTGTCGGTTGATGTATGCCACTGTAGTGGCGTTGTCAGACATCACTCTGACCACTCTATTTCGAAGTCTGTGGGCAAATCGCAGGCAGGCTAGCCTGATTGCCCGTGCCTCTAGTCGGTTGATGTTCCTCCCCGACTCTTCTCTGTTCCACCGCCCTTGGGAGGTTAGTTCTTCGCAGTGTGCTCCCCATCCGTTCAGGCTGGCATCTGTAGTGAGCAGGGTCCAGGTTGGGGAGGACATTCGTGACCCCCGGCTCATGTGGCCGGGCTGTAACCACCACCGTAGCTGATTCCGCACTCTGGCTGGTAGAGGTAGGTGTATGGTGTAGTTCTGTGACCGTGGGCTTCACCGAGATAGGAGGGCGCGTTGCAATGGTCTCATATGAGCCCGCGCCTATGGGATCACCTCCAGAGTGGATGCCATAAGGCCGAGGACCTGTTAGTAATCCCAAGCTGTGGGCCGGGTGGCGCTCAGCAGGGCCAGCAGACGATTCCGGAACTTTGATCTCCTCCTGGAGGTCAGACTGACCTTGTCTTCCTGGGTGTCGAATCGGACCCCTAGGTATTCCAGCAACTGAGAAGGCTGTAGGGAACTCTTGTTCAAGTTTACTACCCATCCTAGGCTTTCCAGAAGAGCTAGAACTCTGTTGGTTGCCTGGTGGCTCTCCTCCGGTGACTTTGCCCTGATCAGCCAATCGTCCAGGTAGGGATGGACGAGAATTCCTTCCTTCCTGAGTGACGCCGCCACTACTACTATGACCTTGGTAAAGGTCTGCGGCGCGGTGGCTAACCCAAAGGGTAAAGCTCGGAACTGGAAGTGTTGATTCAGGACTTTGAAGCGTAAATAGCGCTGGTGATCCCGATGGATTGGGATATGCAAGTAGGCTTCCGACAGATCTAGGGATGTGAAAAACTCCCCTGGCTGTACTGCATTCTTGACAGACCGCGGAGTTTCCATGCGAAAGCTGGGGACCCGTAGGTGTCGGTTGACTGACTTGAGGTCCAGGACGGGCCTGAAAGTGCCCTCCTTCTTGGGTACTATGAAATAAATGGAATAATGCCCAGAATTTTTCTCCCATGCAGGCACTGGGATTATGGCTTTTAGGGACAGGAGCCTCCGCAAGGTAACTTCTAGTGCCGTCCTCTTGAGGGGTGAACAAGCAGATTCCACAAACTTGTCCGGCGGGAGCCGAAGAAAGTCCAGGTAATACCCTTCTCGGATGATGGCTTGGACCCACTGGTCCGAGGTAATCTCGACCCACCTGCGGTAGAAGAGGGTTAGCCTGCCCCCTATGGCTGCTACCCCCAGATGGGTCGGCTGATTGTCATTGTGGGGTGCGGCCGGGACCAGAACCCGAGCCGGTTCTCCTCTTGTTGTGCTTAATCCGAAAGGGCTGGTTCCTGGCCTGAGAATGAGGTGCTTGGTAGCGAGCCCTGTAAGGGTTGAAGTGCTGAGAGTTTCTACCTCTGGATGGCCTAGGAAAAGGGCGCTGGCTCCTCCTTGACCTGTCTTCTGGTAGATGGGGTAATGGAGAGGCACTCCATTTATTAGCCAGTTTCTCGAGGTTGCTGCTGAACAGGAGGGATCCCTTAAAGGGCATTCTTGTGAGACGTGTCTTGGAGGAGGAGTCGGCTGACCAATTACGTAGCCAGAGCTGTCTCCTGGCTGCAACTGAGGATGACACTCCCTTGGCTGCCGTACGGACTAGGTCGGAGGCTGCATCAGTGAGGAACGAGAGAGCTGATTCCATCTCTTCTCCCGGGGTGTTGTTCCTAGCCTGTGATAAACAGGAACGCGTCACCATGGTACAGCAGATCGCAATTCGTAGGGACATGGCTGCCACCTCAAAGGCTTGTTTCAGAATGGCGTCCATGCGCCGGTCATGTGTATCCTTGAGGGCCGCTGCCCCCCTCCACCGGAATGGTGGTGCGCTTCACAATTGCGCTAACTATGGCGTCTACCTTGGGGCACGCCAGTAGCTCCTTGGTTGCCGGGTCTAAGGGGTACATGCCAGACAAGGCCGACCCCCTTTGAATGAGGCCTCCGGCACATTCCATTCCAGATCGATTAGCTGCTGTGCTGCTTGTAGGAGGGGAAAATGGTGAGCCGTTTGGCGCAGGCCCTCTAACAGGGGGTTCATTCTAGGTTCCCCTGGGGTGTCATGGCCTGGGATAGCCAGTTCCGACAGGCATTGAGAGACCAGGCCTGGGAGATCCTCTTTCAGAAAGAAGCGTCTCATGGTCCGATACGGTTCTATTCCCAAGGGAAGTTCTCCCTCCTCGGGGGGCTTGTCGTCTTCCTCAGAGCAATCTGAATCCCCATAAGTGGGACTTCCGGGAGGCGAGTGGCCGTGCCTAGATCTTGAGAGTCCAGGGGCCGGGTCATCCGGTACGTATGGACCCGTTCGGGGATCAGACTGCATTCTGACAAAGGCATGAATCCCCTTGAATAATTCCACCCAGGAGAGCGAAGCAGGATCTGGCCTTAGGGGCACCAGGTCTCTCAGGTTCCCTGGCTGCTCACTGCAGCCTGCTAGGTCCGGGGTGTTCCCTGAGGAACTGGCAAGTGCGCTGGGCTGGGACCGGGCCTGGCCTGGAATTCCCAGGGCCTCTCACATTGGGCACATAGGGAGTCTGCTTCCTCGCTCTGTGTGGCTCTGAGGTTGCATGCTGAGCAGAGGCTTAGAGCTCTTATGCCTGATTCTGGAGGTGCCGGCTCTGCGGACGCATGGGCTCTCTTACGCTCCATCTCGTCTGTTATCTTCTCCCAACTGGAGTCTGCGCTTTGTAATATGCGCGAAAGATGTGCGCCTACCAATATGCGCTTATCCACGTGCGCTGATCAACGGGCGCTGATCAACGGGCGCTTATGGTCATGCGCCTATGGACGGGCGCCTAACAGTGTGCGCCTAACAGAGTGCGCCTATAAACGTGCGCTTAGCAACGTGCGCCTATCAACGTGTGCGGAGCAACGTGCGCCTGTGCGTAGCAACGTGCGCCCAGCAACGTGTGCCTATCTTAGCAACGTGCGCTTTTCATCATAAATCCAGGTGACTTCTATCGAATATGCGCCCAAGTCTTTTCGGGCACCTAACATATACGCCCTTTGCCTGTGCGCTCAGTCTAGCCTGAGCGCTAGAGCGTGGCGACGAACCAGGGCAAAAGGCGATGGCGAGCAGGCAAGCAAGATGGCGACCTCCTTGGTGGGTTGCCACGTAGGCAGACTCCGCTGATCCTCGCTTCCTCGGAGACCCCTGCTGGCTGCAGGGTTAGTGCCATGCTGGGCATGCCCAGTAGGGGCCAGTCAAAGTTCTGGAAACTTTGACAAAAGTGTTCCGTGATTGGGCTTCATCCTGTGATGTCACCCATATGTGAGGACTACCATCCTGCTTGTCCTGTGAGAATGAGATTACTCACTAGATGGTAGCTGTAAGGTTGGCGATTCCACCAGGTTGAAGTAGATGGTAACAGGCACCGATGCAGGGAGAGCAGGCCCTCAAGGAGCAAGTACCTGATCCCAGTAAGGCACCTGAAAGGAAAGCAGAGGGCCCCCGAGGAGCGGGTACCCAGGTTAGAGAATACCCCGAAGGGCAAGGTAGAGCTTCCAGCGGCAGCAGGAAGCGGCAGAGTAGCGTAGACCGGACGAATCCAATCCTTGCTAACTCAACGAGCTAGTAAACAAGCGTAGGCTAAATACCCGGATGGCGTGATGTCACTTGAGGGGAACGCCCCCGAGGTTCGCGCCATAGCTGGAATAAAGACATGGGTAGTGCGCGTATCCTAGGAGGCCCATGGCGGGAGGCAATGCCATAGCCGTTCCAGGGACACCGGAGAGAGCGGCTTGCAGACGCGGTGGTGGCCATCTTCCCAAGTCTAGCAGGGAGAGCAGAGAAAAAGTTGAGGCACAAGGGTCGAAGCTGACTGAGACCGACGGACGCAACACTAGCCTTTATGGATCCACATTGTTTATCCCACGCCGCTTTGAAATCTTTCACAGTTTTAGTCTTCACCACTTCCTTCACAAGGGCATTCCAGGCATCCACCACCCTCTCTCCGTGAAGAAATGCTTCCGGGGTCCGGAACCCCCGCTGAACGACCTCCTGCAGTCGATCTCCTGCCGGCGCCATTTTCCGTACGGAAAACGATTCGCGGCAGGAAATTGTTCCCGGACCCCCGCTGGACCCCCAGGGACTTTTGGCCAGCTTGGGGGGGCCTCCTGAGCCCCACAAGACTTGCCAAAAGTCCAGCGGGGGTCCGGAACGACCTCCTGCAGTCGAATCGTGTTGGTCTATGGCCGCTGCCATTTTGCGCCGCCATTTTGCAAAATGGCGGCGCAGAATGGCGCCGGCTGAAGACAACACGATTCAATTGCAGGAGATCGTTCCGGACCGCCGCTGGACCCCCAGGTAATTTAAGGCATTTGGGGGGGGTTCCGGAAGGGTGGGGGATTTAATTTAAAGGGTCGGGGGTGGGTTTTAGGGTGTTTTAGTGTGCTGGTTTTCCTGCCCTCCCCCTTCCCCCGATTTAGCTACGGACCGCCGCTGGACCCCCAGGTAATTTAAGGCATTTGGGGGGGGGTTCGGGAGGGTGGGGGATTTAATTTAAAGGGTCGGGGGTGGGTTTTAGGGGGTTTTAGTGTGCCGGTTCACGATTTTAACGATTTTCATGATACTCTAAACACCCAAATGGCGACGATACGATTCCCTCCCCCTCCCAGCCGAAATCGATCGTTAAGACGATCGAGGACACGATTCACATCTCTAATATTTTGTTCGCTATTGATTCTGTGATACTAAGCCATGAGCGGAGTGCCGAGTTGGGGTCAGAGACTTCTAGTTTGTGGAGTTCCTTTGTTAAATGCTAAAATGCTAAATCATGTTCAAGTTACCACGAGGTTGGCCCCTTGCCCCTCACATATTCTCTTGTATATTGCACTTTATCTTCGTTTCCCCCTTTCTTGTTTCCTACTCCCAGTTAAGGCATCCTTGTTATAATGTAACTTTATACTCCTTCAATTTGCCTCTTGTTGTTTGGTTTGGTAACAGTTACTGCATTGTTTGATGTAAACCGAGTTGATTTGATTTGTATCAAGAAAGTCGGTATATAAAAGCCTTAAATAAATAAATAAATAAATAGATAGATGCTCGCTGAGGACTTCTGAGGAGCAAGATCTCCTGTAGTGAACTGTAGATTGAGTGGGTTGTGCTTTGGGGTTTTCCTTGCTTGTGAGGGTGATGGTAATCAGAGAGTGGTCAGACCACTGGTGTTCATTCCAGGGGGGGGGGGGGGGGGGGGCAGAGGGTGAAAAACTGGAGTTGATGAAGATGAGGTCAAGAATATGCCCTGCTTTATGGGTGGGCTTGTTGATGATTTGTGTGAAGCCCATAGCCTTGAGAGAGGTGAGGAATGCTTCGCAGTTAGTAGAGAGTGGGATGGAATCGACATGGAGGTTCAAGTCCCCTAATATCAAAGCAGGGGCATCTAGGTTGATATGTTTGGCTATGATTTCAACTATGGGGGAGGCATCTGTGTCCAGGAGACCAGGTGGGGCGTAGATAAGGAGGATTTGCAGATGGTCGGATTTAAACAGGCCTAGTTCTAATTTAGAGGTTGACTTAATTGGTTGAAGGGTAAGCCTAAGTCCCTTTTTTGGCCGCTAGGAGCAAGCCGCCGCCTCTTTTTTTCTGTCTGGGAAGAGAGAAGATGTCGTATTGATGAGTAGGTAGTTGGTTTGTCAGGGCTGCATCTGTCTGTTTAAGCCAGGTTTCTGTTATGGCGCAGATGTCTGGGTTTGCGTCGAGGAGATAATCATTTAGAATGTGTGATTTTTTTGTGATCAATTGAGCGTTAAAAAGAGATACTGAGAGTAGTGCAAGACCCAGTGGTTGGGTGAGAGGCGAGACCATGATTGGGATAAGGGATCTAGTGGTGCGTGTCCGGAGTAATGTGAGAGATTTTTCCCTGGTAAGGGTGCTGTGGTGGAGGATGGGAATCGGGTATCCTTGTGTCATGTTCCACTTGTGTTCAGGCTGGTCGGGCTTTGGATGAGCGTCTGTTTGTTGGAACGAAGGGGTTAGGGTGAGAATCCTGTGGAGTTGAAATTGGAAGTGTGAGGAGCTGGGTGTCTTGGTGGACTGGGAGAGGCTACGAGAGGATTGAGTGTCCTTATTCTGAGAGAGACTGGATAACTGAGGGGCGTCCTTCTGCTGAAGGGGGAAGATGAATGAATAATGGTAGAGCTTCCGACTGCTGAAAGGTGAGCGCCTGTCTGCTGAGTGAGGGAGGTGAGTGATGGGTGGGTGTCCATCTGTAGATGTTATCTGTCGAGTGAGTCCATTGCGTGTCCGTCTGCTGCGTGAGTCCGCTGGTTGTCCGTCTGTAGAGTGAGTCTGCTGAGTGTTGATCTGCTGAATGAGGAGCAAGGAGGAATGAATGCAGAATGTTTGTTTAATGAAGAGATATGGAGTGGCTGAGTCTGAGGGTGCAAGACTGTGCTGACGGTTTGGAAGGATGGGTTCCTTGCTAGGAATTGTTCCGGTGCGCACGAAGGGGCGCACAAAGGGGCAGGCCCCTTTGTCGCGGTCCTTAGGCGCGCGACGCCTAGCTCCGTTGAGCCCTTTAAAGGGCTCCGGGTGCCTGGCTGACGTCGGGTTTGGGAGGGCGGGCTTACCGCGTTGTTTTCTTTATTTTTTTTTTTTAAGTTCCTGTCCGGCTCGGGGGATTCCGGCACGATGTGGCCACTCTCCCTGCCTCAGGTCCAACTCCCCTGACCCCGACTGGTCAGCGCAGAGAGCGCGGGGAGGGCGAACTGGGTGGCAGCGAGCAAAAGGGCGCGTTTCTCGCCGTTGAGCCCTTTAAAGGGCTCCGGGCGCCCTTCAGAAAGGACTTTTTAGAGTCCTTTCTGAAGGGCTGTTTAGAAGAATAGTCAGAAGGCATCAGAGCGAGCTGAATTAGGGTCTCATGATGGTCCTTAAGTTCCGCCACCGTCCGTTGAATCTGTTCGCCAAACAGATTATCTCCTACACAGGGCAGGTCGGATAACCACGGCGAAGGACAGAAGACTTAAGCCAGGCCCACCTTCTCGCCGAAATAGCAGCTGCAGATACCCTTGTAGCAGTATCAAAGATATCATAAGATGATCTGATCTCATGCATGCCTGCCTCAAAATCCTTGTTTACTAGGGTTTGGAGCTGATCTTGAAATTGCTGAGGCAGGGAGTCTGTCAAGTCTTGTATCTGCTTAAAAATGACCCTGTTATATTGGGTCATGTAGAGCTGATAAGCAGCAATTTGGGAGATGAGCATTGAGCCTTGGTAGACTCGGCAGCCAATGGCATCTAGAAACTTCTGTTCCTTGCCAGGGGGAAAAGAAGTGTGAGGCTTTGACCTCTTTGCTCTCTTCTGTGCCAATTCTACCACTACAGATTGGTGATCCAATTGTGGTTTCTGAAAGCCCGGAGCTGACTGCACCAAATAGGTAGTGTCAGCTTTTCTGTGGACTGGAGCAATGGAGCCAGGATGTTCCCAGTTCTTCTTCAGGAGATCCAGAAGAACCTGGTAGATTGGGATGGAGGTTATTACTTTGGGGGCATCCAGAAATTGGAGCAACTCCATCATCTGATGCCTATCATCCTGCTCAGTCTGTAATTGGAAGGGAACCAATTCAGACATTTCCTTCACAAAATTTATAAAGGAAAGGTCCTCTGGAGGAGAATGCTTTCTACTTTCAGTGGGTGAAGGTGGTGAAGGCAAATCATTGGCGTCTGGTAAGGAATCATCAGTCCAGGATTCATAGGGATCAGCCCCTGCCCCTCTAGGATGTAGAGGGGGATGGGATGGTGGGATACCTGAAGGTCCTGGTCTAGGCTCCAGAGGAATAATTGGAGGCACTGATGAAGGCATCAAAGGCACCGGCGCAGGCATCGATGGATGGCTCGGTGGCGCCGACGAGCAAATCGGCACAGATGGTTGGATCGGTGGCAATGGACGTATCGGCATCGTTGGCTGAGGCAGAACTCTCAAAGGAGGAATTTGAAATGGTGTTTCTCCACCCGATGACAGAGTGAGCGGGGAGGGCACCGGCGCCATCGGTGACCTAGGGTCCATCGGTGGAAAAGCAGCAATGAGCGCATCGGTGCCAATGCTGCTGGAATCGGGTTGGAGATCGGTTCCGCAATCCTTACCGGTGTCTGAGGAACCTGAAGTCGTTGCATCGCCTTGTCGATGGCCTCCTAAACCATCCAGTCCAGTTCTTCTCTGAGACCTGGAGCAAGCAGCCCCGGCTCCGGAACACAAGGAGGAGGCAGAGGCATAGCCGGAGGGACCACTGTTAAAGGCGGAGTCGCGGCTCCCAATGCCCTGTCGGGGGAGGGTTGCCTTGGTGACCCTGTTGCCGAAAAGGTCGGTGCCTTTTCTGGACGGGGTTTCTTCAACGGTGGCTCGGACGATGACGAGGTCGATGATTTTGCTCCCTCGATGGTCTGAGACTTTTGATGCTGGTGGTGATGTTTATCTCTACAATCCCCTCGGTCCTGAGGGGGAGTAGAGGGTGTCTAAGGCTGAGATGTCGTCGATGCCGGACGGTCACCGTATGGTGGTCGGTGCTGGCGCGAAGTTGACAGTGCCAGTTCTGACGACATCGATGCAATGGACGGAGTCGTGGTTTGAGCAAGGAAGAGAAGTTCCATCTTCTCCATTCTGGCCTTGCGACCTTTAGGTGTCATAAGGGCACATTTTGTGCAGGTGAAGACATCATGCTCTCATCCAAGACACATTACACAGACTTTATGGGGGTCTGTGATGGACATGGTGCAATTACAGTCCGGGCACCGACGGAACCCCGACGCCATGGCAAAAAATTGAGCCTCGGTACGGTCGACGGCCAGTAGGCCACGAGGGCCAACCTTGACGGTAATCGACGGAAACACGGGTAAAAACTTACCAGAGTACTGCGGCTTGAAAAAGTTAGAGGAAGGACCCCTGTGGGCAAATTAACCTTTAGTAATTCCGTGAGGAAAATTCCTGTCAGGAATCTCTGCAGAGCTCCTTAACCGCGAGGCTACTGCTGCACGGAAAAAGAAGACTGAAAGGGGACCCCTGCTGGCTGCAGGGTTAGTGCCATGCTGGGCATTCCCAGTAGGGGCCAGTCAAAGTTCTGGAAACTTTGATAGAAGTTTTCCGTGATTGGGCTCCATCCTGTGATGTCACCCATATGTGAGGACTACCCTCCTACTTGTCCTGTGAGAAAATGCACTACTGTCTGCAATCAGCCTGCAGTCATCTGCAGTCAGCAGTGGGACATCCATTAGTATACTATTGACTCCATTAGCCAGTAGCTAATATTCCAACTCTCCCAACAGAACTGAATGGAGGAAGGAGACTCTTCTGCTGTTGCCCTCATTCACTGTGCTCTGTGACTGGAAGTTGCAGAACAAAAAACATTCTCAACCATGCAGTAAGTGGTGACCCTCATCCCATGAACTGAGGCTGACAATCTCACCGCTGCCACCAGAAAAGAACAAGGGTCTGCAACATAAAGCCTCAGCACTACGTCTAACAATCACTCAAGGTTAACACTCTGGTCACTCAGAGGATCCAGCCGAGCACTGCCAAGGTCTGCCTGCACTTGCGCACGTGTTCCTACACTGGTAACCTCCCATCTACCAACTGGATCCTGCTTCTATCTGGGCAAGTACCCCAACCGTAAGCTATCCCTGAAGAGTTTCAAGTAATATGCTGTCCACTGGAGTTGGAGCAGGGTCTCAGCAAAGAGGTGTGCTTCCCTCTGTACTCCCAGCCAAGACTAGAGAATTCTACCAACTTCAGGGCTAGTTCTCTGCATGAAGGGACAATCAGGGCAAAAAACGTACTAGTATTAGTTTTGTGACCAATTGCCTTCTTACTAGTAATAGGTTTCTGGCCAATGTCACTGCAGGATGTTTCAGTCTTACAACTCCTCAAAGATACTGGGATATATATGCTATCCATGCCTCAAAGCAAAACAATAAATTACAATGCCATACAAAAACCCTGTTTCGCCACAGATGGGTCTTCTTCGCCTATGGCCCCTTCTCAGATCCTCTCTTGCCCTCCACAGCCTTTCCCATGTGATAGACACTTTTCTGGGCTCTTTGCTCATCATGGTCCCTTCCTGGGTGACAAGTCCTCTTTTTTCCCTGCTTCGTGGCCTCTTCCACAGACTCTCCTCTATTGTTCTTTCCCAAGTGATAATTCATCCTCCTCATGGCCCCTTTCAGGGTCTTCTCCTATCCTCCTCACAGTTCATTTTGCAGATTCAAGGTCTGGCAAAAATCTACAAAAGCCTGCAGGGGCAGTGGTGGCAGTAGGAGAAAAAAACATTAGCATGGTGCCTCTGATCCTTGCACCCTCACAGGTTCTGCAGTGGCTCTACCCTCACATGGCATTTTTTTTCTTAACAGGAAGCCAATGTGGGAGAAGAGGATGGTTGGTCCACCATAGGGCCTCTGCGGCACACCAGCTCACAGGCCCTGTGCAAGTTTTATCTTGAACTGTGACCACCTAAAGATCTCTATGACTCCAATTCTGCTAACCCTGATTTTGGATAACACCCCCCTGTTATGCTAGCCTCAAGCATATTTTTTCTCCTAATTATCACCACCTAAAGATCTCCATCAAATTCAAGGCACTCTAGTAAACTAATTTCATTGATTCTTACTCCAAAAAGAGTGTAAAGAATTTTTCTGAGCTATTGTAATTAGATTAATTATGCTAGGTTTTCATTGTATTTTCACAAACCTGTATGATTGTGAGTGGTGTTTCTCCTCTCAGCCATCACATGCTTAAGTTCATCTAGGATAGTAATTAACTCACGTAATCTTCTTTTATTTTCTTTTTCAATAAACAAAAGTCTTTGATGAAGATCTGAGATTTGTTTCTTGTGAGTGTCTGTTTCATTTTCTGCAAATAAAATCATTAAGATGGTTTTAACAAAAGTAATTTTTTTCTTATACCACATATTAAGCAGCCATCTATTGTATAAAGTACTAACTTTGTTAAAATGGGAGAGTACCTCAAGGAGTCTTTAGCTGGATGGGAAAATCTAGAGGAAGTGGAAGAAAAGCGAGCTAAACTAAAAGGAGGTATTACGAGGGCAACTAATTTTTTTGTTAGGAAAGTTAATAAACAAAATGAAAAGAAGCTACTTTCATTTTCTAAAGTAGTAGCTGAAAATGTAAGGGAGAAAAGGTTAACATTCATAAACTACAAGAAATCGCAGAAAGAGGAAGACAAGTGACAATATCTGGAAAAGCTAAGAAAAGCTGGGAAAGTAGTCAGGAATGCAAAAATTCAAATGAAAAACCCCCCAGAAAATATGATAAAATGGGGAGACAAGACTTTATTTTTTAAATGTTAGTGATAGAAGTGCAAAAATAACATTGTGAGCCTCAGAGGTGAAGGGAAAGAATATGTAGAGGCTGAAGATGAAAAAGCAAATTTGCTTAACAAATATTTCTGTGGGGTCTTCATTGAGGAAGGGACAGGAGCAGGATCTCAAATCGATTTTCAGAAAAGTGAGGAACTAACTAAAACTTAAAGTAGATAAGGTGATGGGACCAGATATGATGCATCTTAGTGTACTAAGGAAACTAAGAGAAGTTCTGGCAGCTATCCTGGCTGAACGTTTGAATGCTTCTTTAGAGTCTGGAGCAGTTCTAAATGATTGAAGCCAGGCAGATGTAGTTCCTATTCATAAAAGTGGAAGCAAGGAGGAGGCTGGGATCTAAAGACTAATTAGTTTGACTTCTGTGGTGAACAAA
This sequence comes from Rhinatrema bivittatum, assembly GCF_901001135.1. Classification (NCBI taxonomy): domain Eukaryota; kingdom Metazoa; phylum Chordata; class Amphibia; order Gymnophiona; family Rhinatrematidae; genus Rhinatrema; species Rhinatrema bivittatum. The sequence continues at coordinate 38,872,300 of NC_042615.1, forward strand.
TTAACGAAATTGCTGCTAAAATAGAGGATAGTACAGTTTCTGGAATCCAATGTATTGCAAGACCCAAAGCAGCATGATTTTACCAGAGGTAGATCCTGTCAGACAAATGTGATCAATTTCTTTGAGTGGGTGACTAGAGAGTTGGATTAAAGGAAAACACTAGATGTAATGTACTTTGATTTCAGTAAGGTCTTTGACAATTTTCCACATAGGTGTATGTAATGTATGCACTGTCTTTCTAACACCTCTTTCTGCTATATACTAATGTTAGACAAAGAATGCAGAGGACCCTGGCTACGTGCTGGAATGCAGCCAGCCAACACCCCTGACCCATTTGCTGATTGGTCTAATACATTCTCAAATCAGATGTACTGCACATATCTAAAAACAACACTCTGAATATGCTCTGATTGGTCAGTATGAAGGATATATAATGTTATGCACATTGCTGTAAAAATTGGGTGACTGGGTAATTATACAATTGTATAGACCTGTTGCTCCCCGGAACAAATTATCTCCTCGTGCTTTGTTCCGGTCCCTGTCCCTGTCCCCTTTGTCTCTGTCTTTCTCTAATTAAAGCTTCTGATTACATACTGCTGCAGAGGTTTCTTTAGAATAAACATAGGCAACATAAATAAACTGAGCACCCTTGATATGGGTCCTAGAGTAACTGACTAGGTGAAAAAGTGGTTGAATGGGAGGTGAAAAAGGGTAGTGGTAAAAGGAGTTTACTGTGAGGAGAGGGGCATTACTAGTGGTCTGCTTCAGGGATTGGTCCTTGGACCATTTCTTTCCAACACTTTTGTAGGCAACATTGCAGAAGGATTGACAGGAAAGTTTGTGTTTTTGCCAATGATACCAAAATCTGCAAGAGGGGAAACAGCCAGGAAGATGCAGAAAATATGAGATGGGGCACAGCAAAGCTTGAGGAATGGTCTAGGGGCCGGCAGCTAAGATTTAATGCTAAAAAATGCAGAATTATGCATTTAGGTTACAAAAATCCAAGGGAGAGGTACAGTATTTGGGGTAAAATTCTTCTAAGCATGAAAGAAGAGCATGATCTGGAGGTGATAGTATCTGATGATCTTAAGTTAGCCAAATAAGTGGCTAAAGCAATGGCATAAGCCAGAAAGATGCTTGAATGCATATGGAAAGAAATGGTCGTCGTCAGCGAAAAAGGGAGACTATATTGCCCTGTATAGGTTCCCGGTGAGACTTCATTTAAAATACTGAGCGCAATTTTGGAGACTGTACCTTCAAAAGGTTTTAAACTGGTTGGAGTCAGTCCAGAAGGTGGCCAGTAAAATGATCAGTGGTCTTCGTTCTAAAGACTATGGAGACAGACTTAAAAATCAAAACATGTCTGCCCTAAAGAAAAAGTAAGATAAAGGAGATGATGCATAGAAACGACAGCAGAAATGATCCATCCAGTCTGCCCAGCAAGCTTATAGTAGTATCTGCTGCGCCGTACAGGTTACCCTCAAGCTTATCAGTTTCCCAAATCATAAAAGTCAGGGCCATCATTGGTTACTGTCTGAATCCAATTTCCTGTAACTCCTTGCCATTGAAGCAGAGAGCAATGATGGAGTTGCATTAATAGTATGTAGGCTTATTGGTTAAGTGTAGCAACCACTACAACAGCAAGTTACCCCCATGCACTCTTGTCTTCATTTTCATCCTCTAGTTTTAGGGATCCACAGTGTTTATCCCATGCCCCTTTAAATTCTCTCTCTGTTTTTGTCTTCACCACATCTTCCAGAAGGGCATACCAGGCATCTACCACCCTCTCCATGAAGAAATATTTCCTTACATTGGTGCCGAGTCATGCTCCTTGAAGTTTCATTTCGTGACCCCTAGTTCTACTGATTTCATTCCAATGGAAAAGGTTTGACAATTGTGCATTTTTAAAAATCTTTCAGGTATCTGAAGGCCTGAATCATGATAGAGACATTTAAATACCGCCAAGATTTCTATGCACAGGAGGTGAGCCTCTTTCAATGGAAAGGAGGCTCTAGAACAAGGGGTCATGGAATGAGGTGAAAGGGAGTAGTCATAGGAAATATTTCTTTACATAAAGGGTTGTGGATGCATGTTAACAGTCTCCCTTTCCCAGTAGAAGTGTAGACAAATACAGTATCTAAATTCAAGAAAGCATGGGATAAAGCAAAATTGCTTACCTTGTAATAGGTGTTATCCCAGGACAGCAGGATGTAGTCCTCACATATGGGTGACGTCACTAACGGAGCCCTAATGCGGGAAAAACTTCTGTCAAAGTTTCTAGAAGCTTTTGACTGGCAGCCTGGGGCTACTGAGCATGCCCGGCATGCCATGATATTCCCTGCCACAGGGGTCTCACTTCAGTCTCGTATGTAGCAATAAGCGTTAGCAAAATAAAATAATAAAGGTGTGATTGCCCAACTCCTCGGGGTGGTGGGTGGGTTTCGTGAGGACTACATCCTGCTGTCCTGGGATAACACCTATTACAAGGTAAGCAATTTTGCTTTATCCCAGGACAAGCAGGATGATAGTCCTCACATATGGGTGATTAGCAAGCTAGAGGCTGAGTCATTGTCCATGATGTAGCAATGATGTGGTATGTAGAAAATGAGTCAGCCGAAGATCACAGCAGGTTGGTTGTAGAAGGAGTTGGGATTATACTGGAAACAAGTTCTTTAAGACAGATTGTCCGTAGGCTGAATCTTGTCGTCCTTGCTTGTCCAAACAGTAATGAGCTGCAAAGGTATGAAGGGAACGCCATGTTGCTGCTTTACATATGTCAAGGATTGGCACTGAACGAAAATGTGCTACTGAAGTTGACATTGCTCGTACTGAATGTGCTTTTACTCGCCCTTGAAGAGGAAGGCCTGCTTCTTCATAGCAAAATTGTATGCAATCTGCTAACCAGTTGGATAGAGTATGTTTGCCCACTGCTTCACCTGGCTTATTTGGATCATAAGAAACAAAGAGCTGATTGGATTTTCTGAGGGATGTAGTGTGATTTAAATAAAAAGACAATGCACATTTACAGTCCAAAGTGTGTAAAGCTCTTTCCCCTTGGTGAGAGTGAGGCCTTGGAAAGAATGTGGGTAGAACTATGGTTTGATTTAAGTGGAATTCCGTAACTACCTTAGGAAGGAATTTTAGGTGTGTACAGAGAACCACTCTGTCATGTAGAAACATTGTATAAGGATCATATGTGACAAGTGCTTGTAACTCACTAACTCTTCTAGCTGATGTAATGGCTATGAGGAAGATAGTCTTCCATGTGAGAAATTTGAGATCACAAGAAAGTATGGGTTCGAAAGGAGAACGCATTAATGCTGTTAAAACCAGATTCAGATCCCATTCTGTGACTGGAGGCCGAATTGGTGGTTTAAGGTGAGTTAGACCTCTCAAACCTATTGACAAGAGGTTGTGTGGATATAGGTGCATCTCCCATCTTGTTATGATAAGCTGAGATTGCACTCAAATGTACTCTGATTGATGAAGTCTGAAGACCAGAGTCTGAAAGATGGTATAGATAGTCTAGAAGAGAAGTAGTGGGGCAAGTGAAAGGATAAATATGGTTCTATCTGCACCACAAAGTGAACCGTTTCCATTTGAAAGAATAATTCTTTCTAGTGGAAGGTTTGCGTGAAGCTATAAGCACTTGAGAAACATTTGTTGAAAGATTGAGTGGTTGTAAGATTAAGCTTTCAACATCCATGCCGTCAGGGATAGGGACTGAAGGTTGGGATGGCGCAACCGACCCTGATCCTGAGTTATGAGATTGGGAGCTACTCCCAGGCGTATTGGATCCCTGACTGAAAGGTCTAGCAGTGTGGGAAACCATACTTGCCGAGGCCAGTATGGGGCTATGAGTATCATGGTCCCCTTGTCTTGTTGTAGCTTCACTAGAGTTTTCATTATAAGCGGTATTGGAGGATACGCGTATAGTAGGCCTGAGTTCCAAGGGCGAGCAAAAGCGTCCTTGGCCAGCTGGTTCTGTTTGTGTAGAGAACAGAAGTTGTCTACTTTGTGATTCAGATGAGACGCAAAGATGTCTGTTGTTGGTTGTCCCCAACGTTGGAATATCTTGGTCGCTACTGCGGGATTCAGGGACCACTCGTGTGGTTGGAACTGATGACTGAGTCGATCTGCTAGCACATTTTGAATTCCTGCTAGATAAGTGGCCTGGAGGAACATTGAGTGGTTCAAGGCCCAGCCCCAAATTTGTGTAGCTTCTTGACAAAGGAGATATGAGCCCGTACCTCCCTGTTTGTTGATGTACCACATGGCTACTGTATTGTCTGTTTGGATCAGAACAGTCTTGTGTGAAAGGCAGTCCTTGAACGCATGCAGCGCATAACGTATAGCTCGAAGTTCCAGAAAATTGATTTGATATGTGGCTTCGAGTTTTGTCCAAGTTCCTTGAGTTTGAAGAGAGTTTATGTGAGCTCCCCAACCCAAGGTGGATGCATCTGTAGTTAATGTTATCTGAGGGACTGGTTTCTGGAAGGGTAGGCCCTTGCGTAAATTGTCCTTGGCTGTCCACCATCGTAGTGATGAGCGTAGTTGGTGGGTTACTTGGATTGGATAGTGTAATGGCTGAATGGCTTGGATCCATTGTGATCATAGAGTCCATTGGGTTACTCTCATGGCGAGTCATGCCATAGGAGTGACATGAACTGTTGAGGCCATGTGCCTAGTAAGGTAAGAAACTGATGGGCTGTGGCTTGTTGTTGTAAGGAAACTGAGTGTGCCAACAGGGACAGTGTGTCTGCATGATCTTCTGGTAGAAAAGCCTGTGCAGTGTCTGTGTTTAATTCTGCTCCTATGAATTGGAGTAGATGAGGAGTCATGTGGGATTTCTGATAATTGATGAGGAATCCCATTCTGTGAAGTATAGCTATTGTGCGATTCAGTGAAGTTATTGCTCCTTGCTGTGATTGACTTTTGATGAGCCAATCGTCGAGATAAGGAAAGACATGAACACCTTGTTTGTGTAAGTGTGCTGCTATCACTGCCAGGCATTTGGTGAATACTCTGGGAGCTGAAGCCAGGCCGAATGGTAACACTCTGTATTGGAAATGCTGATGTCCTACTGTGAATCACAGATACTTGCGATGAGGCGGGAATATAGGAATGTGTGTATAAGCATCTTGAAGATCCAGAGAACAAAGCCAATCTCCCTTGTGTAGAAGTGGAAGCATGGTGCCTAGAGAAACCATCCTGAACTTTTCTTTTTTTAAGAATTTATTGAGATTTCTGAGATCTAGAATGGGACGTAGGCCTCCGGTTTTCTTTGGAATGAGGAAATACCGGGAATAGAATCCTCTGCCCTTCTGACTGTGTGGTACTTGTTCCACAGCTCTTGACTGCAGAAGAGCAGATAATTCTGTTTGTAATTGAAGTATGTGATTGTGATTGAGATGGGAATAATGTGGTGGAAACTCCGGAGGGAGTGATGTAAAGTCGAGGCGGTAGCCTTGATGGATTATCGAAAGGACCCAATGATCGGATGTTATTGATGTCCACTCCTTGTAGAAATGGGATATTCTTCCTCCAACTGGCAAGGTGGTTTGGGGGATTGGAATATAGGCCTTGTTCTCTGAATTTCGTTTCAAAAACCCGAGGCAGGTCCTGTTTGAGGAGCTGGTTGGGGCCTCGCAGACCACTGTTGTCTTTGTTGAGGTCTTTGTTGAGACCTTGGAGGTCTTGGTCTAGAAGTGGGAGGATAGTACCTTTTTGGTCTGTAGAAAGGACGTTTTGTCTCCCTACGTGGTGGTCTGCGACTTGTGTGCATTGCAGGGTCATGAGGTAGCATGGAGAGTTGCTTTAGAGTCTCCGAGTGCTCTCGAAGCTGAGCCACGGCGTCCTGAATTTTGGTGCCAAACAGATTATCTCCCTGACAGGGAAGGTCAACCAGTTTGTCCTGGACTTCTGGCCTTAAATCAGAGGCCTTTAGCCAGGCCCACCTTCTGGCACTAATGCCTGATGCTGCTGTTCTTGAAGATGTTTCAAAAGCATCATAGGTGGCTCTAACCTCGTGCTTTCCTGCGTCTACGCCTTTTTGAATAATGTTTTGTGCTGCCTCTTGGTGTTGAGGGAGCGAAGGTACAAATTCTTCAATCTGTTTCCAGAGATTTCTCTGGTGTTGAGTCATGTAAAGTTGGTATGCTGAAATCTTTGAGTTTAGCATGGCTCCTTGATAGATTTTTCTACCCATTTGATCTAAAAACCTATTGTCCTTTCCTGGAGGGATTGAGGCATGGGTTCTGGTCCTGCGAGATTTCTTTTGTGCAGATTCAACTACAAGGGAATTGTGAGGAAGTTGAGTTGAGTTCTCATACCCTGGTTCAGATTGTACGAGATAGGTAGAATCTACCCTTTTATTAACAGCAGGAGTTGTGCAGGGGTGTTCCCAAATCCTTTGCTGGAGTTGTAGTAGCACTTCATGGATAGGGATGGCCAGATTGTGCTTAGGAGGATCTACAAACAGTAGAATTTCCAGTGTCTGTTGCCTCTCATCTTTTTCAGCTTGTAGTTGAAAAGGTATAGACTCTGACATCTCCTGGATGAAGGAGGAAAATGAAAGGTCCTCTGGAGGTGACTGTTTCTTGGACTGAGGTGGAGAGGGGTCAGAAAGTCTTCTGATGGGGGCTCAGATGCAGTGTCAGACCAGGTATCAGAAGTTGGTGTTTGATATGGAGCAGGTGTAGGCTTTTGAGGTGGAGGTATCCCAGAAGGGCCCTGTAATGGGTCATGTGGGTCAGGTGAAGCTTCCTGTTCCTCCTCTTCTTGCCCTGGCATAATAGGTAAGGAAGCCAGAAGGTCTTGATATCTTTTTGTGAGAAGGCTGTGCAATGCTGCTTCAGAGCTAGTAGTTTCTGGAGCTGCAGTGGAAGATTTTGGTAGAGAATGTTTTAATTTTCCCGATGACTTTTGCATGGAAGTGGTTTTCCTTTGCAAAGGAGGTATGGATGGTGCCATTGTATAAAGAGACCGACTGTGTAGTAGATGGCATCGTCGATGTCAGAAAAGAAAACATTGAGATAGGAATCATCGATGTTATAGGCCGGGTTGGCATCGAAGGCATCGAGAAAGGTATAGGCACCGATGGTATCGATGGAAGTAATGCCTGAACAGGCTCCATCATCGATGTTGTCATCGGTATTGAGGTAGACATCAGCGGAATCGAAGGCATTGAAGATACCGCTGGCATCGGCGTATACGCCGGCATCGACGGAACCGTCGGCATCGGCTGTGAAGCCGGTATCGATGAAACCTCTATCATCGGCGATCCCGCCGGCATCAACATGGGTGTCTGCATCGGCGATGGCGCCGGAATCTTTTGTTTTAAGGCATCGGTGACAATTTGCTTGATCAACATAGTCAAGTCAGGAATCGAAGTCGATGACTGCGCTAAGGTCAACGGTATCGATGCCGGAACCAAGGAAACTGAAGTCACCGTAGGTGAAGCCGATTTATGCCTCTTAGCGATCGGTTCTTCCGGTGGTGGAAGCGGCGGGATAGAACGATGCCGTCGGTGCTTATGCTTTGGTCTCGGTTCAGATACCAACCTTGTCGATGAAGTAGGCCGTTTTTTGAGAAGAATCTTCTTCGTAAGTCCCACCGGAGATGATTTTGTGGAAGTTGTCGGGGAAGGCCCCGATTGAATTTGAAAAATCTGTGCCATTTTTTCTTGGCGGAGTTTTCTGCCTTTTGCAGTCATCTCCTGGCATTCTGGACAGGAAGCGATGTCATGCTGTCCTCCGAGGCACCGAACGCATTCTATATGGGGGTCCGTTATGGACATCGTTCGGTTACAGGCTGGGCACTTTTTGAAGCCTGATGCCATAATGAATCGACGGCCGTCAATGGAAAATGTGGAATTTTTATAGCGGAAACGAATTTCCTTGTCACCATCCGGTGACAATCACTGTGAGACCCCAAATGGGGCAAAAATATGAAAGAAAATATTGACTTTTTTAGTCAACTTGTGAGGAAAACCTCACAGGGCTCCTGTGACCGCGATGTCAATGGCAGCGCGGAAAAGCGAAGACTGAAGTGAGACCCCTGTGGCAGGGAATATCATGGCATGCCGGGCATGCTCAGTAGCCCCAGGCTGCCAGTCAAAAGCTTCTAGAAACTTTGACCAGGTCAATAGTAATCCTCATGTGTTGATTAGTGCATATGAATATACAGTGTGAGGACAGTAGCCCTGTAAATTAGAGTCTTTAAGTAATGACATTTTAAATTAATACAGAAAAAATGTATTATTTAGAGATGCAGAATTTCCCTAGAAATTCACAGTAAGAGTGTCCCTTCTACTCAATCTCCCTACTCCCCTGGCCACTTTACCCTCTTAGGCCCCAACTTCTCTATCTGCCAGTATCTCTCCCCTCCACCTCTAGGCTCAACCCCTTCCACTCTATCGCCAGTCCCAGAATTTGACTCCATTCTCAGTACTGCCCCTCACACAGGCAGTACTCTCACTAGGGCTCCGTTAGTGACGTCACCCATATGTGAGGACTAGCATCCTGCTTGCCCTGGGATAAACAGGGGATATCTGAGGAAGTGATTGGAATTGTAAAGCTGAATTAGTTGGGCAAATGGGCAGACTAGATAGGCCATACAGTCTTTTTTTTGCAGTCATGTTTCTATTCTTACACACACGTGCTGACTCATTCACTCTCTTTCTAACACACACATGCTATCTCATTCATTTTCTCTCCCTCTCACATACTCATTCACAATAATACATGTGCTTACCAATACACTCACACACATACTCACTATTCTCTGCCTTTACCTGTAAATAAATGTTAAAAAAAAAAGGATTTTACTTTGGTAGTCAGGGGGAATCCAGGCTGGGTCCAAAGACAGCAGGATCTGGGTAAGGAGGTGGCCCTTTAATGTGGGAAGTTCTGCAGGTTGGTGGGATCCAATGCTTTTTTTTTTCTTAATTATTTTTTGCTGCAGCTGGAGGTTGAGGCTAGCCAGCAGTACAGGAGAGCAGAGGGAGCTAAGAAGCAATCAGCTGGCGGTGAGAGAGCAGGGGGACATCTGCAAGCCCAGAGGTAGGTTTGGTATAAGGGAGTATTTCCCACGCTATCATGGTAATGGGGGTGAGAGTTTGAGCTAGAAAACAGGCCCATAGAGCCGCTACCACTGCCATGTGTACAATGAGGCAAGAGTAAATGGAGACCCTCAGGGGAAGCTCATACTGTAGAAAAGAGCTGCTATGGACTTGTGTTGGCTGTAGCAACTCCAGAGGCATAGGGCTGCTGCAATCAATACGAACCATGCAACTGGCCCAACTGGCCCACTGAAAATATGCCTGAAGCCCTGATAGACCAATCTGCTCCTGCACATATCTCATAATATTATTTGATTGTGGGTGGTTTAAGTGCTGTTTATTACATTGTGAACTACTCAGGACATAATATTACCACTTATAAGTAACAGAATGTATTCAAAACTGGAGAATAGCTAATAAGTATTTTCCAGAGCAAAGCTGTATTTACATATAAGCACAGTACTTAATTCTTATTTATTTATTTATTTATTATTTTTATTATACCGAGTTTCATGATAAGAATCACATCAACCCGGTTTACAATTAACATGTATGTGGAGGCAGGGAGTAACATAGTGATAAACATTTCCCAATTCAACATTAAATATAGTGTGAAACTTAAAAAATATTAAAACAATAATTAGGACGTGAGAAAGTTACAAAAAAACAGGGAATAATAACTAGGACCAGAAGGGGGAGGGAATTAAAAAAGAGAATATTTACATTTCAGCCAACTGTTTCCAAATTAATAAATATGTATAATGTTATAAGCAAAACATGTGTTGATGGGTTGAAGTGTGGAGAATTTAATCCAGTTCTGGGAAAGCTTTTTTAAAAAGCCAAGTTTTTAGTCTTTTCCTGAAAGTATGAACGCATGGTTCTTGTCTTAAGTCCGGTGGGATAGAGTTCCAAAGGGTTGGACCTGCTGATGAGAGAGCTCTAGAACTGTAGGATTTATGTTGGAAGGTTTTAGCATGTGGAACCTGAAGTGATTCTTTGTAGTGTTCCCTGATGGGTCTGGCGGATGTGTGTTTTTTAAAAGGGATTTGTAGGTCGAGTTGAGTGTATTGGTGGATGTTCTTGTAGATCATCATGATGGTTTTATAAATAATTCTGAAGTGGATCGGTAACCAATGAAGGTCTTTGAGGATCTTGATGACAAAATACCATTTGTAGGTAAGAGAGAACACAAAAAAGATTGTTCTGGATAAGGAGAGATCTTGCAGAGGAGTCACATTCTGTGGCTGATAGCTGGACTGTAACAGTGTGGACAGAATACCTGGGCTGGCTGGATAAGCTAGTTAATCATTTCTGCCATTATCTACTATGTTATGTTCTTATGTTATCTCTGCTGAGATTAATAACCTCATCACATTAACAATGAAACTCGTAAAGACAAATTTTATTTCCAGCAAAATGTTTAGGTTTTACCACTCTACAAGAAAAATTAATGCTGTATGTTCAGTGTTCATAATTCTAAAAGCAAAATAATTTTGCTGTGCCAGGGCTGTGTAAGTATTTTAAATTATAAATATTGGTTAGTCTGATAAAAGCAAGATTAACCTTTGAGTTCTTTATCTGAATTTCAGTGAGCCTATATTACCAGTTAAAGTACACTGTGTGCAAGTGATCTCAGTGGACTCCCTTAGCACTCAAGAATTATTATTTATTTATTTTTTAGATATGTTCGTGATAAGAGAAAGTGCAAAAGCAGAGGTGAAGGGGAAGACTATGTAGAAGCTGATGAGAAAAAAGCAGAATTGCTTACATTTTTCACTTTGCTGTTCACTGAGAAAGGACCAGGAGTTGAGCCAAAGAAAACTGACACAAATAAGTGCCCAAGTATTCATTTAGCTGGCTAAATGTTTTTGCATATGGACCTCCACACTCCTTGTCCATTAGATCCTGATCTTGGATTTGAAGAGAATATTTTCTTGGGAAGGAGGGACGGATAATTTGTGGAAATGAAAAATTGTAGCCTGTAACCCTTTCTAATGGGAAGCACCCATAAATTTGTTACTTTGGAACTATGTCTTTCCCCTTTTAAGATTTGCTTCTTCTACTCTGCTACTGGCATTGATCTCTAGCAGCATTCAAAAAGTTGGCTTTGACTGAAGTCAGATTCATTTTTGGGGGTGTACAGACATGTGGACTTGATCTCTATTGATGGAGAGCGTGTGATTGTAACTGCATATATCATGTCTTATTCTTTTAGGTAAAAAAAATCACCTTTTTGAAAGGAAGGTTGATGGAGGGTTTACTCTTACAGTAGTGTCTGCAATATAGAGCAGTGGTCCTTAAGATGATACACTGTTGTTTTTTTAACTTTAGAATTAAAAAGGTTTTCTCCTGTACATAGAATGTGGTGAAATAGTATTTGTGTGTACTTTGATCCCCATTGGGCTATAAGACTTATGCCTTTACCAGCGAGAACTGCCTTTGCTTATGGATCCATTTGTTGCCTTGTATTATCCTGAATAGGGTCAGATTCTGCAATGACTTGTAGTTCCTAGCATTTGGAGATGTATCTTTATGCCAGCCAGGACTGAAAAGGTAACACAGCTGTATGAATCCCGAATAAGACTTGCACTGCCTGCTCTCAGAATGAGATTTGACCTGACAGTATTTTTCAGTTGCCAGCAGCAAGCTGTTACAATGTGAGGTTCTGATTGAGAAGCACAATCAACCAGATCTATGTAGTTAAAGTTTTAAGTAGGCAGCAATCCTTGTTCCTTTTCCCTTGTTTGCAGACGGAATCTTTCATGTTCACTGTTCTTACATTTTATTAATAAATTTCTTAGTTTGTTAGCCCTGTGTCTGAGACTGATTAGTGATCCTCAAAAGCATATCACTGGGTGATCCCAGTTTCTGAGTTTGATTTATAGATGTATTTTATAAGAACTGTGTGACCCCCCCTAGGTTTTGTGGGGTTACAGTGTCTCTGGAAACTACTAGGGGATAGCATGTGGGGCAGGGTAATTGCCCAGAGACAAGCAGGAACCCAGTTAGTGAGTCAAAGGTTCCTAGTATAAAAGGGTAAGAACATAAGAAATTGCCATGCTGGGTCAGACCAAGGGTCCATCAAGCCCAGCATCCTGTTTCCAATAGAGGCCAAACCAGGCCACAAGAACCTGGTAATTATTCAAACACTAAGAAGATCCCATGCTACTGATACAATTAGTAGCAGAAGTTATTCCCTAAGTAAACTTGATTAATAGCCGTTAATGGACTTCTCCTCCAAGAACTTATCCAAACCTTTTTTGAACCCAGCTACACTAACTGCACTAACCAAATCCTCTGGCAACAAATTCCAGAGCTTAATTGTGCGTTGAGTGAAAAAGAATTTTCTCCGCTTAGTCTTAAATGTACTACTTGCTAACTTCATGGAAAGCCCCCTAGTCCTTCTATTTATTGAAAGTGTAAATAACCGAGTCACATCTACTCATTCAAGACCTCTCATGATCTTAAAGACCTCTATCATATCCCCCCTCAGCCGTCTCTTCTCCAAGCTGAATAGCCCTAACCTCTTCAGCCTTTCCTCATAGGGGAGCTGTTCCATCCCCTTTATCATTTTAGTTGCCCTTCTCTGTACCTTCTCCATCGCAACCATATCTTTTTTGAGATGTGGCAACCAGAATTATACACAGTATTCAAGGTGTGGTCTCACCATGGAGCGATATAGAGGCATTATGACATTTTCTGTTTTATTAACCATTCCCTTCCTAATAATTCATAACATTCTGTTTGCTTTTTTTGACTGCTGCAGCACACTGAGCCGACGATTTTAAAGTATTATCCACTATGATGCCTAGATCTTTTTCCTGGATGGTAGCTCCTAATATAGAACCTAACATCATGTATCTACAGCAAGGGTTATTTTTCCCTATATGCAACACCTTGCACTTGTCCACATTAAATTTCATCTGCCATTTGGATGCCCAATCTTCCAGTCTTGCAAGGTCCTCCTGTAATGTATCACAGTCTGCTTATGATTTACCGTATTTCCACGACAATAACCCGCCCACGTATATAACCCGCCCACACACATAACCCGCAGGTTTTCAAAATTTTTGTAATAAAGTTTTAATATACCCCGCCTCCTCATATAACCCGCGCTTGTCCGAGGGGGCGGGGCCGCCGGCACACTGACCTTGCGCACTCTGCGCGCCGTGTACAGCCGTGTACAGCCTCACATCGCCGGCGCTTTGTCGCGGCAGCCGCAGAGTATACGGTGCATGGCTGCCTACCCCGGGTCCCCGACGCCGGCGCCGACGCTCCTTCTCCCCCTCCCACACATGAAGAGCAGAGGCTATCTCTAGACAGCCACGTCGCCGCGGACCCACAGGCCCGACAAGCTGCCTGCCTCGGCATGCTGTGCCGCGGAGCAGGAGAGCCCGCGAAGACCCAAAAACAGGCCCTCCCCCTCACATCGCCGGCGCTTTGCTTCCCGAGGGAGTTTGACCCTCCTCTCTCGTTGTCCCCTCGTTCCTTCCTGACCAATCAGGAAGCGGCCGGGCGCAGGGATAGGACGGACTCCTCTCAGCTCCTTGACGCTTTGTTTTGTTTCCTCCTTCGCGGTTAACATCTCTCTCCCCCGCTGCTGTAAAATTTTTTCTGCATAACCCGCCCACGTTTATACCCCGCGGGGGGCATGCGGGGTAGGTAAAAACGCACATTACCCGCGGGTTATGTGCGTGGAAATACGGTAACTACTCTGAATAATTTTGTATCATCCGCAAATTTGATAACCTCACTTGTCGTATTAATTTCCAGATCATTTATATAAATATTGAAAAGCACCGGTCCAAGTACAGATCCCTGAGGCATTCCACTGTTTACCCTTTTCCACTGAGAAAATTAACATTTATTCCTACTCTCTGTTTCCTGTCTTTTAATCAGTTTGTAATGCACGAAAGGATATCGCCTCCTATCCCATGACTTTTTAGTTTTCGTAGAAGATTCTCATGAGGGACTTTGTCAAACGCCTTCTGAAAATCCAAATACACTACATCTACCTGTTCACCTTTATCCACATGTTTATTAACCCCTTCAAAAAAATGAAGCAGATTTGTTAGGCAAGACTTCCCTTGGGTAAATCCGTGTTGACTGTGTTCCATTAAATCATGTCTTTCTATATGCTCTACGATTTTGATCTTGAGAATAGTTTCCACTATTTTTCCTGGCACTGAAGTTAGGCTCACTGGTCTATAGTTACCCGGATCGCCCCTGGAGCCTTTTTTAAAAATTGGGGTTACATTGGCCACCCTCCAGTCTTCAGGTACAATGTATGATTTTAATGATAGGTTACAAATTCTAACTAATAGATCAGAAATTTCATTTTTTAGTTCCTTCAGTACCCTAGGATGCATACCATCCGGCCCAGGTGATTTGCTACTCTTTAGTTTGTCAAGCTGGCCTACTACATCTTCCAGGTTCACAGTGATTTTGTTCAGTTCGTCTGACTCATCACCCCTGAAAATCATCTCCGGAACTGGTATCTCCCCAACATCCTCATTAGTAAACACGGAAGCAAAGAATTCATTTAGTTTTTCTGCAATGGCCTTATCTTCCCTAAGAGCCCCTTTAACCCCTCGGTCATCTAATGGTCCAACCGACTCCCTCACAGGTTTCTTGCTTCGGATATATTTTAAAAAGTTTTTATTATGAGTTTTTGCCTCTAGGGCCAACTTCATTTCAAATTCTTTCTTCGCCTGTCTTATCAATGTTTTACAATTAACTTGACAATGCTTATGTTTTATCCTATTTTCTTCAGATGCATCCTTCTTCCAATTTTTGAAGGATGTTTTTAACAATGATGATAATCGTTTTGCCTTCCTTCCACCTTTCTTAATGCGTGGAATACATATGGACTGCGCCTCTAGGATTGTATTTTTAAACAATGTTCAAGCCTGTTGAACACTTTTAACCTTCGCAGCTGCACCTTTCAGTTTTTTTCTATTTTCCTAATTTTATCAAAGTTTCCCTTTTGAAAGTTTAGTGTTAGAGCCGCAGATTTACTTATTGTCCCCCTTCCAGTTATTAGTTTAAATTTGATCATGTTATGATCACTGTTGCCAAGTGGCCCCACCACAGTTACCTCTCTCACCAAATCCTGCGTTCCACTAAATCTAAAATAGTTCCCTCTCTTGTTGGTTCCTGAACCAATTGCTCCATGAAGCAATCATTTATTACTTCCAGGAACTTTGTGTCTCTAGCAAGTCCTGATGTTACATTTACCCAGTCAATATTGGTACATGCTCAAGCAAGGCTTGTCTAGTGCTTCATTGAACCTTATGAGTGACCAAGCAGTTGCCCTGAGTGAGCATTAAGAGAAGCAGCGAGATATTTGGCAGGGGGCATTTGAATTCAGGAAAGTATGGATTTTCAAAATGCTTTTCACAAAGTCCCTCGTGAAAGGCTTCTAAGAAAACTAAAAAGTCATGGGATAGGAAGTGATGTCCTTTTGTGGACTGCAAACTGGTTAACAGACAGGAAACAGAATAGGATTAAATGATCCATTTTCACAGTGGAAAAAGATATAGTGGAGTGCCTCAGGGATCTGTACTTGACTGGTGCTTTTTAATATATTTATAAATGATCTGGAAAGGGGTATGACAAATGAGCTGATCAAATTTGCAGATGACACAAAATTATTCAGAGTAGTTAAATCACAAGTGGATTATTATAAAATGCAGGACCTCCTTGCAAGACTGGAAGATTGGGCGTCCATAAGGCAGATGAAATTTAATGTGGAAAAGTGCAAGGTGATGCATATAGGGAAAAATAACCCATGCTATAGTTACATGATGTTAGGTTCCATATTAGGAGTTACCACTCAGGAGAAAGATCTGAGCGTCATAGCTGATATTACATTGAAATCTGGTCAATTGTTGTGGCGGTCAAAAAAGTGAACAGAACATTAGGAATTATTAGGAAGGGAATGGCATATAAAACATAATGCTTCTGTATCACTCCATGGTGAGACTGCATGTTGAATACTGTGTGCAATTCAGATCGCTGTATCTCAAAAATGATGTAGTTGCACTGGAGAAAGTACAGGGAAAGAAAACCAAAATGATAAAGGGCATAAAATCTGCTCCCCTATGAGGAAAGGCTAAGGAGGTTAGGGTTGTTCAGCTTGGAAAAGAGACGACTAAGGGAGGATATGATAGAGGTCTACAAAATCATGAAAGGACTTGGAGGGGTAAAAGTCTATTGATTATTTATTCTTTTAAATAATACAAGGACTAGGGGGCATTCTTATGAAGTTAGCAAGTAACACATTTAAAGCAAATCGGAGACAATTCTTTTTCATTCAATGCACAATTAAGCTCTGGAATTCATTGCCACAGGATGTGGTTAAGGCAGTTAGTGTAGCTGTGTTTAAAAAATGTTTGGATAAGTTCCTGGAGGAGAAGTCCATAAATTGGTATTAATCAACAGGGAATAGCCACTGCTCGATGCCGGGAATAGTAGCATGGGATCTACTTATTGTTTGAGTACATACCAGGTACTTGTGATTTGGTTTGTCCACTGGGCCACAGGATACTGGGCTTGATGGCCCTTTGCTCTAATCCAGTATGGCATATCTTATGTTATGTAATAAACACAGGGAATCTCTGAGGGAGTAGTAGGAATTAAAGAGCTAAGCAGTTGTGTGGATGGGAAGACAAGATGGGCTATATATTGGGGGGTTTTTGCCAGCATCATCAGTGAAGGCCATGCAGATGTTATAAAATTCCACTGCAAGGCTGATTTCAGGCCACTCAATGCGAGACCATATCTCTCCTATACTCAAGAAGGTACAATGGCTACCAGTCCAGTCATGAATTATGTATAAATCTGGTATATAATCTGCTAGCATTGAACTCCTCTCCCTGGGCCAATGCGTGTCTGTGGGTCTATAATCCCCATTGGGCTTTGCAGTCCTCTGAGAGAGGGTTACTAGATGTGCCATCAGTCTGCCAGGCTTGTCTATTGGAGATGTTTGAGCAGGCTTTTTCATTGCTGCCTACGTCTTTGGAACTCCCTTCCCATGGTATTATGTATTACAGTTTGTGCCAAAACATTTAAAGAGATGCTTAAAACATATCTATTTGAGCATGCTTTCAGCTGAGATATGCCATGGCAGTTTATTGGAGCGAGAAGGTATTTTGCTGTATCTTTTTATTATTTGTTTTAGTTGCTGTATTTTTGTTGGTGTTTGTCATTTTGACTGAGTATGTTACATGATTGCAAACCGCCCTGGGCTTTGGTATGTGGTGGTATATACATTTTTAATAAAGATAAAGATCATGTTTTTAAATTAGGGGCCCCATTCATGAATTAATGGGAGGAAAGATGCACATTTTCTGTTTGAGTGGTAATTTATATTATACAGTATATAGTACCTGAATGTAATCTAAATTGAAGTGTCATGAAAAGGCAGAATAAATTAACAAATGAAAGCAAATCATCAGGGAATAGTAAACTTATTTACCTGTAGCTTGTGTTCCCTCATGGACAGCAGGATAAACCAATCACACAATTAGGTGATGTCATCCAATGACAAGAACGGAAGATTTACTCCAAGGGGAGGTGACTGGATACATGTGATTTGTTTATCATGCCATTCATGAAAAACATCAGTTACAGGTAAGCACCTTTACTTTCTCTATGAACAAGCATGATGAATCAACCACATATTTCAGAACTCTCATACTAAGGGTTATCATGAAGTCCCTCATCCAATCACTCCCTCCTGATAACTCACCCAAATGGGTATTTAACAGGAAAAAGTTGAGCAAAACCTTTGAATACATTTAGAAAAATATTTCTTTGAACTAACTACCCAAATTTACTATCATGGCAGGGGTAGTATCGAATATAATATAAAAAGATCTCACCAAAAACAGACTGATGTGTCACAAAAAAATAAATTTTCTTATATAAATATCAAGAAAAAAACATGAATGACCATCAAATTGTGGCACTGATATAAGCAATGAAGAACCCAAAATTGAATCCTCTTAATGCTAAAGGACTACCCAAAAGCAGTCTATGTGCCCCAAATTTATAATCATCAGTCATGTCATATTTCTAAAACTATTATTTGCATATTTCCTTCATTTTTTCAACCTAAGTAATGCCTGCACTTATCTGCTTATGAAAACATGAAACACCAGGGATAGCAAAAGTTGCTTACCTGTAACAGGTTTTCTCACAGGACAGCAGGATGTTAGTCCTTGCATATGGGTGACATCACAGGATGGAGCCCAATCATGGAACACTTTTGTCAAAGTTTCTAGAACTTTGACTGGCATATACTGGGCATGCCCAGCATGGCACTAAACCTGCAGCCAGCAGGGGTCTCTCTTCAGTCTTGTTTAAAGCTACAGGAACTGCCGAAAAATAAAATAAGAAAATGTAACGAACCCAACACCGCGGGGTGGCGGGCGGGTTTCGAGAGGACTAACATCCTGCTGTCCTGTGAGAACACCTGTTACAGGTAAGCAACATTTGCTTTCCCACATGACAAGCAGGATGGTAGTCCTCACATATGGGTGAGTACTGAGCTGAGGAGGTCAGAGAAATGCACTAAATGTACCCAAGGTGTGCAATAGGCACAAGGACTGGGGTGGAATTTGGTAGAGGGCATCCTGACCCCCAACGGGCAGGCGGAAGGGTGTTGGTACATCAAGCTGTGAAAAGGTTTCGCAAGACAGACTGGCCGAAGATGGAATCTTGCCTCCCGGCCTTGTCTAAGCAATAATGGGCTGTAAAGGTATGGAGAGAACTCCAGGTAGCAGCCCTGCAAATATCAGGAAGCGGCACCGAGCGTAGGTGCGCTACCGAAGTGGCCATGGCCCTCACAGTGTGTGCTTTAACACTGTCTTGAAGCGGAATGCCTGCTTGCTGATAGCAAAAGGATATGCAGTCCGCTAACCAGGAGGAGAGAGAGTCTGCTTACCCAAAGGCTGCCCCAATTTGATGGAATGGAAAGAGACAAACAATTGACTGCTTTTCCTGTGGGCAGCTGTACGGTCTAGATAGAAGGCTAGAGCCCGTTTGCACTCAAGGATATGCAGAGCCTGTTCTCCTGGATTGGAGTGAGGCCTGGGAAGAAGGTAGGTAGTATAATGGATTGATTAATGTGAAACTCCGATACTACCTTAGGTAAGCCTTCCACGAGAAAATCTTACCTATACAAATGAAACAGGTTTAAGTCATGGTGTTCTTCTCAATCCTTAGGGTGAGTGCGGAGTACTGCCCGGTCCTGCAGACGTTTAGTGTAAGGCGGATAGGTAACTATGGCCTTTAACTCACTGCGAGCAGATGTGATTACCAAAAGAAAAATCACTTTCCATGTGAGATAGCGAAGATCACAGGATTGGAGAGGCTCGAATGGTGGTTTCATGAGCTGCCCCAAAACCACATTGAGGTCCCAAGAAGGGGGTCGAAGGGCGTAGTGGAGGCTTGAGGTGAACCAAGCCTTTCAGAAAACGTGTTACGAGGGGTTGTACTGAAATAGGAACATCCGACACCTTTATAGAAGGTGGCCACCACACTGACATGCATTCTGATGGAGGAAGTTTTTAGACCTGATTCTGACAAGTGCCAGAGATAGTCTAGAAACTTCGTGGTGGAACAGGTAAAAGGATCAAGGGATTGAGAAGAACACCATGACTTAAACCTGTTTCATTTGTATAGGTAAGATTTTCTCGTGGAAGGCTTCCATGAAGCAATCAGGACACAGGAAACTGGCTCTGAAAGGTTAAGTGGCTGAAGAATTAACCTTTCAACATCCAGGCAGTCAGGGACAAAGCTTGAAGATTGGAGTGTCGTAGGCACCCGGCGTTCTGAGTGATCAGAAGCGGGTCCATTCCCAAGGGAATGTGCCTGCGAATGGAGAGATCCTGAAGTATTGGATATCACACTTGGCGAGGCCAGCGAGGTGCTATCAGAATCATGCATCCTTTGTCCTGATGTAACTTCAAGAGAGTCTTCGAGAGAAGTGGAAGTGGAGAGAATGCATATAGGAGACCGGTTGCCCAGGAGAGGGAGAACGCATCTCTTGGCTGAGAGTGTTGTCTGCAAGTGAGAGCACAAAGGTTCTCTACTTTGCGGTTTTGAGGTGACGCAAAGAGGTCTATGCGAGGATGACCCCAAATGTTGGAATATTGTGTCTGCTACTGAGGGGTTGAGGGACCACTCGTGCGGATGGAGCGTGCAACTTAGGTTGTCCGCCAACACATTGTCCACTCCCGGCAAATAGGTGGCCCTGAGGTACATCGAGGTGAGGGCCTCTGCCCATATTTGCGCAGCTTCCTGACACAGTAGGAAGGAGCCTGTCCCTCCCTGTTTGTTGATAAACCACATGGCCACCTGATTGTCCGTCTGAATCAGGATGACCTGATTGGAAAGGCGATCCTGAAACACCCTGAGAGCATATCTGATTGCTCGAAGCTCCAGGAAATTGATTTGGTGTCTGGCTTCTTCTGGAGACCAAGTTCCTTGTGTTTGCAAATCGGCCACATGGGCTCCCCAGCCAAGGTTGGAAGCATCGGTGGTGAGAATTATTTGAGGGTCTGGAGCCTGGAAGGGCAGGCCCTGGAGGAGATTGACCCGATTTTGCCACCAGGCTAGAGACTGATGGAGTGAGTCGGTGATGTGGACAGTGGTTGATAGAGGTTGGATGGACTGAGTCCATTGTGACCTTAGAGTCCACTGCATGACTCTTATGGCCAAGCGGGCCATTGGGGTAACCTGTACTGAGGACTCCATGCGTCCCAGTAGGATGAGGAAGCAGCGTGCAGTCATGCGTTGCCGAGACTGTAGCTGGTGTACGAGAGAGATGAGAGTGTGAGCTCGCTGTTGAGGCAGAAAAGCCTTTGCCTGCAAGGTGTCCAAGTCTGCCCCTATGAATGATAAATTTTGAGATGGGACTAAGCAGGATTTTGCGTAGTTGATGAGAAATCCTAGCGAAATCAGAATGTGTAAAGTAATACGGAGGGACGACAGAGCAGCTTGCTGAGTGGGAGCCCTAATCAACCAATCGTCTAGATAGGGGTAGACATGAATACCTTGAGTCCTGAGGAAGGCTGCTACTACTACGAGGCACTTGGTGAAGACTCATGGTGCAGATGTGAGGCCGAATGGTAGCACTCAGTACTGATAGTGGTTGTGGCCTACTAGAAATCTCAGGAACCTGTGATGAGATGGATTTATCGCAATGTGCGTGTATGCATCTTGGAGATCGAGAGAGCAGAGCCAGTCTCCTCTTTGCAGAGGAGGCAGGAGGGAACCCAAGGTTACCATCTTGAACTTTTCTCGTTGGAGATACTTGTTGAGGACACGTAGGTCCAGAATTGGACGAATGCCTCCCGATTTTTTGGGGATGAGAAAGTACCGGGAATAGAATCCTAGGCCTTGTTGATAGTAATTTACTGGTTCTATTGCTCTGGACTGGAGGAGGAGAGAGACCTCCTGCTCCAGGAGTAGTGAATGGTCGGATGTTCTCCACGACGGTAGAGGTGGGGAGTCCAGTGGAATGGAGAGAAAGTTCAGGCGATAACCTTGAGAGATTATGGTAAGGACCCACTGGTAACTGAGGCGATAGTGTGCCACCTGTTGTTGAAATGGCACAATCGACCTCCCACTGGTAACTGAGGCAGTGAAAACTGGCTGCTGCTCTCTATGCAGGAGTCAAAAACTGGAAGCAGGGCCCGGCTGAGGAGCTGCTTGTGGCTTTTGTTTACGAGGTTGATAAGACTGGGCCTTTTGGAAAGGTCTCGTGGAACGAGTCCTAGACTGCAGTGGATAGGACTTCTTTGGATGGAAGAATGACTTTTTGGTATCCTTCCTGAAAGGATGTTTGGAGGAATACTCAGAGGGCATCAGAGAGAGCTGGTGAAGGGTCTCATGATGGTCCTTGAGTTCCACCACAGTCCACTGAATCTGTTCCCCAAACAGATTGTCTCCTATGCAGGGAAGATCAGATAATCTGTCTTGTACTTCAGGGCGCAAGTCCGAAGACAAGCCAGGCCTATCTTCTTGCCGAAATAGCAGTTGCAGATACCCTGGAAGCGGTGTCAAAGATCTTATTTCATGCTTCCCTGCCTCAAAACCCTTGTGTACTAGGGTTATAAGTTGTTCTTGGAATTGCTGAGGCAGGGACTCTGCAAAGTCCTGTATCTGTTTGAATAAGACTCTGTTGTACTGGGTCATATATTTATTTATTTTGAATTTTTATATACTGATATTCCTATAAAGAATATAGATCACACCGGTTTACAATGGAACAGAACTTTCGCTGGGAGGCGATACATTAAACAATGAACATTAGCGAATTGTAACATTCAAAAAACATTTGGAAACAAGGAACCATAAAAAGGAACCATAACAAACCATAACAATATACCATAATATATAGCTGGTAGGAGGCGATCCGAGAGATAAAGCATGGATCTCTGGAAGACCCGCTGGCCAATGGCATCCAGGAATTTCTGTTCCTTACCTGGAGGAAATGAAGAGTGGGGTTTTTATCTTTTTGCTCTTTTTTGGGCAGATTCTACCATCACAGACTGATGATCCAGCTGAGGTTTCTGGAATCCTGGGGCTGACTGGACCAAATAAGTGGTATCAGCTTTTCTGTTGACTGGGGCAACAGAACCAGGGTGTTCCCAGTTCTTTGAGGAAATCCAAAAGAACCTGGTGAATAGGGATGGAGGTTATTTCCTTGGGAGCATCCAGGAATTGTAACAGCTCCATCATTTGATGCCTGTCATGTTCAGTCTGCAATTGGAAGGGAACCAATTCAGACATTTCCTTCACAAAATTTATGAAGGTTAGGTCCTCTGGAGGAGAACGCTCCCTGCTTTCAGCAGGAGAAGGCGGCAATGGCAAGTCATCGGTGTCTTGAGAGGAATATTCGGTCCAGGTGTCATAGGGATCAGGACCTGCCCCTCTAGGAGCCTGAGGAGGATGGGACGATTGTATTCCTGAAGGTCCTGGTCTAGGCTCCGAAGGCATCGAGGGAAGTACTGAGGGCACCGACGAAGGCATCGATGGATGGATCGGTGGCGCTGATGGGCACATCAGCATCGATGGTTGAGGCATTGGAAGAACTCCCAATGGAGGAATGCGGAACGGTGTTTCCCCTCCCAATGAAAGGGTAAGCGGGGAAGGCACCGGAGCCATCGGTGACCCAGGAGCCATCGGTGGGAAAGCAGCTATACGCGCTTCTATCTTCGAGAGCAGCGGTGCCAGTGCTGCTGGAATCTGATCAGTGGTCAGTTCCACAATTGGCACCGGTGTCTGTGGCAGTGCATCGCCTTATCGATGGAATCCTGAACCATCCGGTCCAGTTCACAGAGACCTGGAGCAAGCAGCCCCGGCTCTGGAAGGGAAGAAGGAGGCAGAGGCATAGCTGGAGGGACCACCGTTAAAGGCGGAGTCGCAGTTCCCAATACCCGTCCAGGTGAGGGGTGCCTCGGTGACCCGGTCACAGAAAGGGTCGGTGCCTTTTCTGGACGGGGTTTTTTCGATGGCGGCTCGGACGATGGAGAGGTCGAAGATTTTCCTTCCTCGTTGGTCCGGGACTTGCGGTTTCGATGTTTCTCTCTACAATCCTCTTGGTCTTGAGGGGGAGTAGAGGTAGTTGAAGGCCGAGAAGTCATCGACCCCGGCCGATACTGGCGCTAAGTGGACGATGCCGGTTCAGACGACATCGATACAATAGACGGCATTGGAGTTTGAGAACGTTACAGAAGTTCCATTTTCTCCATTCTGGCCTTGCGACCTTTTGGTGTCATTAAGGCACATTTGGTGCAAGTCAGGACATCATGCTCGCACCCGAGACACATTACACAGACTTTATGCGGGTCTGTAATGAACATGATATGAGTACAGTCCAGGCACCAACGGAACCCCGACGCCATGGCCTTTGAAAAATTTAGCCGCAGTACGGTCGACGGCCAATAGGCCACGAGGGCCAAACTCGACGAGAATCGAACAAAACCAGGTAAACACTTACTGGAGTACTGCAGAGTCAAAAATTCGAAGGAGGGACCCATGTGGGGTATGAAAGTTTTTAGTAATTCCGTGAGGAAAATTCCTGTCAGAAATCTCTGTGGAGCTCCTTAACTCGCGTGGCTACTGCTGCACGGAAAAAAGAAGACTGAAGAGGGACCCCTGCTGGCTGCAGGTTTAGTGCCATGCAAAACTTTGACAAAAGTGTTCCGTGATTGGGCTCCATCCTGTGATGTCACCCATCCATATGTGAGGACAACCATCCTGCTTGTCCTTTGAGAAACAATTTATTGTGATTTGAGAGTTTCCATCCATGGCCATTTAAAAAAGGTCTACCAGCAGGGCAGTTCTTTCTGTGCCATCATCTTTGCTCAGATGAAGAAGAATTTCAAAAACAATCAGTTGCTTTGAGAACACGCTTTTACGTACATGGGTATCCAAAGAAAGTTGTAAAGAAGGCTTACACAAGGGCACATTTTTCAGCTTCTTGAATGTAAGGCTGTATCAGCAGTCCAAATGAAAATTGGTTCTTACCTGCTAATTTTCATTCCTGTAATACCACAGATCAGTCCAGAAAAGTGGGTTGTGTATCCCTACCAGCAGGTGGAGTCAGAGAACAATTAGAACTTTGGGCACTGCTACATAAATGAGAGTGCCACCTGCAGTCACTCAGTATTGACCTGTACCCAAGCCCATGCTAACAGAACTAAATAACGAAGGGTAGCACCCAACCAAATTTCCGGACTACCACTTTTTCGCTGGCAAAAAAACCAGACCGAACAACTGCTAAAAACTGCTCCATGAATCATGCCTGCAAAAAAGGAGCTTCAACAATAAAAAACTCAAGCAGTTTCTGACAAAGACAGTCTTTCGGTATCTGAAGAAAGGGGTGGGCCTCTGGACTGATCTGTGGTATTACAGTAACGAAAATTAGCAGATAAGAACCAATTTTCATTTCCTGAACATACCCAGATCAATCCAGAAAAGTGGGATGAACCCAAGCCACCCTACACTGGGAGGGAACCCGAAATACCCGCACGAAGCACACTCTCCCCAAAGGACGGTTCATCAGAAGCCTTAACGTCTAATCGGTAATGTTTCATATAAGTGTGAATAGACTACCACCCTGCCGCCCTAAAGATCTCCTGAGGCGACAGTAACTGACACTCTGCCCAGGAGGTAGCCTGAGCCCTAGTGGAATGAGCTCTGAGACCCAAAGGCACCTGTTGCCCTCGGGCTATGTATGCCACGCAAATGGCTTCCTTAATCCACCAAGATATGGACGCCTTTGATGCTTTGTCCCCCTTCTTTGGGCCACCAAAGAGAACAAACAAATGATCAGAACGTCTGAAGTCATTGGTAACCTCCAGATAACGCAATAAGGCGCGCCATACATCCAAAAGATGAAGGTCTCTGTTCTGAGAAGACTCCCGGGACCAGTTAGGGAACCCTGGAAGCGCCAGAGTTTGATTGACGTGAAAGGCTGAAACCACCTTAGGGAGAAAGGATGGAACCGTACATAACGATACCCAATTGTCGTAAATCCGAAGAAAAGGATCCCGACAAGACAACGCCTGCAACTCAGATCTGACGGGCCAAGCAAATGGCCACCAAAAACACCGTTTTCAAAGTCACATCTTTCAAGGAAACTCCACGAAGAGGCTCGAAAGGAGCGCCACATAGAACTCGGACTAAATTCAAACTAATCTGGACACACCGAACGGATGGAAGGGCACAAATGTTTGACCCCCTTAAGAAACAGAGCAATATCCGGATGTGCTGCCAGCGAACAGCCGTCAAAGTTTCCCTGCAAGGCACCTAGAGCTGCAACTTGTACACAAAGGGAATTGAACGCCAAGCCCTTAACGAGGCCCTGTTGCAGAAAGTCAAGCACCCGAGGAACAAGCACCACTAAAGGGTCGCAGGAACGCTGATGACACCACGTCTCAAAAAGCTTCCAAACTCTCACATTGGCCATAGAGGTGGCTGGACGTCTCGCCTGTAGGAGGGTGGAAATGACTTGTTCTGAATAACCCCTCAAGCATAAATATCGCCTCTCAAAAGCCAAGCCGCAAGAGAGAAGTGATC
The DNA here is from genome assembly GCF_901001135.1 of Rhinatrema bivittatum. NCBI lineage: Eukaryota > Metazoa > Chordata > Amphibia > Gymnophiona > Rhinatrematidae > Rhinatrema > Rhinatrema bivittatum. The sequence continues at coordinate 38,898,458 of NC_042615.1, forward strand.
CTCCCGATCCAAATATATGGGCCCCTGACGGAGCAGCCAGCTGAAGTGGACCCTCTAAAGCCAAGCATACCAGATCCACGAACCATGGACGACATGGCCACTCCGGCACCACCAGAATCACTCTTCCCGGGTGCCGCTCTATGTGACAGAGAAGCCGAAATATGAGGAGCCAGGGCAGGAAGGCATATAGCAGAATCCCCATGGGCCAAGGACACACAAGAGCGTCTATGCCCACCGAGCCATTCTCGGCGATGGCTGAAAAAACGAACTGTTTTTGCGTTCACATGCGTTGCCATCAGATCCAGCTTAGGAGTTCCCAATCTGGCACAAATGAGATCCCTCACCTCGAGAGATAGTTCCCATTCCCCTGGGTCTAGTTGCTGACGGCAGAGATAATCGGCTTGCACATTCTCTACTCCCGCGACATGGGATGCGGCAATGCCCTTGAGATGGCGCTCCGCCCAGGTGAACAGAAGACGTGCCTCTAGTGCTACGGCGGGACTTCGAGTCCCGCCTTGCTGGTTGATGTACATCACTGTTGTCGCACCATTCTGCCCTGGATCCAGGGAAGAAACGCCTACAGGGCCAGACATACAGCCCTGGTCTTGAGCCGGTTTATGGACCAGGAACTTTCCATCGCCGACCAGAGACCTTCGGCGGACCTGTCTGCACACACCGCTCCCCAACATGAGAGGCTGGCATCGGTGGAGATTATCAGCCAATTTGGAGTGTCTAAATCCACCCCCCGTTCCAGATTCTCCAGTGATAGCCACCATGACAGACTGGCTCTCGATTCCGGAAGTAGAGGCATTGGTAGATGGAATTGCTCAGACACCGGACTCCAGCGAGACAAAAGCGCACGCTGTAAAGGTCTTAAGTGAGCGAACGCCCAAGGAACCAAGTCCAAGGTTGAAGCCTTGGAGCCCAGGACCTGAAGATGATGCCACACTGTGGAATTGTTCCTTTGAAGAAGGGAATGTATTTGTTCCTGCAACTTCCCTAGTCAGTCTGCCGCTAGAAACACTTTGCCCAGCAAGGTATTGAATTGTGCTCAGAGATAAATCAACTTCTGAGTGGGTTCCAGGTGACTATTCTGCACATTGATTACCCAACCTAGGGATCGCAATGTGAACATCACCATGTGCACTGATCTCTCGCAGTCCACCCGAGACTTTGTGCGAATCAGCCAGTCATCCAGGTACGGGTGGACCAAGATACCCTCCTGACGAAGGAAGGCTGTCACCACCACCATCACCTTAGTGAATGTGCGAGGAGCTGTTGCGAGACCAAATGGGAGGGCTCAAAATTGGAAGTGTCGTCCCAAGATCTTGAACCACAGAAACCTCTGGTGATTCATCCAGATCGGAATGAGTAAATACGCCTCCATGAGGTCCAGAGAAGCGAGAAACTCCCCTTTTCGAACCACGGCCATCACTGTCCTCAGGGTTTCCATATGGAAGTGAGGAAACCCCAGGCAACGGTTCACCTTCTGCAGATCGAGGATGGGCCAAAACGTGCCCTCCTTCTTGGGGACCACAAAGTACACAGTACCGACTTCGTCCCTGTTGAGCCTCCGGAACTGGGACAATAGCTTTGAGCTCGAGAATTCGTTGTAGAGTCACCCGGACCGCCTCTCACTTGACACTTGAGACCACTTGGGACTCCACAAAGCCCTCCCAGACCGGATGCGAGAACTCCAGTGCATACCCGTCTTTGATCAATTCTAAGATCCAGCGGTCTGATGTAATTCTTGTCCATTCCATGTAAAAGTTGGATAATCTGCCTCCGACAGAATGGGTGCTTGTGGCTTCATTGGGGGGTTTTATTACTTCCTGCACCAAGATGTCCTGAATCTCTTCCGGTCCGGCGACCCCATCGAAAGGACTGCTGGCACCCCAAAGCAGGTTTAGAAGCAGGAGGTGCGGAGTATCTACCCGCTCTGAAGCGGCGAGAGTCCCGAAACCTAGCTCAAGGGAAGACTTTCTTAGAAGATCTTTTATCTTCCAGCAACCGATTGCCCTTGGATTCGGCAAGCAGCTTTACTAGCTGATCTAGATCCTCCCCAAACAGGAGCTTGCCCTTAAAGGGAAGAGTACAAAGCTGGGACTTGGAGGACAAATCCGCCGCCCAATTTCGCAGCCAGAGGAGACACCACGCTGACACCAAGGACACCATACCTCTTGCCAAGGTCCTCACCAGATCATACAAAGCATCTGCAACATAAGCGATGCCTGCTTCTAGGCAGGCGAACTGCAGAGCCCTATTGTCGCCCGTACTGGCCCCAGCAGCCAACTCTTGAACCCAACACAGACAGGTCCTCTGCATGAGGTTAGCGCAAACCACCACCCGAAGGCTTAGCGCGGCAATTTCGAATGCTCGCTTCAACTGGATCTCCAGCTTGGGGTCCTGCATATCCTTAAGGGCAGCCGCCCCAGCAACCGGGAATGTGGTCTTTTTCATGACTGCTGAGATGTTGTGTTTGTGGACCCTTGGGCTGGTTGGAACAGAAGATGGAGTGCCGTGGAGGATCACAGCGAATGTCCCAACCAGGAGGCGGTTCGGAAACTCGATGCTGGCTGACGCTCTGGCCTATGGAGACTTCCTCTGGACGGATGGACGGTGTAGGACCGAAGAAGATTCTTCGCCCTGGAGACCGGCACTCCCCCGGGAGGAGCCCTTAGGAGTCCAGTCGCTGGGACTTTTAGAAGATTCACCCTGGAAGCCGAAGTCCCCCCAGGAGGGGCCCGTAGGGACTCGGCCGCTGGGACTTAGGCGACTTCCTGATGTTGTGGGTAGTCCGGATGCAGGCGCCTCCTGCAGGTCGTGGTTCCGGACGGCTGGCGCCTCCAGCAGGTCGTAGGAAATCCAGGAGTCAGAGTCCAAGAGTGATCCGCAGCCAGTCCAGAGTCGGAGCCAGAGAGCGAACCGAAGCCAGTCCAGGGGTCAGAGCCAGAAGAATCCGAAGTCAGTCCAGGAGTCAGAGCCAGAAGAATCCGAAGCCAGTCCAGGAGTCAGAGCCAGAAGAATCCAAAGCAAGGGAAGCAGGCAGAAGCGGGACGAAGACAATCAGGAACGCAGCAATCACAGGACAAGTCCAGGAACCTTGTTGCAAGGCACAGATGAAGGCTTGATGCAGGGTACTTGTACCCTGAGGCGTCTGACATCATCCTCAGAGCAGCTGAGGCTTTTCCCGCGCTGGCCCCTTTAAATGGGGCTCCTCCCCATGCGCGTGCGTCAGGGGGCGGGGCCAGCCATGTCTGGACGTCGGCGTCTCTCCCGAGGAGGGAGAGACGCGCTGGAAGGCCTGCAGGCCTGGAGGTTGCCGCGGCTGCCCCAGGGAAGCCCCGAAACAGCCCAGGCCGCCCCCGAGGTAAGTGGAGGACCCGGGGCACGGCCCGGGACCGCAACACGAGACAATGGCGTCCACCTTTGGAATCTTCAGTAAATCCAAAACATCAGATGATAACGGGTACAGTTTCACCATAGCTCTGCCCACCTTCAAGCCGGAATCCGGAGTCTCCCATTCCCGGGTCACTAGTTTGTGAACCTTCTTAGGCAGAGGAAAAGATGTTGTGGGACCCCTAATGCCGTCGAGGACTGGATTGATGCCCTCGTTGTCAGACTCTTCCTGAGAAACCTTAAGTCCCAGAACTTCAAGTACCTAGGGAATAAGGGGTCTTAACTCATCCCACTTGAACAAACACACCATGCTGGGGTCATCCCCCTCCGCAGGAGGGTCATCAGGCTCATCCGGATCATTAGTATCCACATCAGCCGGATCCAGCCGCGGATCCGGGTCTGCCACCCCTACTACCCCAGAAGCCGGTGTCACCCCAGACCCCGGGATCGGATCTCATGTACCCTGAGGAGAATCCCCTGTGAGGTGAGCCTGATCAGAGAGGCGCTGACGAGGATCTGTACCCCGACCTCTTTTCTCGGGCGGGTCCGAACCTGCCCCCAGGAGACCGGGCCACTTTACCGCGGAGCGTTTCCTTGCCAGGAAAGCCTGGTGCATAAGGAGGACAAATTCTGGAAAAAACCCCCACTGGAGAGTCAGCTGAGGTGATATCATCAGTTCCCCTGGTGAGGTCCTCCCTCATCGGGGCTAGAACAGGCGGAGAATCCTCTTCCCGTGAAGCCGAAGGTGAGAGATGTTCACTCCCCGAGGGAGGAGGCAAGAAGAGCCCTCTAACCCCGGGGAACACGCTGCACATAAGGAGGCCACATCTAACGCCTGCTGACAGCTTCCCCAGCCAGCCTTAAAAGACCCGGTCCCTCCTGCACCTCTCTTTACCTTAGGACTGAAGACTGTCAGTCAGCCGAGTGAAAACAGCTCTTTTTTTTTTTTAAATTAAACTTTACCAAGGCACAGAGAAAAGCTGTTGCAGGAGACAAGGGAGCAGCTGTAGCAGAGACGGTGGTGAGTAGCCAGGAGCCCCTGGTTGTCAGACACCGAACTGTGGCAGATATTCCCTGACAGGCGGATATTCCCCGAACGCCCGGCTTCTACTGAGGGATGGCCCATGAAGGAGCCTAACACCTCAGGAAGTGACCATAAACCAAAAAATTAAATTCAAACTAAATAAAAAATATAACTAAAGACTGCAGGTGTGCATATGTACCATCCGCTGGAGTCAGAGAAATACTGAGTGACTGCAGGTGGCACTCTCATTATGTAGCAGTGCCCAAAGTTCTAATTGTTCTGACTCCACCTGCTGGTAGGGATACACAACCCACTTTTCTGGACTGATCTGGGTATGTTCAAGAACAGACAGTTTGTGTCTTAAAATATTCCAACATGACAAATACGATCAGGATCATCATTAAAAGACATTGGCACATTTTGGGCTGACATCAGATCTTTGATTCTCCCCCAATGTTCTCATATACAAGGGGCTCCAACATCAAACAACGTTTGGTCACGATGCAAATACCCACATCACAGGACATTCAACAAGACATTCAGGGACATATGCCATGTAATAATTGCGATCTATGTAGCACTACCATTGCGGGAGTACAATGGCAAGTTAACACGGAAGTAATTATTACTAGACGTCACAACACTAATTGCACATCCCGCAACGTGATCTATGCAATACAATGCCCCTGTTCACAACTGTATGTGGGTAGGACCTCACGACTGGTTAGGGTCCACATGATTGAACACAGGATTCTGATCTCTACCAAGGATGAACAGGCACCATGGGTCTCTCACTGCATCTAGTTCAACCATTCATTTCAGTCTTTATTGTGGACTGTTATAGAATATGTCCCACTGTCTAGTAACTAAATCACAAAGAGAATTTTTGGATATTTAAATTAGGATCAGTTTTTCCTGCTGGAATGAATGAAAAAATAGACTGGTATCTTTTATAATGTCTGCTTTCATACGTCTATGTAGTTTTTTCATTGTATTACAGAATATATAATGCCAGGCCTAGTCCCAACACCTGGACCTTATCCTAGGCACAGGCTCGATGCTGGGGCCCAGTCCAGATGCCAGGTATTGACGCCTGATCTGGGCCCAAGTCCAGGCCCATGCCCTTGCCAGAGACTGGAGCCCAAGTCTCATATGTGGTGTCTTCGTCTTTCTTCTGCCTGTGTTGTCTGTTTGAATTAAAACAGTCTTGTGTGAAAGGCAATCCTTGAACGCATGCAACGCATAACAAATAGCTCGAAGCTCTAGGAAATTTATTTGAAATGTTGCTTCGAGCTTTGTCCAAGTACCCTGGGTTTGGAGATTGTCTATGTGAGCTCCCCAACCCAAGGTGGATGCATCTGTAATTAGAGATCTGTGGGACTGGTTGCTGAAAAGAGAGGCCTTTGCACAAGTTGTCCATGTTCGCCCACCAAAGTAGAGATAATCATAGTTGGTGGGTCACTTGAATTGGATAATGAATCGGTTGAATGGCTTGGATCCATTGTGATCTTAAGAGTCCATTGTGTAACTTTTTGCTCTCTTGATTAATTTCTTCGTCTCCCTCAGTTCTACCAGATATTCTTCTTTGTGCTCCTCTCTTTGGGATCTTTTGTATTTCTTGAACGCTGTTCTTTTAGCCTTTATTTTGTCAGCCACCTCCTTTGAGAACCAGATAGGTTTCATTTTTCTTTTGCTTTTCTTTACTTTTCTAACATATAGATTAGTTGACTTGGCAATTGCTCCTTTTAGATTGGTCCACTGTTGATCCACATCTCTCACATTCTCCCAGCCTTTTAGTTCTTCCTCCAGGTACTTCCCCATTTCATCAAAGTTTGTGTTTTTGAACTGTAGAACTCAGGTTTTTGTGCTTCTTTTCCGTATCTTTTTTGTGATATTAAACCATACCGTTTGGTGATCACTGGTGCTGAGGTGGGCGCCCACCTGGACATCAGAGACATTATCTCCATTAGTGAGCACTAAGTCAAGTATTGCTCCTTCTCTCGTGGGTTCCATAACCATTTGTTTGAACAAAGCTACTTGCAGGGCATCCAGTATTTCTCTATTATTAGATTCTGCAGATGGGATTCTCCAGTCTACATCTGGCATATTAAAGTCTCCAACGATCACCACTTCTCCCTTCTTTCCTATCCTGTGGATGTCTTCAACCAGATCTCTGTCCAGCTCTTCCTTTTGGTTTGGAGGCCTGTAAACCACTCCAATAAAAATGGATGTCCCATCTTTTTTTAGGTTGGCCCATAGTGCTTCTTCATTGCCCCATCTTCCTTGCAGCTCCGATGCTTGGATATTGTTTCTGACAAAGAGCCACTCCTCCCCCTTTTCTGTCCTCTCTGTCTTTCTTTAACAAGTTATAGCCCGGTATTGCCGTATCCCAGTCATGAGATTCCGTAAACCACGTTTCCGTGACAGCAACAATGTCCAAGTCCGCCTCCACCATTAGGGCTTGCAGATCTGGGATTTTATTGCCCAAACTACGAGCATTTGTGCTCATAGCTTTCCAGCTTTCTTCATTCAGGTTACTGCTGTTTCTGGACTCCTTTTGTGACTCCTTTTGTGACCTCTTTAGTTGAGTTTTGTTATCCACTTTTCCCTTTGCCTTTGTGTAAGGGAAAGGATTAGTGCCTCTGATGGCAGAGTCATCCATCACAGTGAGCTTATTCCTTTGGTTTCTGATCTGAAATTTCTGTGTGCATTGGGTTTTTTCTCTCTTTTCAGATAACATTTCAATCTTTTCCTCAAGAACTTCTTCAGTATTTAATACAGAGAAGGCATTTTGTACTTGTAGCACTTGATACAGTGTGTGTCTCCGGATCACAGGTCTAATTCTACCGGAGCCCACTGTAATACTGTTTTTTAAGCTTCTCAATGCCTTGTGTGAGTGGGGGGGTAGAGTTGTGGGCTGCACAGCTGTCATTAATGGGTATCTGTGGGTCACCGGTCTTATCCTACCTGAGCGCACAGTAAATCTCTTTTTCCTTGACTTTTGGTTATTCAGTGGTACTGGGAAATTAATTTCTGAATAATGTACCGTGGCTGAGACTTTCTTTATTGAAGCTAATTCAGCTTTACCTTCAGCCAGCTTCTTTTCTAAGGTAAAGAGTGGTGAACAAATGGGGCAAGCCTTAAGTTTCCATATGATTACCCTCAATATAAAGGCTCCACAACAGTTGCATTGGATAGACCTCATTTTGGTAATTTGTCTGATGAATAGCAATTATGGAAATACTAATTTACCTTGTTGCCATTTATGAATTTAGGCAGGTTATATAAGAAACACAAACGTAGGGGTGGGTGTCAAACAGGTAAAGCAGACTAACAGCACTCCCAAATTTCTATTTCAGTTGTGCTTCTTTTTAACAGACAGTGCACTAGTTTTGGCAAATATAATGTCCTACTTCTAAGCACAGATAACAACCAAAAATGGACTTAACTTTAGCAGACATGGTGACCCGCTGAATTTTAGCAAAAGAAAAGAAACTAACCAGGATTCCCTCAGACGGGCACAGCAGTTGAGGTCAGGCCCTTGTAGGGACATAAGGGCCGGATAGACAGGCACAGCGGTTGAGATCAGGCCCTTGTAGCGACGTAAGGGCCGGACAGACAGGTACAGTGGATGTTCTGACAGCCCCCTTCAGATATTGCCTTTAACATGTTTGCATCATTATCTGTGACAAAGAACTCTGCCTGAAGATTCCTGTCACTCTGGTCTAGCTGCCAGCCCGCCAGCATCTTTCTGATGCATGCTAGAATATTGGCTGAGGTATGGGCCTCGTCCGTCAGGTGGGTGTGCAGTAAAGCCCACCTGCACCCTGATACTTGTTCAATAATAGAGCTGCTGCCTGCCCCTGCCTCAGCCCGGTCCCACCAGGGTGCTGTCAGGGAGAAGTAAGCGTGTGAAGCATTCATGGCGGTCCAGATATCGCAGGTGAAATGCACACTCCCCTCTGCCTCAGCTAGCAGTGCTTGGATGCGACTGACAGTGGTTGTACAGGCTGGGGATGACCTTTCTGCTAAATGTGGTTCTGGAGGGGACTTTGTAATTTGGAGCTAAGACCTGCAGCAAATGCTTGAAACCCACATTCTCCACTACCTGCAAGGGCTGGACATCAAGGGCAATCATTTCCCCGATGTTCTTGGTTACAACTTTTGAGGCTACCTGCCTCCTTCCCCGGAATAGCGCTACTCAATACCACTCCATTTCCTCCATGGTGGGTTGTCGCTTCTGATGCATGGCAGGGGGCTGCTGGCCTGCCACCTGACTGCTAGAAGAGACTGAGGGCATGGGATGACTCTGCTCCTTTTCAACCACTTTACGCTGCCTGGAAAAAGGGGTCCCCTGACTGGTACTGCCACCATCCCTAGATGTCAGTACTGTTGGGTGTTGCTTCTGTATATGATGCATCATTCCAGAATTAGTTAGATGTCCCACTTGCTTGCCTCTGCTAATAACCCTGGCACAGTAATTACACTGAGCAAAACACGGGTCCTCCCTCGTTTAAAGTGGCTCCAGATCACAGATTTCTTTCGTGATCCCTTCTCTATAACCTTTGGGGTGGATGCTGGCATTGGAGAAGCAATGCCAGGAGCATCAGTGAAACTCTGTGCCTGCGCTGACTGCTGTTCCTACTCCTCATCATCAGTTTCCTCTCTCTCCTCCAGCACTGAAGTGGAGGCTAAGACAGAACTAACCAATCCTTCTAAACCTTCTTCAGCTATTATCTCTTCCAATTCTGATGAAGGGAATCCCAAACAAGATGATTCTTCATCGGAATTGGAAGCAAACACTGACTGCCCTACATCATCAGCGCTAACTAGAGTCTGCTGACGCACTGCTGTTTTTGGGTCTTGCTCTTTTGTCTTGGATGGCTCAGCCACCCCTTCCCTCACCTCCAAAACAACAGGGTCAGAAACAGATGGTGGCGGTGTATCATGTTTACATTTAAGTTTTTTCTGGATGGAACTGCCTGCCTCCAGAGATTTTAGATTGGAACAGGTCCCTTTTTAACTTCTTTGGGGGACTGCCTTTTGAAGTGTCTCCTCTGCCAGTGCCAATCACTCGACCACATTTACGATTCCCTGACATCATGGATTTAACGTCACTGCCTACTAGGTATTTCAATTAAAAGGATTATTTCTTTATTGGTGACTGTACACCTCTGTACCAATATATGTGAGTGTGGAAAACTACACACTCACACACACACAGAGTGCAGTGTCTTGCTGACCACTACAACTGAGACTGCTCTATGTGCACAAAAGCTGAAACTCCAGATAAAACACTTGAAGCCTCAGCCTGACTACTCCTGCAACTGAGTCTGCAAGCCAAATTCCTACAAACTCATTGTGATGCTGCTTGAAGTTGTTGTACAACGAATGCCCACTACCAGACAGCCACTGCAAATCTCTCACTATCTCCCACCCACACCACCCAAACCCTGCCTGCAACCTACCCCTAGGGAAGGGGGGGGGGGGGGGGGTAAGATCAGCCACTGCTGGCAGCTTGTCTTAGTGGATGAGACAGAGAGACAGTGAGTTCAATTAGAAAAAAAAAAAAAAAAAAAAGAGTGCAGTAAAAAAAAAGCCTGCCTGCTTGGCAGGCACAGCAGCAAAAAAGAACAAAAGCAAATGTTGCTTACCTGTAACAGGTGTTCTCACAGGACAGCAGGATGTTAGTCCTCACATATGGGTGACATCACAGGATGGAGCCCAATCACGGAAAACTTCTTTCAAAGTTTCCAGAATTTTGACTGGCCCCTACTGGGCATGACCAACATGGCACTAACCCTGCAGCCAGCAGGGGTTCCCTTTCAGTCTTATTTGAAAGCTACAGGCAGTGCCGAAAAATAAAACAAAACGTTACGAACCCAACACCGCAGGGTGGCGGGCGGGTTTCATGAGGACTAACATCCTGCTGTCCTGTGAGAACACCTGTTACAGGTAAGCAACATTTGCTTTCTCACAGGACAAGCAGGATGGTAGTCCTCACATATGGGTGAGTACCGAGCTGAGGATGTCCGAACCTGCACCAAATGTACCCAAAGGTGTGCAACAGGCACAACAACTGGGGTGGAATTTGGGAGAGGGCATCCTGAACCCCACCGGGCAGGCGGAAGGGTGTTGGTACATCATGTTGTAAACAGGTTATGAAGGACAGACTGGCCGAAGATGGAATCTTGTCTTCCGGCTTTGTCCAAGCAATAGTGGGCTGCAAAGGTGTGGAGAGAACTCCAGGTTGCAGCCCTGCAAATGTCAGGCAGCGGCACCGATCGTAGGTGTGCTACCGAAGTCGCCATGGCCCTCACAGAGTGTGCTTTAACACGGTCTTGAAATGGAATGCCCGCAGTCTGCCAACCAGGAGGAGAGAGTCTGCTTACCCACAAGTTTTCCCAACTTGTTAGGGTGGAAAGAGACAAACAATTGAGTGCTTTCCCTGTGGGCCGCTGTACGGTCTAGGTAAAAAGCTAGAGCCCATTTACAGTCAAGGGTATGCAGAGCCTGTTCTCCTGGGTTGGCATGGGGCCTGGGAAAAAAGGTAGGTAGTATGATGGATTGGTTTAGATGAAAATCTGAGACTACCTTAGGTAAGAATTTAGGGTGAGTGCGGAGTACCGCCCGGTCCTGCAGAAGTTTAGTGTAAGGCGGATAGAGGTAACTAGGGCCTACAATTCACTAACTGTGCGCTGAAGTGATTGCCAAAAGGAAAATCACTTTCCATGTGAGATATCTGAGTTCACAGGAGTGAAGAGGCTCGAATGGTGGTTTCATGAGCCGACCCAGAACTAGATTAAGGTCCCAAGAAGGGGCCGGAGGACATAATAGAGGCTTGATATGGAGCAAGCCTTTTAAAAAGCGTGTGACAAGGGGTTGTACTGATATAGGAACATCCCCAGTACCCTTATGGAAGGCAGCTACTGCACTGACATGCATTCTGATGGAAGAGGTCTTTAGACCTGATTGTGACAAATGCCAAAGATAGTCCAGAAACTTCGGGATTGGACAGGAAAAGGGGTCAAGGGACTGAGAAGAGCACCGACGTGAACCTTTTCCATTTGTAAGAGTAAGATTTTCTCGTGGAAAGCTTTCACAAAGCAATCAAGACTCAGGAAACTGATCTGAAAGGTTAAGTGGTTGAAGGATTAACCTTTCAACATCCATGCCGTCAGGGACAAGGCTTGAAGATTGGGATGGCATAGGCTCCCGTCATTTTGAGTGATCAGGAGCGGGTCCTTTCCCAAGGGAATGTGCCTGCGGATGGAGAGATCCTGAAGTATTGGAAACCACACTTGGCGAGGCCAGTGAGGTGCTATCAGGATCATGGTTCCCTTTTCCTGACGCAACTTCACGAGAGTCTTTGAGAGAAGAGGAAGTGGAGGGAATGCATAAAGCAGACCAGTTGCCCATGAGAGGGAGAATGCATCTCTGAGCTGAGAGTGTTTACTGCGAATGAGGGAGCAGTAGTTGTCTACTTTGTGGTTCTGAGGGGACGCAAAGAGGTCTATCTGAGGATATCCCCATTGGTGGAAGATGGAGTTCGCTACTGAGGGGTTGAGAGACCACTCGTGCGGTTGAAAGATGCGACTCAGCTGGTCTGCCAGCAATTGTCTACTCCCGGCAAGTAGGTGGCTCTGAGGTACATCGAATGGGAGAGGGCTTCCGCCCAAATCTGCGCAGCTTCCTGATACAGAAGGAGCCTGTGCCTCCCTGTTTGTTGATGTACCACTTGGCCACCTGGTTGTCCGTCTGAATTAGGATGACCTGATTGGACAGGTGGTCCTGAAAAGTCATGAGAGCATATCTTATTGCTCGAAGTTCCAGGAAATTTATCTGGTGTTTGGCTTCCTCTGGAGACCAAGAGCCTTGTGTTGGCAGATCGGCTACATGGGCTCCCCACCCGAGGTTGGAAGCATCGGTGGTGAGAATGATTTGAGGATGCAGAACCTGGAAGGGCAAGCCCTGGAGATTGTTCTGATTTTTCCACCAGGTGAGGGACAGACGGAATGAGTCGATATGGACAATGGTCGATAGAGGCTGAATAGCTTGAGTCCATTGAGACCTCAGAGTCCAGTGCATGAACCTCAAGTCTAAGTGGGCCATTGGTATGATATGGACTGAGGATGCCATATGTCCCAGGAGGACGAGAAACTGGCATGCAATCACAGCGTGCTGAGACTGCAGTTGGTGAGCAAGAGACATGATGGTCAGTGCTTGTTGTCGAGGCAGGAAAGCCTTTGCCTGTAAGGTGTCCAAGTCTGCCCCAATGAACGATAAGGTTTGAGATTGGACTAAGTAGGATTTGTCGTAATTGACGAGAAACCTTAACGAAATTAGAGTGTGTAAGGTTACATTGTGGGACGACAGAGCAGCTTGCTGAGTGGAAGCCCTGATTAACCAGTCATCCAGATAGGAGTAGACATGAACACCTTGTGTCCTGAGGAATGCTGCAACAACTACGAAGCATTTTGTAAAGACTCGTGGAGTGGACTTTAGGCCGAATGGAAGCATTTGGTATTGATAGTGCTTGAGGCCTACTAGGAATCTCAGGTATTTGCGATGAGATGGAGTTATCGCAATATGAGTGTATGAGTCCTGGAGGTCCAGAGAGCAGAGCCAGTCTCCTCTTTGTAAAAGAGGAAGAAGCGAGCCTAAGGTTACCATCTTGAACTTCTCTCGCTAGAGGTACTTGTTGAGGGCCCGAAGGTCCAGGATAGGATGAACGCCTTCCGATTTTTGGGGGATTAGGAAGTACCGGGAATAGAACCCTAGGCCGTGCTAAGAGTAGGGTATGGGTTCTATTGCCTTGGACTGGAGAAGGAGGGAGACCTCTAGATCCAGAAGGATGGAGTGATCGGATGTTCTCCACATCGGTAGAGGTAGGGAGTCTGGTGGCAGGTCCTGGTTGAGGAGCTGCTTGTGGCTTTTGTTTACGTGTTTGATGAGACTGTGCTTTTTGAAAAGGTCTCGTGGCACGGGATCTGGTTTATTTATTTATTTATTTTATTTATTTAAAACATTTATATACCGGCATTAGTTGTGGACATCATGCCGGTTTACATCAAAACTGGTTAAGTTTGGAAATTACATTTTAACAGGGGAATCAAAACTGGGAGGGGATAATAAAGATAGAATAGAGAGAGAAGTAACAGTAACAATTAACATTAACGTGGATCCTCGGATTGAGGAGGGGAGAGGATAACAAAATATGGTTCCTCAGTGTGAGGAGGTGGAAAACAAAATATGAATCCTCAGTATGAGGAACAGATAGTAGAAGCAAGGTGGTCTATTTTGTTGGGAACGGTGTAAGCTTTTTATTCTGGGTAGGATTGTATGAACAACCATGTTTTCAATTTCTTTTTGAAGTTGTTCATACATGGTTCAAGGCGTATATCAGGTGGCAGTGTGTTCCAATGAGTGGGACCTGCTATGGAGAGTGCGCGGTCACGTGTAGAGGAGAGATGGGCTGTTTTAAGGGAGGGCACAGCAAGGGTGCCTTTTTTGGTTGTTCTAGTCGGTCGATTGGACTGGGTGACTGTGAAAGGGAGGTCTAGCCAGTTGGAGTTATGGGTGTAAATTGCTTTATATATTATAGTGAGGGTTTTGTAGATGATACGAGAGGCTATGGGGAGCCAATGTAGGTCTCTAAGGATGGGAATGATGTGGTCGTATTTACGAGAGTTTGCAATGAGTCTCGCTGCAGCATGTTGTAACATTTGTAAAGGTTTGATGGAAGAGTGAGGGAGCCCTAGGAAGAGGGCATTACAGTAGTCTAATTTGGATGATATGGTGGCCTGGATAACTGTACGGAAGTCTTGGGTGTATAGAAGGGGTCTGAGTTTTTTTAAGTACGTTAAGTTTGAAGAAGCAGGCTTTGAGAATGGAATTTATGTAGTTCTTCATGCTTAGCTGGTGGTCAAGGAGAACTCCAAGGTCCCTCACGGAAGGTTGTGTTGAGAGGAGGTGGTATTTGTTGTCATCAGATGGTAGAGGGGAGGGGGGAGAGTGCGGGGAGATGAGGAGAAGTTCAGTTTTGTTCGTGTTGAGGGCAAGGTGGAGGTTAGTGAGCAGGGAGTTAATAGCTGTAAGGCATTTCTCCCAATGTTCTAGTGCGTCGGAGATGGAGTTCTGGATGGGGATGATGATCTGAACATCATCAGCGTAAAGGTAGAACTTGAGATTGAAATCAGAGAGGAGTTGGCAGAGGGGGGTGATGTAAATGTTGAAGAGGGTAGACGAGAGGGATGAGCCTTGGGGGACACCCTGCTGGAGGGGTTGTGGAGTGGATGTGGAGTTCCCGATTTTTATTTATTTATTTATTTAAATGATTTTATATACCGATAGCCGTTTGCACATCGTATCGGTTTCCAGTAAACTAAAACTTTTTGACAGTGTCATTAAACAGAACTTTTGGCACTGCCATTACATAGAACAGTAAAACTTTACATACAAAAGAAGAACATCAGCAAACAGAAACTGGGTAACTATTTACAAGGAACGAAGGTTCCTAAAATTGGGAGCAGATGAAGGAGAAGTTAACAAACGTACATTGTGATGGTAATACATGTAAGGCACTGTAAATATATAAGGAAATCAAAGGGGAGAAGGGAGATGAGAGAAGAGTCAGCAGAAGCACATTGTAAATGGTGATACCAGGAATGCATTATACACCACTTGGGGGGACATCAGGAGGATGGTTGTTGAGGGAGGGATAGGCCTGTAAGAAGAGCCAGGTTTTTAGCTTTTTTTTGAATTTGGGAGTGGATGTTTCAGTGCGCAAGTCTGGGGGCATAGAGTTCCACAGGGTGGGGCCGGCCAGGGAAAAGGCTCTGTTCATTGTGGAAATAAGTTTAGTGGATTTGATAGAGGGGGTACGGAGAACTTTCTGTTTGAGAGGAAGGATTTAAACCAAGAGAGGGCTAGGTCAGAGATGCCAATGTGTTCAAGGCGTGTTAGTAAATGGTGGTGGCTAACGGTGTCGAAGGCTGATGAGATGTCGAGAAGGGCAAGGAGGTAGCTGTGTCCTTGTCCCATGCCCCGGAGGAGGTGGTCTGAAAGGGAAAGCAGAAGGGATTCAGTGTTGTAGTGTTTCCTGAAACCAAATTGTGATGGGTGGAGGATCAGGTGGTCTTCTAGATAGTTCATAAGTTGGGAGTTAACAACTCTTTCCAACGGCTTGGCAATGAAGGGGAGGTTGGAGATTGGACGGAAACTAGCAGGATCTTTGGGGTCAAGTGAGGGTTTCTTAAGGAGGGGTCTGACCACTGCGTGTTTGAGTGCATCAGGGACAGATCCATGTGCAATCGAGCAGTTGTTGATATCTGCTACAGCTTTAACTGTTGTGTTGGGTATGGTCAGAAGTGCTTTGGAAGGTATCAGGTCTTCTGGGTGTGAAGAGGGTTTGAGCTTTTTGAGTATGGTTTGTATTTCTGTGGTGGAGGTAAAGTCAAGAATGGGCATTGAGGGTTGGGTGGGGGAACAGGGAGCAGGTAGGGTAGGGGTGAGACTGTTCAAGTAAGGGGGGAATCTCTTTAGGAGAGTTGCAATTTTGTTGAAAAAGAAGTTGGCTAGTTCCTCGCATTTAGTGGAGGCATCGTAGTCAGGTGTAGTTGGAGGGATAGGCGTAGTAAGGCTGGAGACGTAGGAAAAGAGTGTTTTAGGGTTGAATTTGTATTCGTGGATTCTTTTAGCGTAGTAATCTCGTTTATGTTTCTGGGTGGTGAGTCTGTAGCTGTGGAGGGCTGATTTATAGGCGGCGGAATTCTGAGGGGTTTGGTCTTTGCGCCATTGTCTTTCCTTTTGCCTGAGAGTAGATTTTAGGGTTCTGAGTTCTGGTGGCGGGTAGGACTTCGGGCGGAAGAATGACATTTTAGAGTCCTTTCTGAAGGGCTGTTTAGAAGAATAGTCAGAAGGCATCAGAGAGAGCTATCTTAGGGTCTCATGATGGTCCTTAAGTTCCGCCAGCGTTCGCTGAATCTGTTCGCCAAACAGACTGTCCCCCACACAGTGCAGGTCGGATAGCCTGTCTTGTACTTCAGGGCGAAGGTCAGAAGACTTGAGCCAGGCCCATCTTCTTGCCGAAATAGCGGCTGCAGATACTCTAGTGGCAGTGTCAAAGATATCATAGGATGATCTGATCTCATGCTTGCCTGCCTCAAAACCCTTGTTTACTAGTGTTTGAGGCAGGGTATCTCAGAAATCTTGTATCTGCTTAAAAATGACCCTATTATATTGGATCATATAGAGCTGATAGGCAGCAATCTGGGAGATGAGCATTGAGCCTTGGAATACCCAGCGGCCAATGGCATCTAAAAACATCTGTTCTTTGCCTGGGGGAAAAGAGGTATGAGGCTTTGATCTCTTTGCTCTTTTTTGTGCAGATTCAACAACTACAGATTGGTGATCCAATTGAGTTTTCTGAAGGCCTGGAGCTGACTGCACCAAATAGGTAGTGTCAGACTTTCTGTGCACTGGAGCAATGGAGATAGGATGTTCCTAGTTCTTCTTGAGGAGACCCAGAAGAACCTGGTGGATAGGGATGGAGGTTATTTCCTTGGAAGCATCCAGGAATTGGAGCAACTCCATCATCTGATGTCTGTCATCCTGTTCAGTCTGCAATTGGAAGGGAACCAATTCAGACATTTCCTTCACAAAATTTATAAAGGGGAGGTCCTCTGGAGGAGAACGCTTCCTACTTTCAGTGGGTGAATGTGGTGAAGGTAAATCATAGGTGTTTGGCGAGGAATCATCAGTCCAGGTATCATAAGGATCAGCATCTGTCCCTCTAGGAACTAGAGAGGGATGGGGTGGTGGGATACCTGAAGGTCCTGGTCTAGGCTCCGAAGGAATCTGAGGAATTATTGGAGGCATCGATGAAGGCATCGAAGGCACCGGCACAGGCATCGAGGGCATCGATGGATGGCTCGGTGGCGCCGGACAATCGGCACCGATGGCTGAGGCAGAACTCCGGATGGAGGGATGCGGAACAGTGTTACTCCTCCCGATGTCAGAGTAAGTGGAGAGGGCACCGGAGCCATCGTGACCTGGGGTCCATCGGTGGAAAAGCAGCAATGAGCGCTTCCATCCTGGATAGCAGAGGTGCCAATGCTGCTGGAATTAGGTCGGTGCTCTGTTCCACAATCGGTACCGATGTCGGTGGTGGAGGAACCTGGAGTCGTTGCATCGCCTTGTCGATGGCCTCCTGAACCATCTGGTCCAGTTCTTCTCAGAGACCTGGAGCAAGCAGCCCTGGCTCCAGAACAGAAGAAGGAGGCAGAGGCATAGCCGGAGGGACCACCGTTAAAGGCGGAGTCGCGGCTCCTGATCCCCTGTTGAGTGAGGGTTGCTTCGATGACCCGGTCGCCGAAAAGGTCGGTGCCTTTTCAGGGGTTTTTTCGACGGTGGCTCGGATGATGGCAAGGTCGATGACTTAGCTCCCTCGATGGTCCGAGGCTTACGATTTCGATGGCAATGTTTCTCTCTGTGATCCCCTCGGTCCTGAGGGGGAGTAGAAGGTGTCGAAGGCCAAGATGTCTTCGATGCCGGTCACCGGCCAGTGGTCAATACTGGCGCGAAGTTGACGGTGCCGGTTCAGATGACGTCGATGCAATGGACGGAGTCGGGGTTTGAGCACAGAAGAGAACTTCCATCATCTCCATTCTGGCCTTGCAACCTTTTGGTGTCATTAAAGCACATTTGGTGCAGGTTAGGACATCGAGCTCTCTTCCAAGACACATTACACAGACTTTATGAGGGTCTGTGATAGACATGGTGCAAGTACAGTCCGGGCACCGACAGAACCCCGACACCATGGCCATAGAAAAAATTGAGCCGAGGTACGGTCGGCGGCCAGTTGGCCACGAGGGCCAAACTCGATGGTAATCGACGGAAAACGGGTAAAAACTTACCGGAGTACCGCGGCTTGAAAAAAGTTACAGGAGGGACCCCTGTGGGGCAAAGAAACTTTTAGTAATTCCATGAGGAAAATTCCTGTCAGGAATCTCTGCAGAGCTCCTTTACCGTGATGCTACTGCTGCGTGGAAAAAAGAAGACTGAAGGGGAAACACCTGCTGGCTGCAGGGTTAGTGCCATGCTGGGCATGCCCAGTAGGGGCCAGTCAAAGTTCTGGAAACTTTGACAAAAGTGTTCCGTGATTGGGCTCCTTCCTGTGATGTCACCAATATGTGAGGACTACCATCCTACTTGTTCTGTGAGAAAAAACAATATCCTCAACAGTAGCCCCTGAGGCAGCTTTTCATACAGAGCAAAACTCGGCCAGAGTCAGGCTTGAATACTGTCAGAATAAAGGTCTTTTCCATATACCGATCTCGCTTTTCTTGGTTGCTACACAAGGACTGAGAAATGGACAGCCTAAATGCAACAGCCACTCTGCACTGTTTGTCTTCAACGATATAAAAAGGTCATGACCTGTACTTACAGCCAAAACAAAAACTTGATTATTCTGTGATGAACCTGGCTGCAATCTCCGTATGGTTTTCCCCAGATGTATGGCCTGCTGTTTGCTTCTTTTGGAATGGAAGAAAGGAAATAATGCCTTATGCTCTCCTCATTCACTCTCTTTTCTCTCCCTCCACCACCACACCCATTCTATCCCCCTCCCCTTCCCTGTTTCACTCTTTACCACCCCCTCCAATCATTTCACTATGTGTTGCAAAGGGCGACCAGAAATCCTTTAACATTATCAAATGTCTGCTAGGAGACTGTTTTCAAAGAAACTAATTTGGGAATTCATTTTCATGGGGACACAACAATTAAATCACTTCCACGATAGTCAGCTAGTAGAATTTCAAACCAAGTTGTCAGTGCAATTAGGGAACAAAGTAGGGAATCTTATATCAATGTTATCATCAATCTTGGGACCAATGATCTTGCTAGAAATGGTATCCAAGCAGTACAGAAAGATTTCCAAAATTTATGGAAGAAGATTAGACACATGGTAAAGACCTTTTAAGTACTACCCTTATCCAGGGAAGGAAAGAGGATCCTCACTGAAAAGTTCAGGGCATACATTATCAGGCATTTAAACTAGAGGATGGGGGTGGCAGGAAGTGGCCAATGAAATTGACATGTCGCTCCCAGGCAATACAGGAAGTGGGAGGAGAAAATAAAATCAATCAGCTCAATATTCCACACCTAAGCAAAAGAGCAGAAAAGGTGACTAGGAAGAGCAGCAAGCTAAAGGGAAAAAAAAAACTGGAAAGTTATGACCACAAATACTCATAATCTGGGCAATAAAATCCCAGATCTGGAGGCCCTAATGGTAGAGGTGGACTTGGACATTGTTGCTATTACAGAGGCATGGTTCAGTGAGTCTTACAATTGGGATATGTCCATACAGGGCTATAAGCTGTTAAGGAAGGACAGAGTGGACAGAAAAGAGAGAAGAGTAGCTCTGTGTGTCAAAAAGAACATCCAAGTAACTGAAATGCAAGGGAAATAGGGTATGGAAGAAGTGCTACAGCTGTCTTAAAAAAAGAAAATGTTTTTTACCTTTACACTGGAGTGGTCTACAAGCCTCCAACTCAAACAGAAGAACTGGACAATGATCTGGTTTAAGACATCCAAAAGGTGGGAAAGGAAGGAGTAGTGTTGCTTGTTGTGGATTTCAACCTCCTGAATGTGGATTGGAGTATTCCTACTGCAGAATGTAGAGAGATAGTGGATGCCCCTTCAAGGGGGTTCTGCTCAAACAAATAGTGATGGAACTCACAAGGGAGGAAGTGATACTTGACCTAGTGCTCACAAATGGAAATAATGTCTCTAATGTCCGAGAAGGTACTCACCTAAGCACCAGTAATCATCAGATGGTATGGTTTAATATACCAGCCAGTATGAAGAAAAGTCACAAGAAGATCCAAGTTTTGGATATCTAAAATAGAGACATTGGTAAAATGGGGACATACCTTGAGGAGGAGCTAAAAGACTGGGAGAAGATGTGTGAGGCAGAATAACAATGGTCTAAATTAAAAGGGGCTATAATAAAGGTAACAAACTTTTATGTCAGAAAAGTAAACAAAATAAGAGAAAAAAAGAAAACAATCTGGTTCTCAAAGGAGGTGGCTAAAAAAAATAAAGGTAAAAAGAACAGTATAGCAAATGTTGCTTACCTGATGTAACAGGTGTTCTCACAGGACAGCAGGATGTTAGTCCTCACAAATGGGTGATATCGAGGATGGAGCCCAACCACGGAAAACTTCTGTCAAAGTTTCAGGAACTTTGACTGGCCCCTACTGGGCATGCCCAGCACGGCACCAACCCTGCAGCCAGCAGGGGTCTCCCTTCAGTCTTGTTTCAAAGCTACAGGCAGTGCCGAAAAATAAAATAAAAACGAACCCAACACCGCGGGGTGGCGGGCGGGTTTCGTGAGGACTAACATCCTGCTGTCCTGTGAGAACACCTGTTACATCAGGTAAGTAACATTTGCTTTCTCACAGGACAAGCAGGATGGTTGTCCTCACAAATGGGTGAGTACCGAGCTGAGGATGTCCTAACATGCACCAAATGTACCCAATGGCGTGCAACAGGCACAACAACTGGGGTGGACTTTGGGAGAGGGCATCCGCACCCTACCGGGAAGGTGGAAGGGTGTTGGTACCTCATGTTGGAAAAAGGTTACGCAAGACAGATTGGCCGAAGATGGAATCCTGTCTTCCAGCTTTGTCCAAACAATAGTGGGCTGCAAATGTATGAAGGGAACTCCAGGTTGCAGCCTTGCAGATGTCAGGAAGCGGCACCGATCGAAGGTGTGCTACTGAAGTCACCATGGCCCTCACAGAGTGTGCTTTAACACGGTCTTGAAAAGGAATGCCAGCTTGCTGATAGCAGAAGGAGATGCAATCCGCCAACCAGGAGGAAAGAGCCTGCTTACCCACAGGTTGCCCTAACTTGTTAGGATGGAAAGAGACGAATAATTGAGTGCTCTTCCTGTGGGCAACTGTACGGTCTAGATAGAAAGCTAGAGCCCGTTTACAGTCTAGAGTATGCAGAGTCTGTTCCCCGGAGTTGGAGTGGGGCCTGGGAAAGAAGATAGGTAGTATGATGGATTGATTAATATGAAACTCCGAAACTACCTTAGGTAAAAATTTAGGGTGAGTGCGGAGTACCGCCCGGTCCTGCAGGAGTTTAGTGTAAGGCGGATAGGTAACTAGGGCCTGTAATTCACTAACCCTGCGAGCTGAAGTGATAGCCAAAAGGAATAACACTTTCCATGTGAGATATTTTAAGTCACAGGAGTAAAGAGGTTCGAAAGGTGGTTTCATAAGGCGACCAAGAACCAGGTTAAGGTCCCAAGATGGGGCCGGAGGACGTAAAGGTGGCTTCAAATGGAGCAATCCTTTAAGAAAACGTGTAACAAGGGGTTGTACTGAAATAGGGACACCCCCGATACCTTTATGGAAGGCGGCTACCGCACTGACATGCATTCTAATGGAAGAGGTCTTTAGACCTGATTCTGATAGATGCCAGAGATAGTCCAAGAATTTAGAAATTGGACAGGAAAGGGGATCAAGGGACTGAGAAGTGCACCATGATGTATACCTTTTCCATTTGTAGGAATAAGATTTCCTTGTGGAAGGCTTTCGTGAAACGATCAGGACACGAGAAACTGAATCCGAAAGGTTAAATGGTTGAAGGACTAACCTTTCAACATCCATGCCGTCATGGACAAGGCTTGGAGGTTGGGATGGAGGAGGCATCCGTCGTTTTGAGTGATCAGATGCGGGTCCTTTCCCAGAGGAATGTGCCTGCGGATGGAGAGATCCTGGAGTATGGGAAACCACACTTGGCGTGGCCAGTGCGGTGCTATCAGGATCATAGTTCCCCTGTCCTGAGGCAGCTTCACGAGAGTCTTCGACAGAAGAGGAAGTGGAGGGAATGCATAGAGCAGACCGGTTGTCCACGTGAGGGAGAATGCATCCCTCGGTCGAGAGTGCTGGCTCCGAATGAGAGAGCAGTAATTGTCTACTTTGTGGTTCTGAGGGGACGCAAAGAGGTCTATGTGGGGATAACCCCATTTGTGAAACAGAGAGGTCGCTACCAAGGGGTCGAGTGACCACTCGTGTGGTTGGAAGACACGGCTCAGCTGGTCTGCCAATACATTGTCTACTCCCAGCAGGTAGGTGGCCCTGAGGTACATAGAGTGGGAGAGGGCTTCTGCCCAAATCTGCGCAGCTTCCTGACACAGAAGGAAGGAGCCTGTGCCTCCCTACTTGTTTATGTACCACATGGCCACCTGGTTGTCCGTCTGAATTAAAATTGTGTGGTTTGATAGGCAATCTTGAAAGGTCCTGAGAGCATATCGGATTGCTCTCAGTTCCAGGAAATTTATCTGGTGTTTGGCTTCCTCTGGTGACCAGAACCCTTGAGTTTGTAAATTGTTTACATGGGCTCCCCAACCGATGTTGGAAGTGTTGGTGGTGAGGATTACTTGGTGATCTGGTGGAAGAAAAGGCAAGCCCTGTAGGAGGTTGGATTGATTTGTCCACCAGGCAAGAGACAGACTGAGTGCATCGGTGATGCGAACAATGGAGGACAGAGGCTGAACAGCTTGTGTCCATTGCAGTCTCAGAGTCCATTGCGTGATTCTCATGGCCAGACGGGCCATGGGAGTCACATAAACTGAGGAGGCCATATGTCCCAGTAGAATGAGGAATTGGCGAGCTGTAGCTGTGGGTTGAGACTGCAGCTGGCAAGCTAGGGACACAAGGGTTTGAACCCGTGGATGAGGAAGGAAGGCTTTTACTTGTAAGGTGTCCAAGTCCGCCCCAATGAAGGATAAGGTCTGTGATGGGACTAAGTAGGATTTGTCGTAATTGACAAGAAATCCTAGAGAAAGCAGAGTTTGAATTGTTAGGGTCAGGGAGGACAGAGCTATCTGCTGGGTTGGGGCCCTGATTAACCAATCGTCCAGGTAGGACGGTGGACACCTGCCTTCCTCAGAAAGGCTGCCACTACCACGAGGCATTTGGTAAAAACTCGTGGTGCGGATGCCAGGCTGAAAGGTAGCACTCGATATTGGTAGTGATTGCGGCCTACTAGAAAACGCAGATATTTGCGATGAGATTGCGTGATCGCAATGTGGGTATATGCGTCTTTGAGGTCTAGAGAGCAGAGCCAATCCCCTCTTTGCAGCAGAGGGAGAAGCGAGCCCAGGGTTACCATCTTGAACTTCTCCTTGTAAAGGTACTTGTTGAGGGCCCGTAGGTCCAAGATGGGACGAAGTCCCCCTGACGTTTTTGGGATCAGGAAGTACCTGGAGTAGAACCCTAGTCCTTTTTGTAAGGGAAGAACGGGTTCTATAGCGTTTGACTGTAGGAGAAGAGAAACTTCCTGCTCTAAAAGAACAGAGTGATCGGTGAGTCTCCACGCCTGCAGGGTTGGGGAGTCGGGAGGTAGAGTCATGAAGTTGAGATGGTAACCCTGTGCAATTATCGCTATTACCCACTGATCTGTGGTGATATGACGCCACTTTTCTAGAAAGTGGCACAGCCGACCTCCTACTGGTATGGCTGGAAGAGGGGTTTGGCAAGTGCTCTCTAAATGAGAGTAAAAAACCCGCCGCAGGGCCAGGTTGTGGAGCTGGTGCGGGCTTTTGTTTACGAGACTGGCGAGGTTGAGTTTTATGGTAAGACCTCGCAGGCCTAGCCTTGGTTAGTGGGGGATAGTACTTCCGTGGCCGGAAGAAAGACTTTTTGGAGTCTTTTCTAAACGGCTGTTTAGAAGGCAAGTCAGGAGGAATGGATGAGAGCTGTTTAAGTGTCTCATGATGATCCTTTAGTTCAGCAACAATTTGTTGAATTTGCTCACCAAACAAGTTATCCCCTAGACAAGGCAAGTCAGAGAGCCTGTCCTGAACCTCCGGACGAAGGTCAGATGACTTGAGCCAAGCCCAGCGTCTAGCAGAGATAGCCGTAGCAGAAAGTCTAGTGGAAGCATCAAATATGTCATAAGCTGTTCTTATTTCATGCTTCCCAGCTTCAAATCCTTTATTTAGTAGGGATTGAAGCTGTGGCTGGAACTGTTCTGGTAAGGCATCTGAGAACTCCTGCATTTGTTTAAGGATGACTATTATATTGAATCATATACAGCTGATAAGAAGCTATTCTAGAAATCAGCATGGCTCCCTGGTATACCTTCCTACCTATACTATCTAGGAATTTGTTTTCCTTAGTAGGAGGTATGGAAGAATGTGGCTTTACTTGTTTAGCTTTCTTTTGAGCTGATTCTACCACAACAGAATGATGGTCCAATTGTGGTTTCTGAAAGCCAGGTGCTGACTGCACCAGGTAGGTAGAGTCAGCTTTTTTATTTACCGGAGCAACAGATCCAGGAGATTCCCAATTCTTTTTGAGAAGGTCTAGAAAAACCTGATGAATTGGAATAGAGGTGATGACCTTAGGGGCATCCAGGAATTGGAGCAATTCCATCATCTGGTGCCTGTCATCTTGTTCAGATTGAAGCTGGAAAGGGACCAACTCCATGTCCTTCGCAAAGTTTATGAAAGAGAGGTCCTCAGGGGGTGAACGCTTTCTACTCTCCGGAGGAGAGGGTGGTGAAGGCAAATCATCGCTGTCAGTCGAGGTATCATCACCCCAAGTGTCATAAGGATCAGGTTGCTGACCCTTAGGACCATGAGCGGGCTGAATACCTGAAGGCCCCGGTTGAAGCTCCGAGAAACTCGAAGGAATCACCGGGGGCATCGAGAATGTCCTCTGTGGAATCGATGCCGGTATCGGTATCGATGCCGGTATCGAAGGAACCGGTGTCGGCATCGAGGGAATCTGTGTCGGCATCAGAATCCTCTGTGGAGCTGATGTGCGTATCGCCCCCGAGGAATGTATCGGTGGCGAGGGACGACAAGGCACCGATGGAACTATCCCCGAAGGGGGAATTCGATACGGTGTTTCTCCACCTGATTAGAATGCTGTCGGTGATCCGGGTATTGCCGGTGGAAGGGCATTCATGAGCGCTTCCATCTGGGCAAGCAGCGGTGCCAGTGCTGCTGGAATCGGATCGGTGACCGGTTCCACTCTCGGTGCCGGAGTCGGTGCCGGAGGAGTCTGGAACCGTAGTATCGCCTTGTCGATGGCCTCCTGGACCAGCCGGTCCAGTTCTGCCCAGAGACCTGGGGTAACAAGACCCGGCTCGACAGGAGAGGGAGGCTGAGGCAGAGCCGGAGGGACCACCGTCACCGGTGGAATTG
The DNA here is from genome assembly GCF_901001135.1 of Rhinatrema bivittatum. Classification (NCBI taxonomy): domain Eukaryota; kingdom Metazoa; phylum Chordata; class Amphibia; order Gymnophiona; family Rhinatrematidae; genus Rhinatrema; species Rhinatrema bivittatum. The sequence goes on from NC_042615.1 coordinate 38,924,110, forward strand.
CGGCTCCCAAACCCCGGAGGGGTGAGGGTTGCCTCGGTGTCTGCGAGACAGTAGTGGACGGTGCCACTTCTGGTCGAGACTTCTTTGGCGGAGGCTCGGACGGTACGGAGGTCGATGACATCGATGGCGATGTTTCTCCTTCCGATCCCCTCGATGATCAGGGGAAGGGACAGGAGTCGATGGCCGTGAAGTCGTCGATGGCAGATGGTCACCGGAGAGCTGTCGATGGCGATGAGACTTCGACGGTGCCGGTTCCAATGACGTCGATGCAATCGATGGCGTTGGGGTCCGAGCATGGAAGAGGAGTCCCATCTTTTCCATTCTGGCTTTGCGACCTTTTGGTGTCATTAGGGCACATTTGGTGAAAGTCAGGACATCATGCTCGCTTCCTAAGCACAAAACACAGACTCTATGTGGGTCTGTGATTGACATAGTTCGGGTACAGTCCGGACATCGACGGAACCCCGACGCCATGGCCATAGGCCAAAAATTTAGCCGCGGGACTGTCGACTGCCAACGGGCCTCAAGGGCCAAACTCGACGGTAGTCGACCAAACGACGGCAAAAACTTACCGAAGTTCCGCGGATGAAAAAATTCGAATAAGGGAGACCCCTGAGGGGCAAATTTTCTTCAGAAATTTTTAATTGAAGAATTCCTGTCAGGAACGTGGTTTAGAGCTCTTTGACCGCGTGGCTACTGCTGCGCGAAAAAAAGAAGACTGAAGGGAGACCCCTGCTGGCTGCAGGGTTGGTGCCGTGCTGGGCATGCCCAGTAGGGGCCAGTCAAAGTTCCTGAAACTTTGACAGAAGTTTTCCGTGGTTGGGCTCCATCCTCGATGTCACCCATTTGTGAGGACAACCATCCTGCTTGTCCTGTGAGAATCAAGAAATACAAAAGGTTCCCAAAAAGAGGAAGAAAGGAAAGAATATCAGGTGAAGCTGAATGAGATGAGGAAAAATCAGGAAAGCAAAAGGTCAAGCAGAAGATATGATCACCAAAGAGTTTAAGTGACATGTCACAACATGGAGTAAAGTTGTTCCATGGGCAAGGCCCATATGCGACCACTACAACACTCCCTATTGTCACGATGGAATCAAGTGTCCCAGAACTACTCAATTCGCCTCCAGCTACTGACAGAGAATTGAACAGAGAATAATTTTCAAAGTATTATATATTATTCATACAATTTTATACAGAGAAATGACAGACTGGTTAAATTATTATTATTATTATTATTTTTAATTTTTATATACCGAAATTCCTGTATAAGATACAAATCAGTCCGGTTTACATAGAACGGCAAATTGCCCTGGTCTTACAAGCCCGACCAGGGCTTATTACATGGAACAGTAACAGTGAGTCTCCGTAAAACTATACAAATAACGTGTTAAACAGTGAGTCAGAATATAACAACTTGATAATAAATAAATACAGATTAATAATAATTAATAATTCAAAATAATCAGTGGCTTGTGAGAATTGGATTAACATGAAACAGATGGACAGGGTGGAGGGGGGGAACCGAAGAGGATGGGGCATAAGATGGTTAGAATGCGGGTCGCATTCTCAGGGGGGAGGGGAAAAGGGAGGTGTGGAAGGATGATAAGGAGAGAAGGGGTAAGGAGACTTGAAAATTAAGGAATCAGATCATGAGCAGCTTTTAAACTAGAACAAAGGGGAAAGCCGACAGTCGCTCAGCAGCGCATGGTTCGGAGAGAGGTATCTTTAAAGGATACTAATGATGCATTAGAATTAGGGCATCCCGACAGTGAGGTTCCAATAATTAGAAAAGTAGTCCAAGTGCCTGTAACTAAAAACTCCCCTGAGCTAAAAAATTCTAACTTATCCCTATCAATTAAAAAGCAGAACGAAAATACAAACAAAAAACAAACTTTGAAATGTTTGTATGCTAATGCCAGAAGTCTAAGAAGTAACATGGGAGAATTAGAATGTATAGCAGTAAATGATGACATAGACTTAATTGGCATCTCAGAGACATGATGGAAGGAGGACAACCAATGGGACAGTGCTATACCGGGGTACAAATTATATCGCAATGACAGAGAGGAGCACTCGGGAGGAGGTGTGGCACTTTATGTCCGGGACGGCATAGAGTCCAACAGGATAAACATCCTGCATGAGACTAAATACAAAATTGAATCTTTATGGGTAGAAATCCCTTGTGTGTCAGGGAAGACTATAGTGATAGGTGTATACTACCGTCCACCTGGTCAAGATGGTGAGATGGACAGTGAAATGCTAAGAGAAATTAGGGAAGCTAACCAAATTGGTAGTGCAGTAATAATGGGAGACTTCAATTACCCCAATATAGACTGGGTAAATGTATCATCGGGTCACGCTAGAGAGATAACGTTCCTGGATGGAATAAATGATAGCTTTATGGAGCAATTGGTTCAGGAACTGACGAGAGAGGGAGCAATTTTAGATCTAATTCTCAGTGGAGCACAGGACTTGGTGAGAGAGGTAACGGTGGTGGGGCCGCTTGGCAATAGTGATCATAATATTTATTTATTTATTTATTTAACATTTTTATATACCGGCATTCGTAGGACACATCATGTCGGTTCACAATTAACTGAGAAAGGAAATTACATTGAACAAGGGGGTTTAACTGGGAGAAATTGGATAATAATTGGATAAAAAGAACAAGGTAAAAAGCGAAGTACGAGAGAAAAGAGAAAGCAAGCATGGATAACTTAATTGGAAAGATATGGGTTTAAAATTACATATTACATATGTGAACTTATTTACAACGTTGGGGGGAGGGGTGAGGGGAGAGGGAAAGGGGGGGAGAATATATGCGAAAGGGGAGGTAGAGGTAAGGGAGGGAATGATATGGTAAGAAGGCGGGGGGGGGGAGGCTGAAGAGGCTAAAAGGCGGGGGGGGGGAGTTAGGGGGAGCATGGGGTGTGCTGGAAGGGTTACCAGGGTGGGAAAGGTGGGAAGGGCTGTATATAGAATGCAGGTTCCTGCATGCGTGGGAGGCCTAGGGTTGAGAGGAGTTGGGGTAGGCCTGTTTAAACAGCCATGTTTTTATTCCTTTTTTGAAGTGGCTCAGGGATGGTTCTAGTCTGAGTTTGGCCGGGAGGGAGTTCCAGAGGGAGGGGCCCGCGATAGAGAAGGCTCTTTCCCTGGTGGCGGTGAGGTGCCCAATTTTGAGTGAGGGGGTTTGGAGGGTGCCGGCAAGGGCGTTTCTGGTGGGGCGGTTCGATTGCCGGAATTGAGGCATATCTTCAAGCCAGGGGGAGCTGTTTTTGTATAGGGTGTTATGTAGGATGGTGAGTGTTTGTATTGGGAACGGAATGCAATGGGGAGCCAGTGGAGATTTTGTAGTATGGGAGTGATATGATCGGATTTTCTTGTGTTTGTTAGGATACGTGCCATGGCATTTTGGAGGATTTGAAGAGGTTTGGTAGTAGAGGCTGGGAGGCCTAGGAAAAGGGCGTTGCAATAATCGAGTTTGGATAACATGGTGGTTTGCATGACGGTGCGGAAATCATGGGCGTGAAGGAGGGGCTTCAATTTTTTGAGGGTTTGGAGTTTAAAGAAGCCTCCTTTTAGCAGTGATTTAATGTGGGATTTCAAGTTTAGTTGGTTGTCTAGGTAAACTCCTAAGTCTCTGACGCTATGTGGTAGTGATTGAGCTTGTGAGGCGTTTTGGATCATATGGTGGATCGAGTCGGAAGATTGATTTGTTAGGATAAGGATTTCAGTTTTGGAGATGTTGAGTGCAAGGTGGAGATTGGAGAGGAGTGAGTTGATGGAGGTCAGACAAGTTTCCCAGTACTGCAGGGTTTCGTTGAGGGATTTTCGAATGGGAATTAAAATTTGTACGTCATCTGTGTATGATCAAATTTGATTTAATGACTGGAAAAGGAACAGTGTGCAAATCCAAGGCTCTCGTGCTAAACTTTCAAAAGGGAAACTTTGATAAAATGAGAAAAATTGTTAGAAAAAAACTGAAAGGAGCAGCTACAAAAGTAAAAAATGTCCAAGAGGCGTGGTCATTGCTAAAAAAATACCATTCTAGAAGCACAGTCCAGATGTATTCCACACATTAAGAAAGGTGGAAAGAAGGCAAAACAATTACCGGCATGGTTAAAAGGGGAGGTGAAAGAAGCTATTTTAGCCAAAAGATCTTCATTCAAAAATTGGAAGAAGGATCCAACAGAAGAAAATAGGATAAAGCATAAACATTGGCAAGTTAAATGTAAGACACTGATAAAACAGGCTAAGAGAGAATTTGAAAAGAAGTTGGCTGTAGAGGCAAAAACTCACAGTAAAAACTTTTTTAAATATATCCAAAGCAGAAAGCCTGTGAGGGAGTCAGTTGGACCGTTAGATGATCGAGGGGTTAAAGGGGCACTTAGAGAGGATAAGGCCATCTCGGAGAGATTAAATGATTTCTTTGCTTCGGTGTTTACTGAAGAGGATGTTGGGGAGGTACCCGTAATGGAGAAGGTTTTCATGGGTAATGATTCAGATGGACTGAATCAAATCACGGTGGACCTAGAAGATGTGGTAGGCCTGATTGACAAACTGAAGAGTAGTAAATCACCTGGACCGGATGGTATACACCCCAGAGTTCTGAAGGAACTAAAAAATGAAATTTCAGACCTATTAGTAAAAATTTGTAACTTATCATTAAAATTATCCATTGTACCTGAAGACTGGAGGATAGCAAATGTAACCCCAATATTTAAAAAGGGCTCCAGGGGCGATCCGGGAAACTACAGACCAGTTAGCCTGACTTCAGTGCCAGGAAAAATAGTGGAAAGTGTTCTAAACATCAAAATCACAGAACATATAGAAAGACATGGTTTAATGGAACAAAGTCAGCATGGCTTTACCCAGGGCAAGTCTTGCCTCACAAATCTGCTTCACTTTTTTGAAGGAGTTAATAAACATGTGGATAAAGGTGAACCGGTAGATATAGTATACTTGGATTTTCAGAAGGCGTTTGACAAAGTTCCTCATGAGAGGCTTCTAGGAAAAGTAAAAAGTCATGGGATAGGTGGCGATGTCCTTTCGTGGACTGCAAACTGGCTAAAAGACAGGAAACAGAGTAGGATTAAATGGGCAATTTTCTCAGTGGAAGGGAGTGAACAGTGGAGTGCCTCAGGGATCTGTATTGGGACCCTTACTTTTCAATATATTTATAAATGATCTGGAAAGAAATACGACGAGTGAGATAATCAAGTTTGCAGATGACACAAAATTGTTCAGAGTAGTTAAATCACAAGCAGATTGTGATAAATTGCAGGAAGACCTTGTGAGACTGGAAAATTGGGCATCCAAATGGCAGATGAAATTTAATGTGGATAAGTGTAAGGTGATGCATATAGGGAAAAATAACCCATGCTATAATTACACAATGTTGGGTTCCATATTAGGTGCTACAACCCAAGAAAGAGATCTGGGTGTCATAGAAAGAGATCTGGGTGTCATCTTCCTCCCTCGTACCTCCACAAGACCTACCCGCTCCTCCCTCCGTGGAACTCTTATCCCCCCATCTATAAAATCCACAAGACTCATCTCCACCACCAATAGGGCCCTTTCCCTCGCAGGCCCTTCCCTGTGGAACTCCATGCCACTTGACCTTCGCACCGAAACCTCCACACCCACCTTTAAAAAGAAACTCAAAACCTGGCTCTTCCTCCAAGCATACCCCCAATCACCTTCACCACCTATAAACACCTTAACCAACCTCCATCTAGTACTAGTACTAACACCCCCACCACAGGACCTACACCCATCCCCTCAAGACAACCACAAACCCCTCACTTATTATGCACACAATAATTTATCTCTTATTAGCACCGTACATATCTTCTTACCCCCTTCACTGTTGCCCATGCGCATATTCAAATATTGCACACAACCTATGTACATACCACTTGTTCATTGTTTCCCTGTACATATTTTCTCCTCACGTTTCCGTCTTCACCCCCCCCCCCCGCCCCCTCCTTTGTCTCGACCACCCCCTCACCTCCCTCCCCTATTTATTTAGTTATTGATCTGTTACTATGTTCTAGGTTACACAATGTTCCTTGTAAAGGCTTTGCCTATATATATCCTTGTTTTAAGTTATCTGTAAACTGGCACGATGTGCAAACGGTTGCCGGTATATAAAATTAAATAAATAAATAAAAATAGTGGATAACACATTGAAATCGTCGGTACAGTGTGCTGCGGCAGTCAAAAAAGCAAACAGAATGTTGGGAATTATTAGAAAGGGAATGGTGAATAAAACGGAAAATGTCATAATGCCTCTGTATCGCTCCATGGTGAGACCGCACCTTGAATATTGTGTACAATTCTGGTCGCCGCATCTCAAAAAAGATATAATTGCGATGGAGAAGGTACAGAGAAGGGTTACCAAAATGATAAGGGGAATGGAACAACTCCCCTATGAGGAAAGACTAAAGAGGTTAGGACTTTTCAGCTTGGAGAAGAGACGACTGAGGGGGGATATGATAGAGGTGTTTAAAATCATGAGAGGTCTAGAACGGGTAGATGTGAATCGATTATTTACTCTTTCGGATAGTAGAAAGACTAGGGGGCCCTCCATGAAGTTAGCATGGGGCACATTTAAAACTAATCGGAGAAAGTTCTTTTTTACTCAACGCACAATTAAACTCTGGAATTTGTTGCCAGAGATGTGGTTAGTGCAGTTAGTATAGATGTGTTTAAAAAGGATTGGATAGGTTCTTGGAGGAGAAGTCCATTACCTGCTATTAAGTTCACTTAGAGAATAGCCACTGCCATTAGCAATGGTTACATGGAATAGACTTAGTTTTTGGGTACTTGCCAGGTTCTTATGGCCTGGATTGGCCACTGTTGTAAACAGGATGCTGGGCTTGATGGACCCTTGGTCTGACCCAGTATGGCATTTTCTTATGTTCTTATAACCTAGATACATTATGTGAATGGGAAAGCTTGCCTGAAGAGCCATGTTTTTAGCTTTTTTTTAAACTCTGGTAGGCTGTGTTCGAGGCGTAGGTCTGGGGGGAGAGCATTCCATTGGTGAGGTCCAGCAGTTGAAAGTGCTCTCTTCCTTAACAATGTTTTTGCAAGAGGGGCAAATAGTGTGCCTTTGTAGGCGCTTCTGATGGGTCTAGATGATGTATGTGGTCGAAGTTGTGTCCTTAACGTGATGGGTGCGGTGTTTTGTATCGCTTTATGAATGATAGTGAGAGCTTTGAATAAGATCCTGTGTTTATTGGGTAGCCAGTGTAGGTTGCAGAGAATGGGGGAGATATGATCTCTTTTATTGGTGTTTGTGAGGATTCTGGCGGCGGCGTTCTGTACCATCTGTAGAGGTTTGATACTATTGGTGGGGAGACCGAGTTGGATAGAGTTGCAGTAGTTGAGTTTTGATAAGATGATAGATTGTAAAACTAGACGAAAGTCATTGAAATGAAGGAGTGGTTTTAAACTTTTTGAGGACTTGTAATTTGTAAAAGCAGTCTTTAGTGGTGGTGTTTATGAATTTTTTAAAGTTTAGTTGGTTATCCAGCCAAGTTCCTAGATCCCTGACGTCTGTGGCGAAATCAGTGTTTAAGGTAGTGGGTTGTGAGGAGCTTGATGAGTTGATACGCGAGTCATGTGAAATAAGTAGCATCTCCGTTTTGTTGGCATTTAGAACCAGGTTAAGGCTAGACAGTAGTTGTTTAATTGGTTGTAGGCAGTCCTTCCAGAATGTGATGGTTTTTTGAAGAGACTCTGTGATTGGGATGAGAATCTGTATGTCTAAATACCACAATAAGATTTCACGTGCTGCAACGAGAACTGAGATCAACTAATAAGGATTTACTTTAAATTCCTAATATCAAATCAGCCCACTTATGCGAAGTAAGAGAGCGTGCCATATCAATTGCAGGCCCAAAACATTGGAACAACATACCACTGGAACTTAGATTACAACCAAATAAGAGAGAATTTCGGAAAGGACTAAAAACATGGCTGTTCCAGGAAGTGTACGCAAATGAGAAATAAGCACAGGAGTCGCTATATTTTAAGGAGGTCTTTTTAACTTCCATTTTTATTGCTTTTACTTTTTATCTTTTGTATTTAATAGTTTTAGATTTTAGAGATATTGAGATATATATTGATAATATAATTGTATTTTTCTTTTTCCTGCCTATTCCAAATGCCATTGAGTAATTGTAAACCGTTGAGATGGATTTGTCTGTGCAACGGTATATAAAACTGTTTAAATAAAATAAAAAAAATAAAATTTTTGAGATATATCAGAGAAAGGAAGAAGTCCAGTAGCGGCACTGTTAAATTTAAGGGAGACGAAGAGTTATGTTTGAAGAAAGATGGGGGAAAAGCAGAAATATTAAATATTTCAGTTCCATGTTCACTAAATAAGACTCTTGAGAAAGGACCAATGCTGGTTGACAAGAGCATGGATGGGAGTAAGGTAGATGAAACCCAATTTACAAAAAAGAATATATGGGAAGAACTAGGAAACTTGAAAGTGGACAAGGCCATGAGACCTGATGAGGTACATCCCAGGATACTAAGGGAACTCCAAGATGTGCTGGTGGCATTGCTGAAAGACCTTTTCATTAGATCCCTGGGAACAGGAGTGTTGCCATAAGATTGGAGAAGTGCAGCAATTGTCCTGCAAAGGTGGCAACAGAGAGGAGGCTGGAAACTACAGGTCGATTAGCCTTACCTCAGTGGTGGAATGGATTACAAATTAGTTGACTGACCAGAGACAGTGTATAATGGCAAATGGAACTTCCTCTGAAGAGAAAACAGTATTAAGTGGAGTGCCTCAAGGATCAGTTTCAATATCTTTGCGAGTGGCATGCAGAGGGAATAGAAGGAAAAGTCTCTCTTTTTGAGGATGACACTTAGCTGCAACAGAATGGACATGCCTGAAGGAGCAGAGAGAATGAAAAGCAAAATTGCTTACCTTGTAATAGGTGTTATCCCAGGACAGCAGGATGTAGTCCTCACATATGGGTGACATTGGTAATGGAGCCCTATGTACGGAAAAACTTCTCTAAAAGTTTCCATGAAACTTTTGAATGGCACCGAAGTGCCTACTGAGCATGCCCAGCATGCCATGATATTCCCTGCCACAGGGGTCTCCCTTCAGTCTTGTTTTGTAGCAATATGCGTTAGCAAAAATAAAATAATAAAACGTATGAGGCCCAACTCCGCGGGGTGGCGGGTGGGTTTCGTGAGGACTACATCCTGCTGTCCTGGGATAACACCTATTACAAGGTAAGCAATTTTGCTTTATCCCAGGACAAGCAGGATGCTAGTCCTCACATATGGGTGATTAGCAAGCTAGAGGCTGAGTCATTTTGTAGTGAAGCAACAGTGAAGTATTGTTGATGAAATGAATCAGCCGAAGATCACAGCAGGTTGGATGTAGAAGGAGTTGGGATTAAACTGGAAACAAGTTCTTTAAGACTGATTGCCCATAGGCTGAATCTTGTCTTCCCTGTTTGTCTAAGCAGTAGTGAGCTGCAAAAGTGTGAAGAGAACTCCATGTTGCTGCTTTACAAATGTCCAGAATAGGTACAGAGCGAAGGTGTGCTACTGAGGTTGACATTGCTCTGACTGAGTGTGCTTTTACTCGCCCTTGAAGAGTAAGGCCTGCCTTCTCATAACAAAATTATATGCAATCTGCTAGCCAATTTGACAAAGTATGTTTACCCACTGCTTTACCTGGTTTGTTTGGATCATAGGAAACAAACAGCTGACTGGATTTCCTTTGGGCTGTCGTGCGGTTTAAATAGAAGGATAACGCATGCTTACAGTCCAAAGTGTGTAAGGCTCTTTCACCCTGATGGGAATGAGGCCTAGGAAAGAATGTTGGTAAAACTATTGATTGGTTCAAGTGAAATTCCGTAACAACCTTAGGAAGGAATTTTGGATGTGTACGGAGGACTACTCTGTCATGTAGGAACTTTGTAAAAGGTTCGTATGTGACTAGTGCTTGTAGTTCGCTGACCCTTCTAGCTGATGTAATGGCTATGAGAAATACCGTTTTCCAAGTAAGGTATTTAAGGTCACAGGTATTTATGGGTTCAAATGGAGAACGCATAAGCCTGGTTAATACTTCGTTCAGGTCCCATTGTATGCTTGGGGAATGAACTGGAGGGTTAATATGAGTTAGGCCTCTCATGAATTTACTGACGAGAGGCTGTGTGGAGATAGATGCATCTCCCAGCTTGTTATGATAAGCTGAGATTGCACTTAAGTGTACCCTTACAGATGACGTCTTAAGACCAGAGTTTGAGAGATGGTAGAGGTAATCTAGTAGTGAGGTTGTGGGGCAAGTGAAAGGATCTAAATCTTTCTGAATGCACCACAATGTAAACCATTTCCATTTGTAGGAATAATTCTTTCTAGTGGAAGGTTTACGTGCAGCAATAAGTACTTGAGATATAGAGGATGGAAGGTTGAGAGGTTGTAAGATCAAGCTTTAAACATCCATGCTGTCAGGGACAGGGATTGAAGGTTGGGATGGCGCAACTGACCCTGTTCCTGAGTTATGAGATTGGGAGCTACTCCCAGGCGAATTGGATCCCTGACTGAGAGATCTAACAGTGTGGGGAACCATACTTGTCGAGGCCAGTATGGGGCTATGAGAATCATGGTCCCCTTGTCCTGTTGAAGCTTTACTAGAGTTTTGGTTATGAGTGGTATCGGTGGATACGCGTATAACAGGCCTGAATTCCAATGGCGAGCAAATGCGTCCTTTGGTAGGCTGTTCTGCTGTCGGAGTAGAGAGCAGTAATTGTTCACTTTGTAGATGAGCTGGGATGCAAAGAGATCTATCGTCGGTTGACCCCAGCGTTGGAAGATCTTGGATGCTATTGCTGGATCCAAGGGCCATTCGTGCGGTTGGAACTGACGACTGAGGCGATCCGCTACTATGTTGTGGATGCCTGCTAGGTAAGTGGCCCGAAGAAGAATTGAGTGTATCAGGGCCCAGTCCCAAATTTGTGCTGCTTCTTGACAAAGGAGATAAGAGCCTGTCCCCCCTTGTTTGTTGATGTACCACATGGCTACTGTGTTGTCCGTTTGGATTAGAACAGTCTTGTGTGAAAGGCAGTCCTTGAACGCATGTAGCGCATAGCGTATAGCTCGAAGCTCCAGGAAGTTTATTTGAAAGGAGGCTTCGAGCTTTGTCCACTTGCCCTGTGTCTTTAGATGACCAATGTGTGCTCCCCACCCTAAGGTGGATGCATCTGTAGTTAAAGTCACTTGTGGAACTGGTTGCTGGAAAGGTAGGCCTTTGAGCAGGTTGTTCATTGATGTCCACCAGATGAGTGCAGATCTGAGCTCTGGTGTGATATGAATGGGAGTGGACATTGATTGAGTGGCCTGTATCCACTGTGCTTTGAGTGTCCATTGCAGTAGCTGCATGGTCAATCTGGCCATGGGAGTTACATGAACTGTGGAAGCCATGTGCCCTAGAAGAATTAGGCACTGATGAGCTGTTACCTGGATTTGGTTGCGAAGATTGTGAGTCAAAAGGACAAGTGTTTGAGCCCGATCTCTTGGAAGAAAAGCTTTTGCTATCGTAGTGTTCAGGTCTGCACCTATGAATTGTATAAGATGAGTTGGTGACAGATTGGATTTCTGGTAGTTGATGAGAAATCCCAAGGAGTGAAGCACATGGATAGTCAGCTTGAGAGAAGTGAGAGCTCCTTCTTTTGATTGACTTTTGATGAGCCAATCGTCCAGGTAAGGGAACATGTGCACTCTTTGTTTGTGGAGGTGAGCCACTGCTGCAGCCATGCACTTTGTGAATACTCGTGGTGCTGATGCAAGGCCGAATGGCAGCACCTTGTATTGAAAGTGTTGATCCAGTACCCGAAATCGCAGGTATTGGCGATGAGGAGGAAAGATGGGGATGTGAGCGTAGGCATCTTGAAGATCCAGAGAGCAGAGCCAATCTTCCCTTTGAAGAAGAGGTAGAATGGTGCCTAGAGACACCATTCTGAACTTTTCTTTTTTGAGAAATTTGTTGAGATTTCTGAGGTCTAGAATGGGACGAAGGCCTCCTGTTTTCTTTGGAATGAGGAAATATCTGGAGTAGAATCCTCTGCCCTTTTGAGGTCCAGGAACTGGTTCTATGGCCCTGGCTTTTTGAGAAGGGTGGATAATTCTGTTTGAAGAATTATGGAATGCTGATTTTCTGTCCAAGATGGAAGAGGTGGGTTTTCTTTTGGAACAGTAAGAAAATCCAGTTTGTAACCATGGGCTGTGATGGATAACACCCACTGGTCGGTGGTGATGGAGGTCCAAATGCTGTGGAAGTATTTTATCCGACCCCCTACTGGCATATGTGGGAATGGGTTGATCTGACTGCTGCTCTCTGGGGCTTTTCAAAAACCAGATGTAGTGGCAGTTTGTGGAGGTGGTTGAGCTCTTGCAGGCCTTTGTCTAGGCTGCTGGCGTTGAGATGGCCGGCCAGTTCTGGGCCTACTTGCTGGGGGGTAATATCGACGTGGGCGATAATAAGGCCGTCGAGTGTCATGCCTTGGAAACGTCCTTGTAGAAGGCTGAGTGTCTTGTGGTAGAGAAGATAACTGCTTTAATGTTTCAGTGTGGTCCTTCAGGGTTGCCACAGCTTCTTTTATCTTCTCTCCAAAAAGGTTATCCCCCAAGCAAGGCAGATCTGCTAAATGTTCTTGCACCTCTGGACGTAGATCAGAGGCCTTGAGCCATACCCATCTTCTTGCAGCTATACCAGATACTGATAGTCTTGCTGCAGTCTCGAAACAGTCATAGGTAGCTCGGACCTCATGTTTACCTGATTCGAGGCCTTTGTGAATGATATCCTGCAATGGTTCGTGATATTGTTCAGGAAGAGAGAGAGACAGTTCTTGAACCTGCTTCCAAAGGTTCCTTTGGTACTGGTTCATATATAATTGATAAGATGATATCTTAGACACCAGCATAGAACCTTGAAATATTTTCCTTCCCAGGTTGTCCAGAAACCTACTCTCTTTCCCAGGTGGTACAGAGGAGTGGGACTTTTGCCTTTCCGCCTTCTTTTGGGCGGATTCGACGACCACTGACTGGTGAGGCAACTGTGTTTTCTGGAACCCTGGGATAGGTTGCACCAGGTAAGTTGCCTCTGCTCTCTTGTTTACTGCTGACGCCGATCCTGGATGCTCCCAAATCCTGTATTGCAGCTCCTGGAAAACTTCATGGACAGGGACTGCCAGCATTTCTTTGGGAGGGTCCACAAACTGCAGGACCTCCAAGGTCTTTTGACGTGCATCCACCTCTGTTTGAATAGGAAAGGGGATGGTTTCAGCCATCTCCTTAACGAAATTTGTGAAGGAGAGGTCCTCAGGAGGCGACTTCCTGTGGTCATCAGGTGGAGAAGGTTCTGAAAATATTTCTTCATCCGAAGAATAATCAGAACTGGTGTCCACAGGCATCTCACGTGGTGTGTGGTGAGTGACTGGCTCCTTAGGTCGTGGTGGTAAGACAGGAGAACGAGGCCTTGGGGGTCTTGGTACTCCAGATGGGCCTGGAATAGGTTCCTCTGGTAATTTATTAGAGAGGATGTCCAGGAGTGTGTCCAGTTTAGTAATCACTGGATGTAGCATGGAGACATCTTCTTTGGGAACCGGTGCTGGCATCGATGGCACCGGTGTGGGCACCGATGTAGGTATTGGTGGCACCGGTGAAGGTATCGGTGGAGGTACCTGCAGCACCGGTGAAGGTACCGTAACAGGCATCGGGATCGGTTCCCGGGACCTCGTCGGTGTTAGCGGCATCGATGGGGTTGGATCCCTCTGTGATGGAATCGGCATCGATGGAGGTGTCGATGGCTGAGGCGGAATGGCATCGCGCAGAGCCTGTTGCACCGCTTGACGTATGAACGTGTCAAGTTCCACTCTCATAGCTGGTGATATCAGAGCAGCTATGGAGGGAGGCAGTGTTGGCGATGCCGATACCTCTTCAGAGCCCTGAGGAGGTATGGAGCCCGGCACCGATATCGGTGGGGATCGCCCTGGATCAGTAGGGCCTTAGAGCCTCAGTCCCCGTCCGGGGTTTTCTTTGCAGGTGAGGCTGTACCTGACGATGGATCCTCGGTCATCGGTGCCTGGCGTCTTCGATGCGGTGGCGATGTTTCTCTTTTTGCTTCTCGCTACCCGAGGTCGATGCCTTTGATGATACGGAAGGGGATGGCGTTGAGGCATCTCCCGCCTCCGGACGTTTCTGCTTCAGCATTAGTTGACGGACTGAAGCGGATGGCGATGATTGTGCTGACGTCGAAGGCCTGGAAGCAACTGAATGTTGAATAACTGCTCCATCTTTTCGGCTCTAAGACGACGACCCTTGGCAGTCATTTCAGCACAAGATTTACAGGACTGAATATTGTGGTCTTTGCCTAGGCAAAGAACACACTCAAAGTGAGGGTCGGTTATCGACACTTGTCCTCACACAATTTGGGCATTTTTTAAAGCCGGAGGCCATGGCGCCGGACAGCCGTCGACGGCGATGACCCAAAAAATATCGTTTCCCGGCGGGGAATCGAAAACGGAAAAAGTTATACTAAGGGAAACCCCTGCGGTGGAGTAATTTTTTCCGAAAATATTAATTTTTTTCAGATAGGTGAAATCACCTCAGGACTCCAATTTAGCCCACGATGCTAACGGCTTCGCGGAAAAAAGAAGACTGAAGGGAGATCCCTGTGGCAGGGAATATCATGGCATGCTGGGCATGCTCAGTAGGCACTCCGGTGCCATTCAAAAGTTTCATGGAAACTTTTAGAGAAGTTTTTCCGTACATAGGGCTCCATTACCGATGTCACCCATATGTGAGGACTAGCATCCTGCTTGTCCTGGGATAAAGTGATTTAAGAAAGCTTGAAGAGTAGTCAAAGGTTTGACAACTGGGATTCAATGCCAAAAACTGCAGAGTAAATGCATTTGGGGTGCAGTAATCCATAAGAACTGTATGAGATGGAAGAGTGAAAAACTAATGTGCACAGATTGGGAGAGTGACCTTGGGATAATAGTGTACTGTAGTCTTAATAATGATTTGTTTAGTGTTAAGAAACAAATACAGCTTTATTTTCGTACAATTACCATGCTTTATTTCTTTAAAAAAAAGTTAAAGCATATTTTCAGTAAGTGCACATTAGTTGATAAATTATTAGAGAATAATTTCCTTATTTATGATCCATGCTCTTATGATGAATATCACAGGAATTAATAATGATTTTCTGTCTCTTGTAAAGTACTACTTAAGTGCCCTTTGAGCCCTGCAGAACATTTAACAATAGGAGCTATTATAAATCATCCTAAATAGCAATACTGATGTGCCAAAAAGCTTCTGCTGGGTTCAACTCCCTGTACTCCTATGCCATGGTAAAAAAAAAAAAAAAAAAAAAAAAAAGCACACAGCTAGTAAACAAAGATACTCTAACTATTGCTGCTGCTTTTGTCTTGTCTCCCCAGGTTTCTGGTGATTTCCTTTGAGAATAGCTTTCCTGAAATAGCGATAACGAGCAACAGCTGATGTCTTTCACAGCTACAGTAGTTTAAGATTGGTCAAGATTCATCTGGGAATTGATTACACAGAACTCTTCTTGTTTTATTGCCCAAATCAGTAATTTGTCTTGTCATTCATTTTACATAAGTTTGGGACCCATATTAAATGAGCACAGCCGACCCAAAAGTTGATTCTCCCATAACTCTCTTCCATAGATATGCAGCATATTCATTCATGAATTCATTTTCTGTACAAGGGGTATGAAGGCTGGATTTGTAAATATGTTCTAAGACTTGCTGGAATCTCTGCCTCAGAGTATCCATTAAGCTTACACTCATAAACAACAACCCTCATGAATTAGAAGAAAACCTAACAGAGATGTACAGAGAATACAAGAGGCAGAAATGTGCTCTTCAGAATACAAGGGGCAGTGGGGCTAAGTGTTTTTCATACAGGGGATTGGAGGGGAGCAGGCAGCAATGAACTAGTGTCCTAACTGTGCCTTCTGTCAGTACCCAGCTATGACCAGAGTAGCTAATCCTGGTCACGTGCAAATTCAGCTTCATTGCCCTCTAACTTTGTAGTAACTCGATCAGTGCTATAAGTATTCCAATTTAATGTTGAGGACCTGTGCCATGGCAAAAAATGTTGATGGGCTTTGAACTGGATTCTTCCCAGTGGAATGCTAATACCCTGAGTGTAGAGCCTAAGAGTCATTTAATATGAGGCAGCCTTGGATCACTGTTAGCCTGTGACATAGCCACACCCCTTTGTGAACCCCTGAGGATCTGGACTGGTTCTCAGAGGTTCACAAAGGGATTGCTGGGAAAGCCCCAGTTAGCTGGAAACCTGAGGGATGAAGGCTACGCTATGGGAACCAAAGTTTCATTGTCTCAGGGTGTGCTCTGATTCAAAGGTGCAGCCACACTACTGAATATAGCTGACTATCTTAAAATTAGCCAGCTAACTTTAGGACAGCTTTTTGGCCCGACCAAACTTAGCAGGTTATGTTATCTGGCTAACTAAATATCAGAGTTTGCCAGTTAACATATCCAGCTAACTCAACTCCTCCCAGTACACCCCCAGAATGCGCCTAATTTTACTGGATCTCTATATTGACTAATTACAATGAAGTAATTGATGACAGAGAACAACTGGTGGAGTGGGCAACTAATAATGATGTTGTACAGATATATGTACATATTACACCTATCCTAGTTGACCTGCACTGGCTGCCCATCCAATTCCGCGCCCAATATAAGACCCTAACTATTCTACACAACACTCTCTACAAAAACAACTCCCCCTGGCTTAAGGAAATGCCCCACTTCCACCTCTCAACCCGCCAGACAAGATCCACATCTACAGGCACCCTCCACACCCCCCCCTCAAAACAGCCCGCCTCTCCACCACCAGAGAAAGAGCCTTCACCATTGCAGGCCCCGCCCTCTGGAACTCCCTCCCCACACACCTCCGTCTTGAACCCTCACTACCCAACTTCAAAAAAGGCATTAAGACCTGGCTCTTCAGACAGGCCTACCCCGAACCCAACCCCTCGTAGCCAACCCCCCCTTATCCCCCCTAGTCACAGTACCGCCCACCACCCACCCACCCTATACCCCCCACCTTACACTTTACCGCACCCCATCTACCTTACAACCTGTAAAATCTGCATGTTAAAAGTTAAAACTAATTGTCTTTCTTCTCCTGCCATAACTGTTGTAAATAAGCATATATATATGTTTCCTCATAACTTGCCATAACTACCGTAAATAAGCCTCCATACAATCCATATTTCCTTTCATTATCCGCTGTAACTTTGTAACAATGTTTATCCCTCATTTATTGCCTCTCATGTAAATAATGTTACGTTCCTTTTAATTTCTCAGCTGCTATCTTCTTCCTCCTTTACTTTCCCCCCTCTCCCCCCCACCCTTTCTCTCAAACCTGCTCCATCTCCCACTCCCTGTTTTTTGTAATTTCCTCCTTTCGCAAGTTTATTGTAAACCGGCGTGATGTGCTCGCACGAACACCGGTATATTAAAAGCTGTTAAATAAATAAATAAATAAATATGATACAAAATGAGACATTTTGTTCTGCATGATGGTTAAAAACAGTATTCTCCTGACCTCTCCTGGGACACTTCGCTAGAAGACTGCCCACTGACTGCAAACTAAATTGTGCTGTTGAAGTTGCCATGACCCTCACAGAGTGTGCTTTAACACGGTCTTGAAATGGAATGCCCGCTTGCTGATAGCAAAAGGATATGCAGTCCGCCAAACAGGAGGAGAGAGTCTGCTTACCCACAGGCTTTCCCAACTTGTTAGGGTGGAAAGAGATGAACAATTGAGTGCTTTCCCTGTGGGCCGCTGTACGGTCTAGGTAAAATGCTAGAGCCCGTTTACAGGCAAGGGTATGCAGAGCCTGTTCTCCTGGGTTGGCATGGGGCCTGGGAAAAAAGGTAGGTAGTATGATGGATTGATTAACTATTGTTCCATCTCCCTTCTCCCTTTTGCCTCCAAAGTCAGGATAAATGATAAAAAGAATCCCTCCCTGTCCAATCCAACCAAGGTGTTCCCCAGGGTTCCTCTTTATCACCAACTCTGTTTAACATTTATCTGCGAACTCTATGCCAGCTACTAGAAAATCTCAACCTCACCCACTTTGTTTACGCTGACGATGTTCAGATATTAATCCCCATCAAGGACCCCCCTCCACAACACTCTAAACTTCTGGAACAACTGCCTTCACTCCATCAACCTCCTACTCGCCAGTCTCAATCTAGTTCTTAATACATCCAAAACCGAACTCCTCGTCATCTGTCCTAATGACAATATCCCCCTCGCCTGCAACCCATCCTTACCTACAATAACCCAGGTGAGAAACCTTGGGGCTATTCTGGACAATAGAATGAACCTCAAAAAGTTCATCAACAACACCACAAAAGAATGCTTCTATAAGCTACATGTTCTAAAACAGGTAAGACCTCTCCTCCACTTTCAGGACTTCCGCTCAGTCCTTCAAGCCATTCTGTTTTCAAAGATAGACTACTGCAATGCATTACTGCTCGGCCTCCCATCCTCCACAACTAAACCCCTACAGATGCTGCAAAACGCAGCAGCCAGGATCCTCACTAATTCACGACGCAAGGACCACATCACACCGATACTGAAAAACCTACATTGGCTTCCTATCCATTATAGAATACTGTTCAAGACCCTGACCATAATCCACAAATCCATCTACAATCAATCCTCACTACAATTTACCATCCCACTCGAATTATATAACTCCAATAGACCGATAAGATCAGCATACAAAGGATCTCTCCAGGCACCACCACACAAATCCTTTATCCACAATTCACTGCAAAAACGAATACTGTCAACCGCCGGACCACAGCTATGGAACACACTACCCCCAGACCTACGCCTGGAACAATGTCTTCTTTCCTTCAGAAAGAAACTGAAAACTTGGCTGTTCTCTCAAGCCTTTCCAGTATGAGATTCTCCCCAACTAACAATGACTTGCAAATCTATATTGTATATAATTGCCTGTTGCACTTCTTCCTAAAAAGCGTTATCTAATCTAATTCTTTCTACTCTCAATTGTCCTGAATTATACTCCCCCGTTTATTGTAACTTTCACTCTATTATTTATGGTTTTACCCTGGTTTGATGTAAACCGGTACGATAAGACTTGGTCTTGAGCACCGGTATATTAAAAGATTCTAAATAAATAAAAATAAATAAATAAATGTGTTGTTCACTGCCACTTTCTTGACTTTCTTACATCTCAAGTCATTTTTATTCAATCCAGTCTTTGTGTTGCCCTCTAAAGCCCTTGCCAAAGTTTCCAATAATCTGTTTATGGCTAAAGCCAAATGTCTTTACTCTGACCTTATCCTCCTTGACTTGTCTTTCTGCTTTTGACACTGTTGATCACCATCATTTCCTTGATACACTGTCCTCGTTTGGATTTTGGGACCCTGTACTGTCTTAGTTCTCCTTCTTACTGCTCCCAATGCATTTTTAATGTTTTCTCTGGTGATTGCTTCTCTACTGCCATTTCATAATCAATTGGTGCTCCTCAGGGTTCTGTCCTGGGCCTATTTCTCTTCTAATACTAATATACTAATTCCCTTGGTAATCTGATTTCCTCTCATGGTTTTCAATACCATTTTTATGCTGATGACTCCCAGATCTATCTTTCTTCACCAGAACTTTCAACAGAAATTGAGTCCCGGATTTTGACCTGCTTGTCTTACATTGCTGCCTGGTTGTCCCGCCAACACCTTAAACTCTGTGCCGGTCCAGGTCCTCTGTGGTCTTCATTTGTCTAGATGGCTCTTCGTTCCGTGTTCCTGGTCTCCTTATCCTGATGTTCCTGGTCTCGTCCTTTGTCTCTGAGCTCCTTCGTTGCCTGTTCCATGTCCTGATGTTCCGTTCCTGAGTCCTGAAATTCCAGATGTTCCGTGTTCCTGACGTCTTGGTCTCTGCAACCATTTCCCAGTTTCCTGCGTCCACCTTTCCTGGCGTGCCACTGTCATGGTCTGTGACCAGCCCATAGGGGGCTGTGTAGGGCGCTTCATGGTACAAGGCCTTCTTGTCTGCAGTGCAAGTCTCCAGAAGACCCTTGTTTTATAGTTCCGAGTTCCAAGTCCTGAGTCTTGAATCCTGTCCCAGTCTTCTGAGTTCCTTTCCTGCTTCTGTCCATGCCCAAGGCTCTGCCAGAACCTGCTCCGCTTTCGCGTGGACCGCGACCAGCCACAGGCGGCTGTGTAGGGCGCGCCCCGGTGCAGGCCTCTACTGAATCTTCAACATGTTCCAGACTCAAGTTCCACTACTTCACCTGGAGTCTGCTTCACGCTCAGCGTGGTCCGCGACCAGCCATGGGCGGCTGTGTAGGGAGCACTGTGATACAGTTCTCACCCAGTACTTTCGCCTGAATCCTGAAACCTTGCCTGAGACCTTCTGAGTAACCTGAATCCTTGTTCAGAGTCTAAGTAACCTGAATCCTTGTCCGAGTCCTTCCAAGTTCAAGTCTTCATCTTGTTCCTGCCCTCAGCCTCTGTCTGGCCTTATGTACTCGTTGTTCCCAAGCGGCGGGTCCGAAAGGGCTTTTGAGCAGCCAGAGGGCTACTCCTGAGACCAGCATTGGGTTGTTGGGTCTCCTTGGTGCGTGTGGGACCAGCAGAGGGCTGATCCTGCCTGGTTCTTGTTCTGAGTTCCTTGCCTTTAGTTCCAATCCTGCTTTGTTCCAGCTCCGCCTGTGCTTGCATGCGCTCACCTCCCACGGTGTGGTTCGAGGCTCCTCTCTGAGTTGTGTCATGGTTCAGGGACTCACACTCTCCCATGAACTTAGATGCAGTTACAACACTGCTCTCTACATTAATGGCGGGGGTGGAAAGGAAATAGAATAAAAAAGGTTACTAAGAGCCAAGAGAAACAGATAAGTATGTGAGAGAGAAAAAAAAAGTGCGAAAGGTAGCTGGGCAGACTGGATGGGCCATTTGGTCTTCTTCTGCCGTCATTTCTATGTTTCTATGAACTAGAGGCTGCGCCCGCATCAGGACCTGTAGGTCGCGGTCGCAACACTCCATTCTAGCCATCCAGCAAGAGAGAAACACTAGTAAAATACTTCAGTGCCAGAGATCCTCTAACCCAGTAGTTCAGTACCAGAAAGACTCTGGCCCAGCACCTCAACCCCAGAGAAACTCTGTTCCAATAATTCAACGCCAGAAAGACTCCGGTATAGCAGCACTTCAACCCTGAGAGACACTAGCCTAGCAACCTTTTCTTCCCCCAGGTATGGAAAAGTGAAGCCACATTGAGAGGAAGAGAAGAAGCATGATGCCTCTTCATTAGCAGCCAATAGTCCACATAGCTGGAAGAGGAGGCAGGCAGTTAGGATAGCCTTGAGCTACATTTCTGAGCATTGCTACATGTGTTTTGACTGCCTTGCTGACCTGACTGTGAGGAAGAAAAGCTGCAGCAAGTGAATAGTAAGGGGTGTGTTAGGAAATATGAACCCTTGACGCGAGGTGGGGTTGGCGCTCCCTGTGGGGTTGAGTCCTGCAGGTCACCACCCTCGGGAGGTGAGGCTGGCCGGGAGCAGAGGCTAACAGGACCTTCGCCAGTACCAGCCCGCATTCCCCACAGGTTGAGCCCTTGGGTGCTGGGGCCGGCTGGTCTTAGGTGGGCCTCTGAGTGGCTGATCCGGGAGAGACAGTCGGACGAAGGCAGGGAGAGTCAGAGAGGTCAGGTCCAGTCAGAGGTTAGGATACCCTTGAGGAGAGAGAGAATAGGACCCAAGGGACGAGGTACTACAGCAGTTCCTGAGGCACTATAGCTGGGTCACATGGGGCAGAGCCCATGGAAAGAGATTGCGGGAGCAGGAGCCTGTGGAATAGAATACTGAAGCAGGCTTCGTGGAGCGGAGCCGCCGTAGCAGGATCTAGAGCAGTAGAAGCGCCAAGGCAAACCCCAAGGAGCGGCAGCGCAATAGCAGGATCCCGTGATGCAAAAGCGCTGAGGCAGGCCCTGAGGAGCGGGAACGCAGAGACAGAGTCCCAAGATGTAGGAGCACTGAGCTAGGCCCCGAGGAGTGGAAGCGCAGAGACAGGGTCCTGTGATGTAGAAGCGTTGAGACAGGCCCAGAGGAGCAGGAGCGCAGGGACAGGGTCCCATGATGTAGAAGTACCGAGATAGGCCCCAAGGAGAGGGAGCACAGTAGCAGGATTCCAAAAAGAGCAGAAGCAAGGCAGGAATCCGTAGAGTGGGAACAACAGGGCTGGAGTACAGGGGTGAAGCACCAGAGCAGGAACCAAGGAACTAGTTGCCAAGTCAGCTAGTGGAGGAGAGAGGCTGTCTTTAAATATCCTGGGCCTCTGATGTCATCAGCCGGGGACGACCCTGAAGTTCCCGCCATTGGCTCTTTAAAAGGAGTCCCAGCTGCCATGTAGAGTCCCAGAGGCTCAGCGGAACGCAGCAGCAATGGCTGGCTGCGGCCACAAGAACACCCGGAGCAAGGACCAAAGTAAGACATGAGGTGAGTTGTGCCGGCTGCAAGTTGCCATGGCCGATGGACGTAACAGTGAGAGAGAAGAAAAGGGGCCATTGGGGGGGGACTACACTTGCAGGGGGAATAAGGAGGAAAACACGCAATGGAGAAAGGATCACAGTGGGTAGAGGGCAGGAGGGAGAGCACTCAATGGGGAGAGGACAGAAGGAAAAAAATCTAGGAAGGGGAAACAGGTTAGAGAGTTAAGTGTAAGAGGACAGAAGGGAAAGAACTAAGAAAATGGCCATAAGGGGGGGGGGGGGGGGGGGGGAGATCCAGCACTCAGGAAGGGGCCATGGTGGAAGGGGGATGGTGCTGCTAGAGCCAGGGAAGCCCTAGTACAATGGTATGGTTGGCCCTAGGGATTACATGCAACAAAAATTTCTCCTGATGGAGCAGGCCCGTGTGTAAGATCACCGGCATTTCCCACCTGAACCTAAATCCACAAATGCCCGAGTGGAAAGCTAATGTGACCCAGTTTCAAGGTCATGGGTACTAGTAATTGGGGAGCTGGAAGGGGTGAGGTCTAAAATTTCCTGGCTTCAGCGGGCATTGAGCCATGGGTTTGTCCCCGAGCAATACAATATAAACATAGGACCTGCTGCTCATAGCAGAACCTCTCTTCTGGGACCAGGCAGCTGCGTCCAATTTGCAAGAGCTCTTTGGAGATAGAGTCGGAAGAGTAGGGACAAGAGGCAACAGTGGGCGCTGGAACCAGTGGGGGCCAAGATAATATTCTTGAGTGGAGGGCAAACCTCCTATGCCCTCTCCTGGAGTCTGTGTTCGATCTTCCCAGTGAGAGCGATAATCTCCTCTAAAGAGGCTGGGAGGTCTCAGGCAGTGAATTCGTCCTTGATCTTCAGAGCTACTCCCTCCAGGAAGATGGTGGTTAGGCAGTGTTCCCACCAGTTAAGCTTGGTAGCTAAGATCCGAAACTTGATGGCACACTACACTAGTGTCCTGGAGCCGTGGCAAAAATATAGCAGTTCAGAGAACATGGCAGCCATCCGGCCTGGCTCTTTGAAGACTATCCTAAATTGGTCCACGAATTATTGTAGGTAGTTCCACAAGGGATCTGCATGCTACCACAGGTGAAAAGCCCATGCTAGGTCCACTCTGTCCAGCAATGAGAGGATGTTCGTGGTTTTCGTGAGATCATCAGGAAATATTGTTAATAAAGAGAAGTGCATTCAGCACCGATTCAAGAAACCCCAGCACAGCTTGGGGTCTCCCTAATACTGGGGAGCTGGTACTTGAGGTATGGAATGGTTGGGAGGTACAGGAGATGGCGGTGCTGGCATAGGAGGCGGCAGGTCCACCACAGAGAGAGAGTCCAGACGCATGCACAAGCAATTCATGGTGGTTGCCAGAATCTTGAAGTTTTGTTGTTGGTCCTGCAGTTTATGGGTGAGGCACAGTATAGCCTGTCACATCTGCCAAGTTCAGAGCCTTGGCAATCTCTTTGAATTGTGGACCCTTGGACCAAGGTGGAGTTGATGCTACCTGCAAGGAGGACTGCAGGTCCTCACTGTTGGCTGGTGGTAGTGGAAGAGGGAGAGGCCCAACTGGAGCTTCGACTACACCAGCCCATGTTCACCTCGCGTTGAGCTTTAGGGTGCCGGGGCTGGCAGGTCTTAGGTGGAGGCCTCTGCTAATGAGATAGAGATCCATTGAGGGCAGTGCAGATGTAGCAGGCTGTGGTCAGTGGCAGGTGGCATTCAAGGAAATCCAGAAGGCAAGCTGAGGATGATACAGAGTATCCGTCTGAAGGAAAGGCTGAACAGACAAGCATGGCAGGAAGGCGAATTATTGAACAGGAGGGCAGACGAGGAGACATGGAATACTGAAGAACAGAAGAACTGACTCAGAGGACTGAAAAACAAGGACGAAGAATGCTGGTACTGAAGAACATGGATGAAGATGCTGTAGCAACTCACACTACTTAGGCAGTAGGTGCCAAGGAAAAGAGGATGACCAGTGGCCTTTTATAGGCCCAGTCTTATGAGGTCATTATAGGGCGCTGCTGGCCTTTTCCTGCTGAGGGCCCCTTAAATGAAGGGAAGTCTGGTGCACATGCCTTAAGGAGGCCCAGGAAAGGTGTCAGTGGCATACTGCCACAAAGAGCATTGGCGGTGACCCACCTTGCGGGAAGGGACGAGAGGTGTGGCAGCAGCAGGGAGCAGCTGGTGAGGCCTGGCCTGAGGGGTAAGTGCAGTGGTTCATGGGGAGAGCCAACAGACCGCCAAATGCAATACGGAAGCTGGGTGGGGAAAAAGGCTGAAGTCACAAGAAGCTTGTAAGATTAAAAGAAACTGGTGGTGAGGGTTTGGAGAGAGAAACTGGGGGTTGGTTGGAAGGAGGGAAAGAGAGAGAGACTATTGGGGGGGAACTGAGGAGAAGAGAGTCTGGTGGAGTGGGGCTGGAGGGGAGGGGCGAAGAGGAAAGACAGAGGTGGGGACGTGTTAGGGAAAGACTGGTAGAGAGAGCCTGGAGAGAGAAAAAGAGAGACGGACCTGTGGGATGGGAACTGGAAGGAGAGAAAAACTGGTGAGGTGGATCTGGGCAGGAGTGGGGCGGGAAAGAGTTGTGAAAAGGTGCAGGGTGGGGAGAGAGACTACAGGAAAACTGGTAAGAGAGAGACTTGTGGAGAGAGGCTGATGAGAAATTAAGGGAGAGAGGCAGGTAGTAAAGGACAAGAGAAGATGAGACTGGTGGGAACAGGATGTGAGTCCTTAAAACTTTGGATATTGAAAAAGGGTCCCAGATCCAAGTAAGTTAAGGAACTCCTACTATAGAATATCATTTTGCCTTTTTCTTTACTCTTTGGCTTCCTCTATCTTCTTTAAGAACATAAGACTTGCCATACTGAGTCTGACCAAAGGTCCATCAAGCCCAATATCCTGTTTTCAAAAGTGGCCAATCCAAGTCACAGGATTGGCCACTGTTGGAAGGATTGGCAGGATCCTAAGTGGGAGATATATTCCACGCTGCTCATCCCAAGAATAAGCAATGGATTTCTGCAACTCCATCTTAATAATAGTTTATGGACTTTTCCTCCAGGAACTTTTCAAAACCTTTTTAAATGCAGATACATTAGCTTTCACCACATCCTCTGGCAACTAATTCCAGAGTTTAATTATGCATTGAGTAAAAAGCAAAATTGCTTACCTTATAACAGGTGTTATCCCAGGACAGCAGGATGTAGTCCTCACATATGGGTGACGTCACTGACGGAGCCCTGAAGCGGGAAGCTTTCTGTCAAAGTTTCTAGAAACTTTTGACTGGCCCTGTGAGGCCACTGAGCATGCCCAGCATGCTATGATATTCTCTGCCACAGGTGTCTCTCTTCAGTCTCGTATACAGCAAATGCGTTAGCAAAAATAAAATAATAAAAGGTATGAGACCCAACTCCGCGGGGTGGCGGGTGGGTTCTGTGAGGACTACATCCTGCTGTCCTGGGATAACACCTATTACAAGGTAAGCAATTTTGCTTTATCCCAGGACAAGCAGGATGCTAGTCCTCACATATGGGTGATTAGCAAGCTAGAGGCTGACTCATTTTGTATGGAGGCAACAGTGTAGTATTGTTGTTGCAATGAGTCAGTCGAGGATCTCAGCAGGTTGGTTGTAGAAGGAGTTGGGATTAATCTGGAAACAAGTTCTTTAAGACAGATTGTCCATAGTTTGAATCTTGTCTTCCTTGCTTGTCCAAGCAGTAATGAGCTGCAAAAGTGTGAAGAGAACTCCATGTTGCTGCTTTACATATGTCAAGTATTGGCACTGAACGATAGTGTGCTACTGAAGTTGACATTGCCCTTACTGAGTGTGCTTTTACTCGCCCTTGGAGAGGAAGGCCTGCTTGTTCATAACAAAATTGTATGTAATCTGCTAGCCAATTGGATAGAGTATGTTTACCCACTGCTTTACCTGGTTTGTTTGGGTCATAGGAAACAAAGAGTTGATTGGATTTCCTATGGACTGCAGTGTGGTTTAAGTAGAAAGACAGAGTATGCTTGCAATCCAAGGTGTGCAAGGCCCTCTCTCCCTGGTGAGAGTGAGGCCTTGGAAAGAATGTGGGTAAAACTATAGATTTGTTTAAGTGGAATTCCGTGACTATCTTAGGGAGGAATTTAGGATGAGTACGGAGAACCACTTTGTCATGTAAGAAATTAGTGTAAGGTTCATATGTGACAAGTGCTTGTAACTCACTAACCCTTCTAGCTGATGTAATGGCTATGAGGAAGATAGTATTCCATGTAAGGAATTTTAGATCACTGGAATGTATGGGTTCAAAAGGAGAACGCATGAGTCTTGATAAAACCAAATTTAGATCCCATTGTGTGACTGGGTGTCTAATTGGTGGTTTGAGGTGAGTTAAACCTCTCATAAATCTGCTAACAAGAGGTTGTGTAGAGATAGGTGCATCTGCTACCTGATTATGGTAAGCTGAAATTGCACTTAAATGCACTCTTACAGATGAAGTCTGGAGACCAGATTCTGAAAAATGGTACAAGTAGTCTAGTAAAGAATTTGTAGGACAAGTGAAAGGATTAATGTCATTTTGCTTGCACCATAAAGAGAACCTCTTCCATTTGGAAGCATAGTTCTTCCGTGTGGAAGGTTTACGTGAAGCTATAAGCACTTGGGATATATTGGATGAAAGATTGAGTGGTTGTAAGATCAAGCTTTCAACATCCAAGCTGTCAGTGATAGGGATTGGAGGTTGGGATGGCGCAACCGACCCTGATCCTGAGTTATGAGAGTGGGAGCTACTCCCAGGCGAATGGGATCCCTGACTGAGAGGTCTAGAAGTGTGGGAAACCATACTTGTCGAGGCCAATATGGGGCTATGAGTATCATGGTCCCCTTGTCCTGTTGTAGCTTCTCTAGAGTTTTGGTAATGAGCGGTATTGGAGGATATGCGTAGAGTAGGCCTGAGTTCCAAGGGCGAGCAAATGCGTCCTTGGCTGGCCTGTTGATCAGGTTGTATAGGAAACAGTAGTTGTCCACTTTGTGATTCAGATGTGATGCAAAGAGGTCTACTGTTGGCTGTCCCCAACGTTGAAATATCCTGGTCACTACTGTGGGATCTAGTGACCATTCGTGTGGTTGGAATTGACGACTGAGTCTGTCCGCCACTACATTGTGAATGCCTGCTAGGTAAGTGGCCTTGAGAAACATGGAGTTGTTCAAGGCCCAACCCCATATCTGAGCTGCCTCTTGACAAAGGAGGTACGAGCCTGTCCCTCCTTGTTTGTTGATGTACCACATGGCTACTGTGTGTTACGCTTGGGCTCCGGTCAGGAGGCGTGAACACCACCCAGCAGGGTGGCTCCAGGTGGAGAGAGACAGGAAGCTAGAAACAGTGTCTGGTTCCAGGCTGGGTCAAGGCAGGCAGCAATAAGCAGTGTCTAGTTCAGGCTGGGTCAGAGCAGGCGGCAAGGAGCAGAGTCTAAGTTCAGGCTGGGTCAGGGCAGGCGGCAATGAGCAGAGTCTAAGTTCAGGCTGGGTCAGGGCAGGCGGCAATGAGCAGAGTCTAAGTTCAGGCTGGGTCAGGGAAGGCGGCAATGAGCAGAGTCTAAGTTCAGGCTGGGTCAGGGCAGGCGGCAATGAGCAGAGTCTAAGTTCAGGCTGGGTCAGGGCACAGTAAGCAGGGCAAGGCAGGTCAGAAGGCCCGTAGGCCACACACACACAGAAGGCCCGTAGGCCACACATCATAAGCGGGGCAAGGCAGGTCAGAACGCCCGTAGGCCACACACCATAAGCGGGGCAAGGCAGGTCAGAAGGCCCGTAGGCTACACACACACACAGACAGAAGGCCCGTAGGCCACACACCATAAGCAGAGCAGGGCAGGTCAGAAGGCCCGTAGGCCACACACACACAGAAGGCCCGTAGGCCACACACCATAAGCGGGGCAAGGCAGGTCAGAAGGCCCGTAGGCTCCACACACACAGACAGAAGGCCCGTAGGCCACACACCATAAGCAGAGCAGGGCAGGTCAGAAGGCCCGTAGGCCACACACACACAGAAGGCCCGTAGGCCACACACCGTAAGCAGAGCAAGCAGGTCAGAAGGCCCGTAGGCCAGGTGAGAACAACGAGGAAGGAGGCCCGAAGGCCGCGCAAGGCAAGGCAAGGCAAGGAAAGGCCCGAAGGCCGCGCAGGGCAAGGCAAGGAAAGGCCCGAAGGCCGCGCAAGGCTAGAGCAGGGAGCCCAGGTGAGCTCGATGCCGAAGCACCGAGGCAACTGTCAGGCAGGGTTATAAGGACACACCCAGAGCACAGAGTGGACAGATAAGATGGACTGGGCCTGTCCGGAAAGCCAGCACTAGAGGGACCCCTGGTGGTGAGGCGGTTGCACTGCAGCCAAAACTGTAACACTGTGTTGTCCGTTTGGATAAGAACAGTCTTGTTTGTAAGGCAGTCCTTGAAGGCATGTAGAGCATAACGTATAGCTCAAAGTTCCAGGAAATTGATTTGAAATGTTGCTTCGAGCTTTGTCCAAGTTCCTTGTGTTTGGAGATTGTCTATGTGAGCTCCCCAACCCAAGGTGGATGCATCTGTAGTCACAGTTATTTGTGGGACTGGTGGTTGAAAGGGTAGGCCCTTGCGCAAATTGTCCTTGTTCACCCACCATAGCAAGGAAGAATGTAGTTGGTGGGTTACTTGAATTTGAGTATTTAATGGTTGAATGGCTTGGATCCATTGTGATCTTAAAGTCCATTGTGTTATTCTCATGGCTAGACGTGCCATGGGTGTGACGTGAACCGTAGAGGCCATGTGGCCTAGCAAAGTTAGAAACTGGTGGGCTGTTACATGTGTTTGTGATGTGAACCACCTTGCTAGTAATGAGATTGTTTCTGCCCGGTCCTCTGGTAGAAAAGCTCTTGCCAGGTTGGTGTTCAATTCTGCTCCTATGAATTGAAGCAGTTGTCCTGGTGTGAGATGAGATTTTTGATAATTGATCAGGAATCCCACTGAATGTAGTGTTGTAATTGTTTGATTGAGAGAATCGAGAGCTCCTTGTAGAGACTGACTTCTGATGAGCCAGTCGTCTAGGTATGGAAATACATGAGCACCTTGTTTGCGAAGATGTGCTGCAATGACTGCTAGACACTTTGTGAACACTCTGGGAGCAGAGGCGAGTCCGAAAGGAAGGACTCTGTATTGGAAATGTTGATGACCTACTATGAAGCGTAGGTACTTGCGATGAGGAGGGTATATTGGGATGTGAGTATAAGCATCCTGAAGATCCAGAGAACAAAGCCAATCTCCTTTTTGAAGAAGTGGAAGCATAGTGCCTAGAGAAACCATTCTGAACTTTTCCTTCTTTAGAAATTTGTTGAGATTTCTTAGGTCTAGGATGGGGCGTAGGCCTCCTGTTTTCTTTGGAATGAGGAAGTAACGGGAGTAGAATCCTCTTCCCTTTTGAGATTGGGGCACTGATTGTATTGCCCTGAGCTTCAGAAGGGAGGATAATTCTACTTGTAGAGGAATTAGTTGAGATTCCTGTTGTGGGAAGGCTCTCGGTGGAAATTCTGGTGGAATTGATAGGAAATTGAGTTTGAAACCCTGTGCTATTATAGAGAGCACCCATTGGTCTGTTATTGTTTGCCAGTGTGTGTAAAAATGGGACACTCTTCCACCCACTGGAATTTGTGTGTGAGGGTTTAAAGGAGTGGTTTGTTCTCTGGGCTGTATCTCAAAACCCCGTAGCAGGGCCTGTCTGAGGTGGGGGTTGAGCAAGGGGTGCCCTTGGTTGTCTAGCTTGGGTGCATTGCTGTTGAGGTCTGGTAGATCTACCCATAGATGTTTGGGAGTAGTATCTGCGTGGCCTGTAATAAGGCCTCCTTGTTTCCCTGCGAGGAAGTCGGCGAGGAGGCTGTGTGGAAGGATCTTGAGGCATTTGGGACAATTGACGTAAAGTCTCCTTGTGATCCTTCAGTTGTTGGACTGCCTCCTGGACTTTTTCTCCAAATAGGTTGTCTCCCTTGCATGGAAGATCAACAAGTTTTTCCTGTACCTCAGGCCTGAGGTCAGAAGCCTTGAGCCATGCATATCTACGTGCAGCAATGCCCACAGCTGCAGTTCTGGAGGCAGTATCGAAACTGTCATTGGCCGCTCTTACCTCGTGTTTACCTGCTTCCAGGCCTTTATGTATTATGGCTTGTGCAGGTTCTTGAAGCTGTTCAGGCAGTGAGTTGGTGAGTTCCTCCATCTGCTTCCATAAATTTCTCTGATACTGTGTCATGTACAGCTGGTATGCAGAGATTCTGGAGTTTAGCATTGAAGATTGGTAGATCTTCCTTCCCAAAGAATCAAGGAAGCGATGATCCTTGCCAGGTGGGTTGGAGGAATGAGGCCGGATTCTTTTTTATTTTTTCTGTGCAGATTCAACTACCACAGATTGATGTGGTAGTTGAGCCTTCTGGTACCCTGGAGTTGATTGTACCAAATAGGATGAATCCACTCTCTTGTTTACAGCTGACACTGTGGATGGGTGCTCCCAGATACAATGTTGTAAGTCTAAAAGCACCTCGTGTATTGGTATAGCCAAGACCTGTTTGGGAGGATCCACAAACTGCAGCACTTCTAAGGTGTGTTGCCTTGAGTCTTGCTCAGTTTCCAATTTAAATGGAATGGTGTCTGCCATATCTTGTATGAAGTTGGAGAAAGAGAGGTCTTCAGGTGGGGACTTCTTTCTTGGTTCTGGAGGTGAGGGATCAGACAAAGTCCTCAGAGGAGGATTCTGTATCCTGACTATCCCAGGAATCTTCTTCTTCTTGTCCATAGATATGCTTTGGTGTGGTTTTATGAGGCAGATGGAGCCCTGATGGACCTGGTAGTGGATCATCAGTGGGTTGAGTTGAAAACACCTGTTCTGTATGTTTAGGCATTGTGTGAAGGACATCCTGGTATTTTTGGAGCAGATGGTGTAAGGAAGGTAAATCCTGAACATCTTTGATATCTATGGTTGATGTCCTCGATGGTGCTGATGGTTGCCTCGACATAGACGTCGAGAGTGGTCTCATACTCGATGGAGGTAACATGGGCATCGATATCGAAGTCGTGGATGGTATCTGCGCATATATGGACGTCGAAGTTAGAATTCTTCGTGTCGACGTCGATTCCTTCAGTGTCCTCGGCGTCATTTGTTTATTTATTTATTTATTTTTAATTTTTATATACCGGAATTCCTGTATACAATACAAATCAGTCCGGTTTACAATAAACGAAAAGATTGCCCCAGTCTGGGAGGTCAGACCGGGGTTGTTTACATCGAACAATGAACATTGAAAAATAACATTGAAAAATAACAATTAATAATTAAACATTGAATGTTTTCGTGACCTAAATTAATGTCATGGTAGACACCGGCGTCGGTGGTCCCACCGGCATCGGCAATGTTGCCGGCATCGATGCTTGCAGCATCGGCATAGACGAAGTAGTCGGAATTAATTGTTCCCTCAAAGCCTGTGAAATCGCTTGTCTGATCATATCAGATAATTCCGGCGTTACAACTGCTGTTGTGAGAGTAGTTGTAAGCGGTGGCGAAGGCTGAGGCGTTGGAACCGCTGCAGGGGCCCTGTAGGGGTTCCGGTGTCGAGATCGGAGGAGGCCCAGACACCGCGGTGTCGTCTGAGCGTGGCCGCTTTGCCGTCGACGGATCCTGGGATGTGGATTCGGATGTCGACGACCTTCGATGTTTATGTTTTTCTTTTTGTGATTCGCCGGATTTCGTCGAGGTAGACGAAGACGATGAATGATCCCCCGACGGTCCCCCGATCGATTTTTTAAGTAGTATCCACTTCTTTGCTCCAGCCGGAGACTTCGAAGAAGTGGAAGGTGACTGCATTAACTGGAGGTGGAATAAATGTTCCATTTTTTCCAGTCTACATCTTCTTGTCTTTGGCGTCATTTCGGCACACTGCGAACAGTTTTTAACGTCATGATTTTCGCCGAGACATAGGACGCACTCGAGATGCGGATCCGTAAGGGACATTTTCCGTGCGCATACCAGACACTTTTTAAAACCGGTAGCCATAGTGCAGTCGACGGCCGTCGAGGCAGATAACGGAAAATTATGCGAAAAATTTTTTTTCGAGATACAATAAAATTTGAGACTGAGGTACTCACCAGCCGGTGTAGAAGTAAACCTCTTGAGAAAAAATGTGAGAGAGAATATCTGATTAATTGACTTTTCAGTCAGAATTGTTGAGAAATTTCTCAACGGCTCCTATACCCGCGATGCTAACTGCAGCGTGGAAAGACGAAGACTGAAGAGAGACACCTGTGGCAGAGAATATCATAGCATGCTGGCATGCTCAGTGGCCTCACAGGGCCAGTCAAAAGTTTCTAGAAACTTTGACAGAAAGCTTCCCGCTTCAGGGCTCCGTCAGTGACGTCACCCATATGTGAGGACTGGCATCCTGCTTGTCCTGGGATAAAAATATTTTCTCTTTTTGGTTTTAAATTAACTACTAACTTCATTATTTGTCCTCTAGTTTTTGTACTTTTTGAAAGAGTAAACAACTGATTAACATTTACTTATTCCGCTCCACTCATTTTATAAACCTCTCTCATATTGCCCCCTCAGCCGACTCTTCTCCAAACTGAAGAGTCCTAACTTCTTTAGCCTTTCTTCATAGGGGGAATAGTTTCATCTCTGTTATTTTGATTGCCCTTCTCTGTACCTTTTCTAGCTCTGTTATATCTTTTTGAGATTTGGTGACCAGAACTGCACACAATACTCAAGATGAGGTTGCACCATGGAGGCATTATGATATTCTTTGTTTTAGTCTCCATTCATTTCCTAATAATACCTAACATTCTATTTGCTTTCTTGATTGCTGTGCACACTGAGCAGAATATTTTTAATGTATTATTAGTGATAAGAAGAGATGGCTGAGAGGGGATATGATAAAGATCTTTAAAATCATGAGAGATCTAGAGAAGGTAGATGTAAATTGGTTATTTACACTTTCGGATAGAACATAACTGGATATCTAGAACTTATCTGGTTATATTCAGCAGCATAGCCTTACAGCTGAATATCTTTGATAACTCAGATAACTGAATATCTTTGAATATTGAGCCCTATAGGTTTTGCAACACCAGTCATATCACACTGCAATGGTAACATTGCTCAGCTCACACACTGTGATGCAGCAAGATAAGCAAATCAAAGCCATATAGATTCAGGTACTGTTTAACATTATTAGTTCTTCAAGATCAGTCCTCAGATCTGTTTGCCTATTTGCTGCTTAACTACACTTATAAAGCAAAGGTCAGTCTACAATTTAACTAAGCTTAATGAGGTAATGGAAGTACTGTAAACACATAGCAAGGGAGAGGCCAGAAGAATAGGAAGTGAAACAGCAGAAAAAGTATAATAAGGTAGTAAAGCTAAATTGCTTACCTTGTAATAGGTGTTATCCCAGGACAGTAGGATGTAGTCCTCACATATGGGTGACATCACTGACGGAGCCCTATTGCGGGAAAACTTTCTGTCAAAGTTTCTAGAAACTTTTGACTGGCCCGGTGAGGCCACTGAGCATGCCCAGCATGCCATGATATTCTCTGCCACAGGGGTCTCTCTCTAGTCTTGTATGTAGCAATAAGCTTTAGCAAAAATAAAATAATAAGAGATGGGTGGGTTTCGTGAGGACTACATCCTGCTGTCCTGGGATAACACCTATTACAAGGTAAGCAATTTTGCTTTATCCCAGGTCAAGCAGGATGCTAGTCCTCACATATGGGTGATTAGCAAGCTAGAGGCTGAGTCATTTTGTAGTGAAGCAACAGTGAACTATTGTTGGTGAAAATGAGGCAGCCGAAGATCACAGCAGGTTGGATGTAGAAGGAGTTGGGATTACACTGGAAACAAGGGTTTTTAAGACAGATTGTCCATAGGCTGAATCCCGTCGTCCCTGTTTGTCCAAACAGTAATGAACTGCAAAGGTGTGACGAGAACTCCATGTTGCTGCTTTACATATGTCAAGAATTGGCACTGAACGTAGTGTGCTACTGGAGGTTGACATTGCCCTTACTGAATGCACCTTTACTTGCCCTTGGAGAGGAAGGCCTGCTTTTTCATAGCAAAACTGTATGCAATCTGCTAACCAGTTGGATAGAGTATGTTTACCCACTGCTTTACCCGGTTTGTTTGGATCATAAGATACAAAAAGTGTTGAGTGGATTTCCTGTGGACTGCAGTGCGGTCTAAGTAAAATGCTAGCGCACGCTTACAGTCCAAGGTATGTAAGGCCCATTCTCCTTGGTGAGAATGAGGCCTTGGAAAGAATGTGGGTAAAACTATGGATTGGTTCAAGTGGAATTCCGTAACTATCTTGGGGAGGAATTTTGGATGCTTACGGAGAACCACTCTGTCATGTAGGAATTTTGTATAGGGTGAGCACGTGACAAGTGCTTGTAACTCACTAACCCTTCTAGCTGATGTAATGGCTATGAGGAAGATAGTCTTCCATGTGAGAAATTT
Source organism: Rhinatrema bivittatum (assembly GCF_901001135.1). Lineage (NCBI taxonomy): Eukaryota > Metazoa > Chordata > Amphibia > Gymnophiona > Rhinatrematidae > Rhinatrema > Rhinatrema bivittatum. Next base: position 38,959,187 of record NC_042615.1, read on the forward strand.
AACATCACAGGAATTCATGGGTTCGAAAGCAGAACGCATGAGTCTTGTTAGTACCAGATTCAGGTCCCATTATGTGACTGGTGGCCGAATTGGCGGTTTAAGTTGAGTTAAACCTCTCATAAACCTGCTGACAAGAGTTTGTATGGATATTGGTGCATCTGTTATCTTATTATGGTAAGCTGAGATTGCACTTAAATGTACCCTTACAGATGAAGTCGGGAGACCAGAGTCTGAAAGATGGTACAAGTAGTCTAGTAGAGAAGTTGTGGGGCAGGTGAAAGGATCAATATCCTTTTGCCTGCACCACAAAGTAAACCTTTTCCATTTCGAAGAATAGTTCTTTTGTGTTGAAGGTTTACTTGAAGCTATAAGCCCTTGAGATACATCGGTTGAGAGATTGAGTGGTTGTAAAGCTTTCAACATCCATGCCGTAAGGGATAGGGATTGAAGGTTGGGATGGCGCAACCGACCCTGATCCTGAGTTATGAAATTGGGAGCTACTCCCTGCCGAATTGGATCCTTGACTGAGAGGTCTAGAAGTGTGGGAAACCATACTTTTCGAGGCCAATACGGGGCTATGAGAATCATGGTCCCTCTGTCCTGTTGTAGCTTCACTAGAGTTTTGGTTATGAGCGGTATTGGAGGATACGCGTATAGAAGGCCTGAGTTCCATGGGCGAGCAAAGGCGTCCTTGGCTGACTGGTTCTTCTGTTTGTGTAGAGAACAGAATTTGTCCACTTTGTGATTCAGATGTGACGCAAAGAGGTCTATTGTTGATTGCCCCCAACGTTGTAAGATCCTGGTCACTACTGAGGGATCCAGGGACCACTCATGTGGTTGGAACTGATGACTGAGGCGATCCGCCACTATATTGTGAATGCCTCCAGATAAGTGGCTCGAAGGAACATTGAGCGCATAACGTATAGCTCGAAGTTCCAGGAAATTGATTTGAAATGTTGCTTCGAGCTCTATCCAAGTACCTTGGGTTTGGAGATTGTTTATGTGAGCTCCCCAACCCAAGGTGGATGCATCTGTAGTTAAGTTATCTGAGGGACTGGTTGTTGGAAGGGTAGGCCCTTGCGCAAATTGTCCTTGTTCACCCACCAAAGTAGAGAAAGCCGTAGCTGGTGGGTTACTTGAACTGGAGAATGCAGTGGTTGAATGGCTTGGATCCATTGTGATCTTAAATTCCATTGGGTTACTCTCATGGCGAGCCGTGCCATAGGAGTGACATGAACTGTGGAGGCCATGTGACCTAGTAAGGTTAGAAACTGATGAGCTGTTGCTTGTTTCTGTAAGTGAATCGAGTTTGCCAGTAGGGAAAGTGTCTCTGATCGATCCTCTGGTAGAAAGGCCTTTGAGAGGATGGTGTTCAATTCTGCTCCTATGAATTGAAGCAGGTGAGATGGAGTAAGATGGGACTTTTGATAATTGATGAGAAAGCCCATGGAGTGAAGCAGAGTAATTGTTCGACTGAGAGAAGCCAGAGCTCCTTGTTGAGATTGACTTCTGATGAGCCAGTCATCTAAATAGGGAAAGACATGGACACTTTCCTTGTGAAAGTGTGCTGCTATTACTGCCAGACATTTGGTGAATACTCTGGGAGCAGAGGAAAGTCCGAATGGTAGTACTCTGTACTGGAAATGTTGATGACCCACCATGAAGCGCAGATACTTGCGATGAGGAGGAAATATTGGAATGTGAGCGTGTCTTGTAGATCCAGAGAACAAAGCCAATCTCCTGTTTGAAGAAGTGGAAGCATGGTGCCTAGAGAAACCATCCTGAACTTCTCTTTTTTTCAGAAATTTGTTGAGATTTCTGAGGTCTAGGATGGGACGAAGGCCTCTGGTTTTCTTTGGAATGAGGAAATAACGGGAATAGAATCCTCTGCCCTGCTGAGCCTGGGGTACCGGCTATACAGCCCTGGCTTTCAGAAGGGTGGATAATTCTACTTGCAATTGAATTATGTGATTATCGCTGAGAGGGAGAGGTCTCGGAGGAGAATCTGTTGGAATTGAGAGGAAATTGAGTTGGTAACCTCGAGAGACTATGGAAAGTACCCATTGGTCTGTTATGTTTGTCCAATGGTTGTAAAATTAGGATATTCGGCCTCCTACTGGTAGATCTGCTCAAGGGTTGAGGAGATGGATTTGTTCCCTGGTTGTGGCCTCAAAACCCCAGTTGGTCCAGTCTGAGGCAGGGGCTGAGGCTGAGCAGTCCTTGTTTGCCTGGACTGAGAATGTTGTTGCGGCCTAGTAGACCTGCCCCTCGATGCTGGAGGGTAGTAACGTCTTTGCCGGTAGAATGGACGTCTGGGTTCACGTCGTGGAGGACGGCGAGATGGCTGTGTAGCAGGTTCCTGTGGAACTAAGGATACTTGGTGCAGGGTTTCTGTGTGCTCTTTCAGTTGTGCCACAGTGTCTTGGACCTTTGAACCGAATAGGTTGTCTCCAACACATGGCAAATCGACCAGTTTATCTTGGACTTCAGGTCTAAAGTCAGAGGCCTTAAGCCATGCCCAATGCCTAGCAGAAATCCCAGAAGCTGTTTCAAAGCTATCATAAGCAGCTCTGACTTCATGCTTCCCAGCTTCAAGTCCCTTATGGATGATCGCCTGGGCTGCTTCCTGATATTGCTGTGGTAAAGATGTAGTGAAGTCTTGCATCTGTTTCCACAGATTCCTCTGATACTGAGTCATGTAGAGTTGGTAAGAGGAAATTCTGGTATTCAGGATAGCTCTTTGATATACCTTCCTACCCAGGGAGTCTAAAAATCTATGATCTTTCCCTGGGGGGGGGGGGGGGGCAAAGAATGCGGGCGTATTCTCTTTGATTTCTTTTGAGCAGATTCCACTACTGACTGATGAGGAAGCTGCGATTTTTGATATCCAGGAACAGACTATACAAGATACGTAGTGTCTATTCTTTTATTGACAGCAGGTACAGAGCATGGGTGCTCCCAGAGTCGATGTTGTAGATCTAGGAGGACCTCATGAATAGGTATGGCCAATACCTGCTTTGGAGGGTCAACAAATTGGAGTACCTCCAATGTCTGCTGTCTGGTATCCTCTTCTGCAACCAATGTGAAGGGTATGGTATCTGCCATATCCTGAATGAAGTTGGTAAAGGATAAATCCTCTGGTGGAGAATTTTTTCTTTGATCTGGAGGTGAGGGCTCAGACATAAAATCTTCAGATGATGTATCTGTGTGGGTATCATCCCAAGTGTCATTTGGATCACCCCGATATGGAGATAGCGGGGAGGATCTTGGTGGATGATGGAGCCCCGAAGGTCCTGGTTGCGGATCATCAAAGGGTATCTCTGCAGAAGTGTCCTCTGATGGTTTTGGTGGAAGGGCATCGACTACTTTCACAAATTTCTGCAGGAGAAGTTGGAAGAGTGCCATTTCCGGTCATCCCGGGTCCCCGGGCATCATAGACATCGGTGTTGGCATCGATGGGTGCCCCAGCGGAGGTTTCGAAAATGTCAATGGTATCGGCGTCAATGGAACCGTCTGTATCGGTGCGAAGATCGATGTCGATGCAGGGATTGGCTTCGGTGTAGGCACCGGTGTGATCACAGGCATCGGTAGGGTTACCGGCATCAGTGCTGAAGGCACCGGCATCGGCGAAGGCGCCGGAGTTAACTGTTGTTCCTTAAGTGCTTGAAGAACCGCTTGTCTGATAAAATCAGATAATTCCGGCATTACAACTGGTGAGGGCAGAGCAGTTGTACGTGGTGGCGGAGGCTGTGCTGGTATATCCTCCACAGAGCCCTGTGGAGGTTCACCAATCGGCGTCCCTTCTTGAACAGACCCAAGCGTTGAAGGAACGGGTGTTTCCTGGGTCCGTGGCTGCTTTGCGCTCGATTCCCCTGGGGAGAGAGGTGACTCCGATGCCGACGGATGTCTGTGTTGATGACGATGCTTTGATCGGTTTTCGCCGACTGATTTCACCGATGCTAATCGACGACTTTGGCGATGGATGGTCCCCCGATCCTTCCAGATGGCGTTTTTTGAAAAGTACATGCTTGGAGACTCCAGCCGGAGACTGTTTCGTCGAAGTCTAGGGAGATGACAGACGTTGCAGATGGAATAAATGCTCCATCTTCTCCTGGCGGGCCTTTCTCCCTTTCACAGTCATCTCTGTACACTTAGGACAGGAATTGACGTGTTTCTCTCCCAAACACATCACACACTCTAGGTGTGGGTCCGTAATTGACATTGTACGATTAAAAACGGGACTTTTTTAAAACCCGTAGCCATTTTGTATCGACAGCCGTCGATGACAAAAGAGAAATCTTGAGAGAAAAAAATCAGTTTTACTCAGAGTAAACGAGACACAGATTTACTCACCAGCCGGTGGAAAACAGAGAGAGATCCTGTATGGGAGAATATTCTGAGAAAAATATGACTTTTAGTCACACAAATTTGTGAGGGAACTCACAAAGGCTCCTAATCCGCGATGCTTACAGCAGCGTGGAAAAAATGAAGACTAGAGAGAGACCCCTGTGGCAGAGAATATCATGGCATGCTGGGCATGCTCAGTGGCCTCACAGGGCCAGACAAAAGTTTCTAGAAACTTTGACAAAAAGTTTTCCCGCAATAGGGCTCCGTCAGTGACGTCACCCATATGTGAGGACGAGCATCCTGTTTGTCCTGGGATAATGAAGGGCAGAATAATAGCAGTGCATAAGGAGATAACAGAGAGGAAGGCTGTGCAATACCAGAATAGCAAAGAACAAGCAACAGACTAAACAGTGCTACTGAACAACTAAGGTAGAAAACAGTCAATGGAAAAAGCCTCATATAGATGCAAACTTTGAAAAATCAAAGACTACCTGCAAAAGATTAAAAATGCAATCCATTAGTTTCTCTATGCTATATATAAAAAGTAATACATTTTTAAAAAGCATCAAAAAAATAATGCACAGCAGAGACAAACAGTCACCACACATTCCTTGTATTGCACATAATAATACTCCAAACACACCAGTGACATGTCATTATTCAATCTGGAGCAGTAATATGCTATCCATTTTATTTTTTGAATTATTTATTTTAACTTAAATTCAAAGAATACATCTTATTGGGAAAAGTTTATAAAGTCAGGGATAGAGCAGTCAATATTCTAAGAAAATTAGAAATCTATTGATTGGAAAAAAAAGAAAAAGAGAAAATAGAAACCTGACAGCAGAAAAAAAAACGTATGGCCCATCCAGTCCACTCATCATTCACTTGCTTAGAGATCCCCCTGTATTTTTCTCATGCTTTCTTGAATTCAGATACTGTTTTGTCTCCACCATGTCCACTGAGAGGCTGTTCCACACATCCACCACACTCTCTGTAAAGAAATATTTCCTAAGATTACTCCTGAGTCTACCCCCTTTCAACCTCATCTCACCTACTTTGCATGGAAACCTTTGAGATATTTGAAGGTCTCCATCATATTTCCCCTATCTTGCCTTTCTTCTGGGGTGTACATGTTTAGATCTTTAAGTCTATTCCCATATGCTTTAGAATGAAGACCACTGACATTTTGTTGATATCCTATGGACCAACTCCATCCTGTTTATATTCTTGTCAAAAGGTGCAGTCCCCAGATTTGTACCCAGTATTCCTAGTGAGGTCTCACCAGGGACCCATATAGGGGCATTATCACTTTCCTTTTTCTGCTGACCATTGCTCTTCCTATGCAGCCAAGCAACTTTCTGGCTTTTAGTGTCTCTTTATCCACCTGTTTGGCCACCTTAAGATTATCAGATAAAATTACCCCCAGATTCTGCTCTTCCTTTGTGCTTAGAAGAATTTCATCTCCAATACTCTACCTTTCCCTTAGATTATTGTATCCTAAATGCATTATTCTGTATTTTTTTTTAACATTAAATCTTAGCTGCCAGACCTTAGAGCATTCCTTGAGCTTCGCTAGATCCCTCCTCATGTTTTCTACTCCTTCCTGGCTGTCCAGTGTCCACCCTGTTACAGATTTTGGTATTACTGGCAAAAAGACAAACCTTTCCTGACAACCCTTCCATTATGTCGTTCATAAAAATGTTGAAAGAACATCCCTGAGGCACAACCCCCTCTACAGAGGAAACTCCATTTACCACTACCCTTTGTCTCTTTCCGCTCAGTCAGTCACTCTAGGATTACCTAATTTATTAACACCCACTAGTAGTAAGCAAGGTTAACTATGACAATTTATGTTTAAACAATTTTATTAGGTTTTTGTATAGAAAAAGAACATCGCAAGAGAGAGTGTAGTCAGATCTCTCTCCTGAGCAACAAACCCAACATGAAATCACTGTAACCCCCACAGAGAACCATACCCTACCCCCCTCCCCCCCTTTCCCCCCCCCAATAACAGATACAATATTGAGGAATCGTGTGGGAAACCTAGGTGCAGTCCGCTAGAGGGATCAGACAGTCAGTGAGCAGAAAATGGTCAATCATTCAGAACCATACTCCTCGCACGATGGGGTAAGGATTGCAGGTAGGGAAACTATGACAATTTAATCCTCAGCTTCTAAGGCATCCAAGGAGATAGAAAATGGAGTTCCTTCAGGAACCAACATATCACTAAGAAAAAAAGTTGATAAGGTTCAAAGAACACATTTTACATTCTGATATTTAACTATTTATATGGATCAGTGTTTCCTAACCAGTGTGCCATAGAAAAGTCACCATGACCTGATGCTCAAATCCAAGCCAGCACCTGGGCTCT